>NC_057862.1:175189061-175554061 GCF_019393635.1 Dromiciops gliroides
GTGTTAAGTGTCTGAGGTCGGATTTGAACTCAGGTACTCCTGACTCCAGGGCCAGTGCTCTATCCACTGCGCCACCTAGCTGCCCCTCAGAATGTTTTAATAAATGAAAGAAATTCTCAATTTCAGTTACAGGGTGAAAATAAAAATGTCATTTTTCCATCCAAGTTTAGAGATCCTCTGAAATCCATATATGGACCTGATCGAGCCCAGGTGTCTAAGAATCCCTTTTCTAGCTATCGGTTGTTGCTGTTGTTCATTGTTTCTCAGTCATGGCCAACTCTTCATGACCCCATTTGGGATTTTCTTGGCAGAGATACTAGAGTGCTTTGGTCCTTTCCTTCTCCAGCTCATTTTACAGATGAGTAACTGAGGCAAATAGGATTAAGTGACTTGCCAAGCTATTAAGTGTCTGAGGCTGGATTTGAACTCAGGAAGATGAGTCTTCTTGACTCCCCACCAGGGAAATCTATTCATTGCACCACCTAGCTCTAGCTACTTCCTCCTCTGAAACCTATGTTCCAATATGCATTTTTTACAATAGGTTTGCATTTTTGCTATTGTAACTTATTTCCTGTTTGAATTCTTTTCTCTGAGCTCCCAGAGGTAATTCACAGAACTAGAGGTTTGCAGAATGGTTTCTGATGATCCTGACATAGAAGGGTGTTTACCCCCTTCTTTCTCTACAATGTGCACCGCCCCCCAACCGCCCTGCCCCCAGTCTGAGTCCTTGAGTTCTCAGTGAACATTTTTCTGCATTAGGGCATGTCATTTAATAAGTTATATATGTTGGGGGGAGGGAGAATCCTCTTTTCCCTGCCTTTTTTCTTTTGATTTTGCCACTTGAACCTCCAGAAACTGATATGAATACCTGCCAATAATGGTTGTTGTCCTTCATTCTCGAAGAGGATCAAAATGACACCACTACGTTAGAGTCAAGTTTATACTATGTCTGACTGTGGCTGACCAAACCAATATGAGCTTGGAATGCTCTACCACAGGTTGGGCACAAATAATCCATATGAACATTTAGGTTGGATTCTTTAAATTTGTGCATCTCACGTTTCTTTTGAGCTGCTTCAATTCTACTTTGCTCATAGAGCACCTTCTCTGATGAGGGCACACCATGCTGGGCAGTCCTGTGCCAGCGTCTCCCATGTCATGCAATCAATTCCAAAGTTCTTAAGAGAGACCTTGAGAGTGTCCTTATATGGCTTTTTTCTTTTTCTTTTTTCTTTTTTGCAGGGCAGTGGTGGTTAAGTGACTTGCCCAGGGTCACACAGCTAGTAAGTGTTAAGTGTCAGAGGCAGGATTTGAACTCAGGTCCTCCTGAATCCAGGGCCGGTGCTTTATCTACTGCGCCACCGAGCTGCCCCCTATATGGCTTTTTTCTGACTGCCATGTGAGTGCTTGCTTTATGTGAGTTCTCCATAAAATAGTATTTTAGGCAAGCATGTATTTGGCATTTGAACAATGTGGCCAGCCCA
Source organism: Dromiciops gliroides (assembly GCF_019393635.1). NCBI lineage: Eukaryota > Metazoa > Chordata > Mammalia > Microbiotheria > Microbiotheriidae > Dromiciops > Dromiciops gliroides. The sequence continues at coordinate 175,190,546 of NC_057862.1, forward strand.
TCAGAGTTGCACTCTCTGCCCTAGAGTTTGAATGCTTGGCAGTTAGCTCAAGAGAAGACTTCACTGTCTAGTGTCGTGTGCTGCCAGTTGATCTTCAGAATCTTCCTAAGGCAATTCAAATAGAAGCTATTTAGTTTCCTGGCATGGCACTGGTATACTGTCCAGGTTTCACAGGCATACAATGAGGCCAGAACAATGGCTCTGTAGACCTTCAGTTTGGTAGTTAGTCTAATACTTCTCTCCCATATTTTTCTTCGGCACCTCCCAAATGCTGAGCTAGCTCTGGCAATGTGTGTGTCAACCTCATTATCACTTCATACATCCCTGGAAAATATACTGCTAAGGTAAGTGAACTTATCCACAGTATTCAAAACTTCTCTATTTGCTGTTACTGATGTTCCATGTATGGATGGTGTGGTGCTGGCTGATGGAACACCTGTGTTTTCTTGGTATTAACTGTTAGGCCAAAATTATCACAAGCAGCAGAGAATTGGTCTATACTTTGCTGCATCTCAGCTTCAGAGGCTGCATTGAGTACACAATCATCTGCAAACAGAAAATCATGCACAAACACTCCCTCTGTTTTAGTCTTGGCTTGTAGCCTTTTCAAGTTGAGGAATTTAACATCAGTTCGGTAGCTGACCTTGATGCTGTGTTCGTCCTCATTGAAAGTATTTGACAACATGGCTGAAAACATCATGCTAAAAAACATGGGGGCAAGACCACAACCTTGTGTCACTCTATTGGTGACCGGGAAAGTGCAAGAATATTGTTTATCATCCAGAACCCAAGCAAGCATGCCATCATGAAGCTGATGTACAATACTGATGAACTTCCCCAGACAACCAAATTTTGACATAATTTTCCATAAGCCTTCCTGACTGACCATATCAAAGGCCTTGCTCAGGTCTACCAATGTTGTATAAAGGCCTCTATTCTGCTCCTGGCATTTCTCTTTGAGTAGTTAGGAGCAAACATCATATCAACCATTCTTCAATCCTTTCTGAAGCTACACTGACTCTCAGGTAGATGACCATCTTCTAGGTGAAGGATCAGCCTATTAAGGAGGAGGTTGGCAAGAATCTTGCCAACAATGACTAAGAGGAAGACACCCCTGTGATTGTCACAGAACAATCTATTTCATTTGCCTTTATTAGAGATGGACAATAGAGATGTCAAACTCCTGAGGGATTATCTCCTCTTGCCATATAACCTGAAAGATTTCAGTCAACTTTTGTATGAACAATGGATCCCCAACCTTGTAAATCTCAGCTGGAATAGGATCAGCACCAGGTGCTTTGTCACAGAGGAGCCCGATGGCATTCAAAACCTCTTCTTCAGTTGGAAATTTGTCTAGACAGAGGTTGACTTCAACCTGCAGTAAATGGTCAATGGCTTCAGCATTGATTGATGATAGTCTATTGAGAACACTATGGAAGTGTTCAGCTCATCTCTCCAGGATCATATCCTTGTCACTATCAATATGGCTCCATCAGCACTGAGAAGTTGAGATGCACCGTATGTTTTTGGTCCATAAATACTCTTCAGGGCATCATAAAAGCACTTTGGATTGTTACTATCAGCAAAAACCTGAATTTTATCTGCCTTCTGAGTCAAGAATTCCGCATTTCTCCAAGCTTTTTTTGTACTTTACTTTTTTTTTGGCGGGGCAATAAGGGTTAAGTGACTTGCCCAGGGTCACACAGCTAGTAAGCGTCAAGTGTCTAAGGCCAAATTTGAACTCATGTCCTCCTGAATCCAGGGCCAGTGCTTTATCCATTGCGCCACCTAGCTGCCCCTTTGTACTTTACTTTTGATGGAGTTAAATGCTGCCTTCATAGGCACAGATGAACTATCCTGCTGGTAAATCCTATGGAGGTCTTGTTTTTCATTTAGCAGCTTCTGAATTTGCCCATCATTTTCATCAAACCCGTTTTGATGTTTGTGAATGTTCTGATCCAGATAAGCAAATGCAGTGCTGTACACCAAATCTCTGAAAGCTGCCCACTCCCTTTCTGATCCACTGTTGCCAACCTAGTGTTGGCTCAACTTTCCCTCCAAGTTAGCAACAAACTGTTCCCTCTCAGAGAAGTGCTCTAATCTGTGGACATTAAGTTTTCTGGTAGTCATTTTGCCTTAGGGCCACTGCTTTTGTTGTATTTGAATATTTAGCTTGGAGAGTATAAGTCTATGATCAGCCCATAACTCCGCACCACACATTGCCTTCATCACTCTCACATCCTGTCTGTCTCTTCTCTGTATGATGACATAGTCTATTAAATGCCAATGCTGACTGCAAGGGTGCATCCACAAAGTTTTATTGCCTTTAGGTAAATGGAAGACAGTGTCAGTGATGAGAAGTCATGAGATGCAAAAGTCTTCAGTAGTAAGTGACCATTGCTGTTGCTGTTTCCAATTCTATTCCTCCCAAGGACACCCTGCCATGTCTGGCAGTCTGAGCCTATTCTAACATTGAAGGCACCCAGAATTATAAGCTTTTCTTCTTTGGGAAATTGATGATAAGGGTCTCCAGGTCTTCATAAATTTTTTCTTTCACCTATCCAGGTTTGTCATGGTGAGAACATAGGCACTGAGGGTGGTGGCATGGCATTTACTGCAAGCGGCAATCACATTGTCATGAGCCTGGCATTCACTTCTTTTGTAGGCATACTAGGTTGGTAGACATACTAGATTAGTTTTGTTCACAAAACCTACACCAGATTCATGGCATTTCCCCTTCACTGCAGCCATTCCAGAAAAATATGTATCCAGCTCTGACGTCAGTCAGCTGATGGCCTTCATTTACCAGCCTTATTTCACTCAGGGATGCTATTTGGAAGCAATACCTTCTGGGGGCAGCTAGGTGGCGCAGTGGATAGAGCACCGGCCCTGGAGGTCAGGAGTACCTGAGTTTCAAATCCGACCTCAGACACTTAACACTTTACTAGCTGTGTGACCCTAGGCAAGTCACTTAACCCCAATTGCCTCACTAAAAAAAAAGAAAAAAGAAAAAAGGAAGCAATACCTTCTGAGTTCTCTCGAAACAAGAGTTGTTTGTCTCTCAGGTCTATTGGATTTTGTGTTGTCTATAAGGTGTGCACATTCCATGTACCTATGGTGAATGGAATCATCTTTTTAGAAGTTTTGTACATTTTTTTGTGTTTCAACCACATGGTGGGATCCCCGCCTGTGGAGGTAATCAGGCCACCGGTTGGGTAAGCAGAAATTTAAGGGCACCTTTTCTAGCCCCTTCCTCACACCCAAGAGGTGAACAGTGAGGTCCTTAAAAGGCTGCTCAGATATCCAGGAGGCTGCCAAATCCCCACTGTTGCTTCCAGTGAGTAGACAACCCTTGGTCTGGGCTGCCTATGTGCAGGGTTGTGACTACAGCTACCAGTATATCCTCACCTGCTGCTTTGTCATTTGCCTGTTGCCACAGGACTTTGAGATAAGTAAAAATGGTATGAATGATGTCTTATGACTCGTGTACAAATTGGATTTAAGTGAGGCAGAGTTGTACAAAGTCTTTGACCTCACTCTCTCTTCCAGAGTCATCACAGTCCAGTGTCAGAACAGAGTCAAGATGACTGGTGATGGCTCAAGATGCAGTGGATGACCTTGGGGTCTCTCTGATGCCTAACCAAGCTCTAAGCCCTCCACAGTGCCTGCTTTAGCTGCCTTCATGGCTGTTGGAACAAACTGTTCTCATCCACTCATTCTATTAGGAGAGGTCTTCACATGCTTGGAGTAAACCGCCCCCCCCAACTCACTGATGGGTTTGAGACCCCTTGGTTTCCCTCAACCTGGTTTAGCATGTCTCCCGAAATAGTTTACCAGGGTTTGGTTGCTGTGCATGCTACAGCTTCTTGGAGTCACCAGTGAGAGTTAGGTGGATCAGGTAGACACCAAAGGTGAAAAGCAGCCTTGAAAAGGACTCAGCAGTTGGGGGCAGCTAGGTGGCACAGTGGATAAAGCATCGGCCCTGGATTCAGGAGGGCCTGAGTTCAAATCCGGTCTTAGACACTTGACACTAGCTGTGGGACCCTGGGCAAGTCACTTAACCCCCATTGCCCTGCAAAAAAAAAAAAAAAAAAAGAAAGAAAGCAAAGGGCTCAGTAGCCCTCAAAGCAGAGGTGCTAGTCCTCCCTGAACACACCCTATGCCCTACCTGCCAGTAATAGGGACCACATGGAGAGGTACAGATACCATAATCAGTGCCACTGGAAATGGTCCCCATGAGGGGAGTTTCTGGGCTTGTAACAATGACAATAACCATGGAGGAAGATAGTACAGCTATGAGGAGAAAAGATGCTAGGACTTGCTAAGACTTCTAGCTGTTGTGAATCTTCTTGTTTATGTAAGGGATAATGTAGGGTATATATCAGTGGTATTAAATTTAAATAGAAAGGAGAGTCAATAATCTGTACATAAGGTTCCTTATTGCTCATATATGGAATTAGTTTTGTTATCTATGCTGTCCATATTTTATTATATTTTTATTTATTTTGTTAAATATTTCCTAATTACATTTTAATCGGATTTGGGCTGTACTCAGGAGTGTTGCATGTGCCAGTATTTGACACTTCTGGGTTATGTGATTTTTCCTTTTAATCCATGAATATTGGAGAATAGAAACTCCTTAATGTTTTCCCTTCTTTCTCTTTTTTTAGTCTGTGACCCTGAAATAAAAAGTAAATACCACTCCTCCATTACCTTTTTTTAAAAAATAAATTTTATTGATATCTTTTATTTGTATATTAACTATATTTCCCACTTTATTCCTAACCACTCAACCTTTCACAGAGCCACTTATAATAAAGTATTTTTAAAAAGGGGAAAAAAAGCTCTACAAAATGAAGTGTCAGTAAAGTCTGACACTACTCGTAGTATTCTATACCCCTGCTCTCTCACTTCTGCAATGGAGGGGTTGGGGGAGGTGTGAGGCATCTTCTCATATCTCTTCTTTGGGGCCAAGATTAATTATTATAATGTTGCAGTAATCAGTTATGGTTTCTGTTGTTTTTTTCCATTTGTATTGTTGTAGTCATCACATGTATTATTTTCCTGGCTCTGTTTAATTTACTTTGCATCAGTTCAGATAAATCTTTCTATGATGTTCTATATCCATTATAAATAGAAACAAAAGGTGGAAGCTTACTTATCAGAGCTGGGTGATCCAAAGGCAAAGAAGCATTGAGAAAATGTACTTCTCCCCCTTCTATTTGGAGATAAGTGACTTTGGGTGTGGACAGAAATTGTCAGTTAGTTGATATGTTGGTTCATTTAGCTGAACTGGGTTTTTCCCCCCTCTTTAAAAAAAAAAAATCTTTTTTATAAGGGATTATGTATTGTCGAGGGAAGGGGGAAGGCTATAATCTGAAAAGAAAGTGATATTAAAACTAGAGATATCAATTATTCTAAGAGAAAGATTAAATTTAGAACCTACCATTGAGGTATTAATCAAAGAGACTTTAGCAACCAGGCAGCTATAGTGAGGCTTGCTTGATGGAAGAGACAGTCTAGGCATTATTAACAGTCTGAAACACTGTGCTGTACAAGTAGAAGCCTAGAATTGTAGCCTCTTAGGAAAGGGGTAAGTTATCAGGCATGCATCAGAGTAACTATTAAGGCCTAGACTAATGGTTAAGGTAGAGCACCATCTGCTGGATATTTCAGATATCGCTCTAAGCTAATTAAATTGCTTTGCTGAATAGTAACATAAGCTGTGTCTGTATGTCTAAGGAAGACAGCACTGAAGAACAACCCAAGGGTCCCAATTGGTGGCTAGTATTATATTTTCATAATAACCTGAAAATAAGTTTATAGAATTGGATGAAAGCCTGACTCAACTCTAGTGATGTGGCTTTGAAATTGGAAAAGGGGACAGATTAGAGAACAGAAGAAAAAATAGTAACGAAGAGTTTAGTAGAGACGTCAATTTCTGAGTGAGAACAATCAAAGGAAGGTGCTGTATGCAACGTATCAAGAAGAACATTGATAAGCCAGAGTGTGTACAGAGGTGGGTGACCAAGATGATGAGAATTCTAAAGAGAAGGAGATGAGGATCAGTTTAGTTTGGAGAAGAAAAGACTTTGGGGACATAACTGTCTTTCAATTATTTGAAAGGCTGGCATGTAATGGGGTGGGTTGATTCTCAGAGGACATAAATAGGGGCAGTGGAAGAAAGAAAATTTCAGGGTAGAGGTTTAGGCTTAATGTAAGGATGGGGAAAAAATTAACAACTTGAGTTGTCCCCAAAATGAGCTGTCTCTGGAGATGATGGGTTTTTTTTCACTGGATGTCTTCATGTGGAGGCTAGATGACTACTACTTGAACGTGTTGTAGAGGTGCTTGCTGCTCAGGTATTTGGTCAGACTCTATGGCTTCTAAGGTCCCTTCCAGCTCTGATTTCCAGCCACCACTAACCCTACTCTAGCTCACATTTTAATTGTTTCCTACTAGAATAGAAAGGAACAGGGGATGGATTCTGCGATCTAGAAAATACTCCAACCAGATTCTCTTTTCACTCTTTTAGAGAATCCTTCCAAATCAACCTGTAGACTCTCAGTGCCACCAATTTGATTCTTCACCTCAGGCTATCATGTTTTGTTTTGGTTTTGGTTTTTTTTGAGTTGAAAAATCTGTCCCCTGTATTTTGGTACTAGCATCTAGATCCAAAATAAATCAGTTGAGTTTGGAAGTAAACTATTTTACAGTACTTACAAAGTTCTGGCTGAACCTCTAGGTTCCAGTAGATTCCTGGGCCATTCTGGGGTCCTCAGGATAGAGGTGGAGGGAAGCTGCTCCTGTCACTTTTGATCCCAGAGAATATAAAGAGGTATTGTAATACTTCATAAAAGCTATGATTTCATCAATGTATGAGATAATTATGGATTTCAGTCAGATTAAACTCTGAGGATGGAGTCTGAAAGATAACTAGCCCCCACCCAGTATAGTCTCCTGCTTTGCCTAAAGGTTAATTGCTTGTTAAATTCTCACTGTCTCCTTTAAGTTTTATTGATGAGATAATGGACTTGGGCCAGTTCTGTAAACTCTGAGGATGGGGTCTGGAAGATATCCAGCCCCCCAGTAAGTTTTATTATTTATTTAGTCAAGTTCTACCAATTAGCATTATTTACTTTATTTCTGCTTAGTTTCCACATGCCAGCTACACCTTAGTTTATGGCCTGTAATAAAATAGTGTCTTCAGCTAGTCGGCTTGGTACCCATCTCCCCCTCACATGTCAGAGCCCCAGTCCCTGTTATGAATCAATTGCAGTCAGATAAGGGAGTGATTCCTGCCTCCCCTTTTTCTTTTACATTCCTATACATGTCTCCATACATGGCTCACCAGCTAAGCACATACCCTGGGGGAGACAGGATTGGATGTTAGATTGTGAGCTCACTCTGTGCATGTGAAGGTTTCCCCCCCTTCAAAATTACTATAAAAACCTAAAAGTTTGGGCCTATCATTGCAGACTCAAATTTGTCATTGAGTGTGCCCGTTCTCTCGAGAATGAAATAAATCTGTCTCTGCTTGACTTGGTGGTCTCCTCGAGTTATTTGGGTAAACTGAGGCAGTTCGTCCCAAACAATCAGCTTGGGCATTCCTTCAACCCTGACACAGATCACAACCCTTCTGTGCCCATAGAGGGTCTGAACTATTTACTGGGGTGTCCCTCCCCTCACTCCTCCACACCCCGACAAAAATTCATCTGCCCATGAAATCTCTCTGAATTTAGCTAGGCTAAAACACAACCCATAATCTCACCTTTCTGGTTTTGTAGAACTTTGCCAGGGCTCAGACTCTGCAGCTATAAACTTTTAAAATACTAGGCTACCTCAATACCAGAATAAAACATCTTTAAGGTCCCTCTCTTCAGCTCTGGCATTCTATGAATACACCCACCTAAATCAGGGGTTGTTAACCTGAAATAATGTCAGCGTGGAGGGGTGGGGGGTGGGGGGGGGGAGAGAAGGGTATCTGTGAACTTGAATGGGGGAAAAAAAGTCTATTTTCACTAGCCTCTAACTGAAATTTAGAATTTTCTTCCATTATCTCAAAAACATTATTTTCAGAAAGAGTTTATAGGCTTCCCTAGCTTGCTAAAAGTGTCTATGACAAAAAAAATATAAAGATACCCTGGTTTGAAGGAGTCATTCGTCACCCAGGGGACGCACTACCAACCACAACAGGAGCACCAGGGTACTAGTACTAAATAGAAGGGAAGATCCACGACTCTGTGCGCATGCACATAAAAGTTCTTTCAATGACTTGGATTTCGTACAACAGAATTCGTACAACAGTAGGATTGGGTCCCTCATCTGCCATTGGGTGCCGCTAGTAGTCCTCCTAACGTCTCCATACTCTCTTGCAGCCAATTGGTTTGTTTTTTTTTTTCTCGACGTCTTTACGCCATCAAGGCGGAACTGGGGCTAGAATCGGAAGTGACGTGCTGAAATTGGCCAGTAGAAGTTTCAGTCGTCGCTCGTACCTGGGTGGCAGGTCGTTGGGAGTTATTATGGCGCTTGGGCTCCTCCCCTTGTTCTGATCCTAGTCTCCATCCCTGTCGGGGTCTCGCCCACAGTCTGGAGCAGATCCCCTGGAAGAAACTGGGCACACATAGAGGCCGGACTTAGACGTCCTTCTCCCCAGCCCCGCCAGCCCCCACGGCTAGGCTCCGGGAAGCTCCTCATCCTTGGAGGGGTAAGGGGCTGGGAGTTCACAGGAGCCCCGCCTCTCGATGGCCAGGTCCTCGGCCCCTTTGCCTAAGGGAAGAGGCTCCCGGGCCGGGCGAGCGGGGGATGTCCGCTTCCTCGGAAGCCGGCGGTGCTGCTGCCTCGCTGCGATTGGCTGGCGGGCCGCTTGCCTGGTGGGTGGTGCGGAGGCGCCTTTCGGCGCACTACCCCCGAGTGCTGGAGCTGCTGGGAGCCCTGAAGGCCGCTGCGCCGGGTCTGGTCCGCTCCCGGCACCACGCGCGGCTCTGCTTGGGGCTGCGGGCCAAGGTACTTGGGAAGGGAACCTGGGGGCAGCCTGGACATTGGGATGAGAGCACTGAGGGCCGCGGGTCTAGGCCAGGAAGGAGGAGGTGCCTGTGGGATGGAGAGGTAAAAGTGGAGTTTTGGGGATCTTGGCACAGGATAGTGTATCCCTCGAGGTGGTCGTGGAGATGATCTTGGAGGGCCAGCCCTGGTCCCTGTCCTGGATACCCTAAACCATCATTTCCCAGAGTCTGGCCCACCTGAGTGTGGCTCCGAAGATCGGTAAGTGAATCCTCCGGCCTAGTTCTTAGTCGCCGGACACTGTAGTTCTTTTTGTCCTACTAGCTCAAGCCACTGATCCTAAACGGATTGTCCCCTAACCATCATCCCAAATCCCCTGCTCTGGTGCCTTTAATTTGGTTGATCTCTCATTCCCCAAACCCAGCAGACTATGCGGGATATGAAGATTGTGGAGGCACGTGAGGCCTTTTGCCAACGAGTGAAACAGCTAGCAGAGGATCCTGAAGACTTTGCTATTCAGCTACAGGTAAGGAGATGGGATTTGTAGGAAGTTAACTGGGCAAATTCCACTCTTCAGCCTTTGTCTGACTTGTTCCTTCTCTTAGGATCTAGAACAAGAATATGGGGAACCCTTCTTAATTGCCCTGGAGAAGTTATTATTTGAATACCTATGCCAGTTGGAGAAGACACTCCCTGTGCTACAGTTGCAAGAGGTATTTTGTTTTGGAGGAAGAGAGGGGAAATTGGCGAAGGGAGAACAGAAAGTGTAGAGTTCTTGGACTTTACAATGTTATTTTAATACTCCTATGCCTACTCTTTCCTTACAGCTTAAGGAAGTATTAAGAGGGATGCAGTCTGAAACCTTGGTTCCCCTTCCCTTGACTCAGTATTGCATGGACATGGGGTGGCAACTTCAAGGTACTGATGCCAGCTGGGGCAATAATTCAGCAAGATTGTGTTTGTAGTGGGACCTTTGGGAAAAGTCCATTCCTATTAATGGATTGAGATGGCCCAGATAAGGGGTTGGCTCAAAGTGTACAGAAAACAAATGGTTTTTTATGTACTGCCTTGCATAAGAATCCTCCTTTTCTCTTTCAGAGTCCCCTCTTTTAACTTCAGTGAGGGGGGCAGAACCCCAAGAGCAGAGTCCTCTATCTTCTCCCCCGCTGGAACAAGTATTCCAGGATCCTGTTCCCACAACCAAACCCAGCACTCCCTTTCCCCAGGGGCAGGATTTGAGGAAACCCCCAGAGGCCCTCACAGGTCGGGACTTCAACCTGGCCCCTTTAGGCCGACGGCAAATCCAGGGATATCGTGCATCTGCCAGGGGAGGTCATAAGGACCGGCCCACTGTCATGCTCTTCCCATTCCGAAGTATGTGCCTACCAGTCCAGGATGTAATTATGCATGGGAACAATAAAGAACATGGGCAGCCCATGGCAGATCCAGCAGGCACCATGAGCACAAGGTTAATGCCTCATGGGAAGCACAGAAATTCAGCTCGTTCCCTCCGAAGTAGGGCTCAGGAGCAGGAGAACTGGACTTCTGATGAGCCCTCCTCAGAGCAAAAGGAGTGAGTCAAGAAGCATTGTCCCTTCCCACACCAGATTTCCCCTCTCTCTCCCTTGCCCACTACTCCTCCATCTCACCGTGTCTTTTTTCCTTTATACCCCTTCAACCCAGGAACTGCCTGGATTACTCCCTGGAGCCCTTGAGGCTGCCATTACCTGCTGTTGGGGCCAGGGAGCCAGGTAGGTGTACCCTGCTTTGAGTTGGGGGTTGGGAAAGGGAATGCCTCCTTCCTGAGAGCAATCTCTGGGGATGCCAGAGGCCTCTTTCTTTACTTCAGTAAGGAACAGGTTTGATTTTGGTTTCCCTCCTACAGTGTGTTCCCCATCTCTGTGCAGTCCTGTGGTTACCATAGGGGACTTGGTTCTGGACTCTGATGATGAAGGGAGTGGCCAGAGGGGAGGGAAGGTGAGTGGGAAGGGGCAGGGAGCTTGGGAGGGAGGGGGACAGATCAAGCCAGAGAGTGATAGCATGCTGATAGTATCTGTGTGGTGCTTAGTAAATGACTGAGGATGACCGGACCTCCATAATCCCCTCTCTGCAGAAGTTTCTTGAAAGCTATCAGAAGACGAAGTTTGGCACCCTGATCCCCACCTTCTGCGAATACCTCTCCCCTGTTGAGCAAAGTTCTGTACTTGCCCAGACCCCTTCCTGTGGCCAGACTGACCCCATTAAGACCCAGTGGCTTAGGTCTCTTTGATGTGGCTATGGTGGAGTCTCGCCCTCTGTAGTTGGTAGAGAATTGAAAAATGGACTAAGCAGACTTGGCTAGTCCTGGGGGCCAGGTCCCTTTATTTTGGGACACAGGATTGGGCTTACCTTAACACATTATCATGCCTTTCTTGTTTTGTTTTTTGTAACAGCCAGTGATTAAATTTTGAATCTTCCGAAATGTTGTCTTGGCTATGAGGTAAGGCAGGCTAAGGGTGCTATATGGTCTCTATAGTGTCCCAAATAAACTCAAGTTCCTTTCAGCTGGTCCAGGACTAGAAAGAATCCCATGATTCTTGCCTTTCCTTAGGAATTGATATGACCAGCTCTTGGTCCAAAATAGTTGAAAAGCCTAGAAGAGGCAACCTCAGAGGTGTTAACTGAATCTTGGTCCCACTGTACATGTGACTCTCATTTGCAGATCAAAGTACCAGATATGTACTTTTATAAATCCTCATGCCACCCTGGATAATCAAATGTAATGCTGGTGGCTGTGTCACTGTCATCACAAATAAGTATAAAATGGAGCCAGGTGCTGTGGAATGCCTGGGACAAGAGACTCAAGATATAGATACCACCTAAAAGATAATCTTATTCTAACTCCCCTGGTTTACAGATGAGGAAAACTGAAGCTCAGGAAGGTTAAATGATTTGCCCAAAGTCATAGCAGGAAAGAGCAGTCAGCTTGAAACTCTGGGTCTTGAAACTTCCTCCTGTAACTCCAAATCAGGTGCACTTGTTCACTCTATCAGGTTCCTGACCATGCTGAAAATATGTAAAGCCAGTTCATTGAGCAAATGTTCCAATGTCCTGGAGCAATCCAGCTTTCCCTGTCCTTAGCAGTACATTTGTACACATTTGACTCTGGGTGAGCCTTTGCCTTTCAAAAGGGGCCCAGAGCCCTAGAAATTCTCTAGAGACATATGATCTCTTCCTTAAGGGTAGTTTTGGTTTGCACATACTGTTTCTCCAGCCTAGGGCCAGACTTTAATGCAATCTGGTAAATAAACGATGAGATTCAAATGGATGAGTTCTTTCAGATAGATACTTCAAAGTGCTATTATGTGAGTGAGTTATTGCAGACTCTGAGTTCTCTTTTCACCTTGCTTTACAGACAGAAAATCGCAGCATAGGGTGTTTATAACCTAACTCCAGGCTCGATGTTTATTTGATAACCCTCTTCTCCCTCCCTGCCTCCTCCCCAGTAAGTGTCAGGCCCACTGGCCTAAGCTTTTTTGTGTGAACAGTGACACACGAAGGCCTTATAGGGCCTTCAGGGGAGCAAAAAACAACAGCAACAACAAAATCACTGATTGAGATAATCCATGGTGGTTGGAATGCACTAGGGTTCTCCATGCCACCCTTGCTTTGGATGCGGGTGCCAGTGCCAAGCAGTGTTGCTCAGGCTCCTAGCTGTCATCGCTGAAGATGGGGTTCACCTGCTGGGTGACCCGGATGAAAGTAGTACGTCGGCTGAGCTCCTTTAGCTTGGCTGCCCCAACGTAAGTGCATGTGGAACGGATCCCTCCCAGGATGTCCCGGATGGTATGTTCTACCTCACCTTTGAAGGGCACCTCTACTGTTTTTCCTTCTGAGGCTCTAGAACAGAAGAGTTTGTTATAACTACTCCTCTGATCCCAGCACTCTTCCTTGCTAATCACTCAGCTTTAGACTCCCAGTTTCCCTTCCTCAGTTTCCCCCCATACATGCACCATCTATTCCTGTTAGGCACTGATCCTTAAAACTGATTTTCCTGTCCCTCTCAGTTGTATCCTAGTGCCTGTTCTTGAATTCATCCAGATGCCTTATTTGCTGTCATACCTGTACTCAGCAACACCTCCAGCATACTTCTTCATGGCTACCTCAGAGCTCATGCCATAGAAGAGCTTGTATTTCTTGCCATTCCTCTCAATTAGTTCACCACCTGACTCAGTGTGACCAGCTAGCATGCCACCCAGCATCACAAAGTCAGCACCTGCTCCTGTCAGCATGGGGGAAAAGACAAAAAAGGGCTCAGTCTAGTTCAGGCAAATACTCCCTACAGAAGGGATTCCGACTGAATACCCAAATTTCACTCAGACCTGAATATAATGGGGGGACCCTTTCCCTGACAGGAGCCAGAATCCCTAAAGGCTGAGAAAGACTCCTCTGCTATAGCCCCTTGATTATTACCCCTATGCTTACTCCCTGGGTTTGCAAGTGACACAATGGCTTCCAGTCTGACTTAGAAGCCCCAACTCCCCCTCTTGCTGTTGCTTCCACCCTCTGGACATTTTTCTTCTCAGTTTCCAGTTAACTGCTTCCTCACTTTAGGGCTGTTGGAGATTTATTGAGTCATAGGACTTTAGACTGGAAGGAACCTTGAAGGTAATCTGGTCCAATTCCTTCCTCTTACAGAAGAGCAAACAGACCTAGAGAAGCTGACCAACCTTCCCAAGGTCACACTGTAGTAAGTAGTAGCGCTTCAGTAGGAACCTAAATCTTTGCTGCAAATCAAGTGCTCTCTTTACTCTCTCAGTACATCCCCAGCTTAGCACTGCTAATTACAGAGGCCTTAGCAAGGGTGGGAGAGCCTTGGTTCTTACCACAGGCTTAAAGAAGATTCAGCAGGATCTAAATGAAATACACTTAATTGAACTGCTTTCCAAGGCCTCTCTTGGCCTGGCCTGGAGCCTCAGAAATGCTGTATCACTTGACTCCTAGCAGTATTCATTCTACTACCCAAGCCCAACTACTTACCAAAAGCCTTAGCCACATCTCCAGGACAACTGCAGCCTCCATCCTGTGAGGAAAAGCTCTAGTGAGAAGATGGTAGCTCAGGATAGTCTAGGCCCTAATCTTTCCCTGGGGCTCTTTTTCCATATAGCTATTAAATTTCCATACGATGGTTAACTTGGGGAGGAGATGAAGAGTCTTGGCTCACTCTTCCCCAAGCTCTTTGACATTTATTCCCAGCTTGAAGAAAATATATGTGTGTTTTGGCTTTTCCTTCCCCCTTCCCTCCCCTATGACTTACAGAAATGATGTGGCCTTTGAGGCCATGGGCAGCATCAGCACACTCCATCACAGCACTAAGCTGTGGGTAGCCCACCCCTGTCTTCTTTCGTGTGGTGCACACAGAACCTATAGACAGGGACAGGGACAAGACTCAGATGTCTCATGGGTGCCTAAAAGCACAGGAAGATGGGTTGGCCAGGGTTACTTTTTGTATTGCCAGTGTGAGGCCAGAACTTACCTGGTCCAATTCCTACTTTGATAATGTCAGCCCCAGACAGGATCAGCTCCTCCACCATCTCCCCTGTCACCACATTCCCAGCCTGTGGGGCAGAGAGCAAGAAAAGTGGTATGGTAGAACAAAACTTGGGGTTTGGAAAGGTGAACTGTGTTTGGTATGGTGAAGTGGATGTTCTAGAGAAGAGCTAAAACGTATCCTTGATTGTGCTTAGGGCAATGTTGTGGTGGTTCTAGCAACTAAAGGACCCTAAGGATACATTTGTTTCCTTTGCCAGGCAGGCATTTCACAGTGTCCTCTCTATTTATATTGCCATATTGATACCGATTTTAGTTGTCTTAAGCAAGTTCTGACTCTCATGCATTAACTAGTTTTGGTAATCAGTGTGGCACTGTTGCACTAGGGTTAAAGCTTAGAATTCATCTTAGTGAACTGCTTGCCTGCTGGCCTCATTACTAGGATCAGCAGGAAGATGTGGCAAGACACGATTCAATAAAGAGGAAGATGGACTGGTCCAAGAAGTTGGATTCCCCCTTTAGAGCCAGCTCTTGGATTTGAGCGTGTGGCTACCTCCCAGTGGGCACAACTCTACCCTAAAATACTGTCTGTAAAAAGGAAATTAACCACTTGTGCAAGAATCAACTATCACATGTCCCATGTGCCTCCTTTTACATGTCCATGACATATGTGAGCCTCAGTGAGCAGACTGTATCATGTATCACAGATGCAAAGGATTCCAGAATGGTTTGCAAAGTACTTTATCAAGCATTTGGTTTACAAAGGCCAGGAGCTTCTCAAAGGCCGAGTGTCAGGCATGCTCCATCAACCAGGAAATACAGGGTGGCTCCACAATCAGAAGGCAGCCTTGGCCTTCTCTGGGACACCTTGTATGTATATGGAGCACCAGAACACAGAGTTAAAGTCCTACTAGTAAAAGATGAGATGGGATAAAGCTGGGAGACAGAAATTCTCTACTGCAAGGGGAGCTGTAGAAAGGGATTTAGCTCTTATGTGCCTGAGTTTTCTTATTTATGAAATGGAGGGGGCTGACTAGGTGATCTTTGTGGTCTCCCCAGTTCTAAATCCTATAGTTCTGTGAGAGGCGTGGACAGGATGAGGTGAAGGCAAGCCAGGAATATGCCAAGATGTGGATCAAAGCAAGGACGTACCATGATAGTGTGCTGGGGGAAGCGTTTTCTAACATCCTTCAGGAATTGAACAAAATGTTCTGAGTAGCCATTGGCCACATCCAAGCAGATGTATTTCACCTGGGGAATTGCTTCAAGGATTTGTTCTAGTTGCTCAAAGTCCGAAGGGCCCGTTCCTGAGCTGGCAGCCAGATGCTGAAGAAGAAACAGCCATCAATATCTAAAGTAGGGGTTCTCCCCACAAGAGGGGGTTTGGGTGTGGGTGTGGGTGTGGGGGGGTTGTGACCTTGTGGGAAAAATTACATCTTTTTATTTTCACTAACCTCTGAACAACATAGCATTTCCTTCATTTATAATTATAAACAACAAATTTTACTCTGAGAAGAGTGTCCATAGCTGTCACCAGATTATCAAAGGACAGACCCAAGAAAAGGTTAAATCTCTGATCTGATGGATAAGAACCATATTGTAAATAATTGACCAGGAGAAAGGGTCAGAGATAAAGCTAGGGGAAAGCAGTCAGAGTTGGAGGATATGGGGTTGGATCCCTGAAGATAAGATTATATGGCTGGGGGGCCGCTAGGTGGTGCAGTGGATAAAGCACCGGCCTTGGATTCAGGAGTACCTGAGTTCAAATCCAGCCTCAGACACTTGACTTACTAGCTGTGTGACCCTGGGCAAGTCACTTAACCCCCATTGCCCAGCAAAAAAAAAAAAAAGATTATATGGCTGGGGTGTGTGTGTGTGGGTGGAACAGAATAGGGTCCCACATTACCTCTAGACAGTCAGGATTTTGGCTAGCAAATTCCTTCCACTGCTCAAGGCTGTAGTGTTTGTGGATGGCCGTGAACAGAGAGAACTGAGGAGAAGCAAAGACAGAATGAAGTTAACCTCCTTATAAAGTTTTCCTTAAGTCCTTATGCAATAATTCCTATTTAGGTTGGAGTGGAGAAGTAACTGATTAAGTCAGTAGCTGAGCTTGAAGTTGTAGTTAACAATCCAAACCTATGCCACAGACCTCACACCATAAGTAATTGTTTTTTGTAACTTCCTATCTGCCTGTTTAGGATCCCATCTGCTGGCATCTCCTCTGATCCTGCTTCAATCCTGATAGGGAGTTAATATGGTAAAGAGCAGTTGGTGCAGTGTGACAGGCAGCGGATATACAGGCAGGACCAAGAGACTATCCTTCCTCCTGTGGAGACTGCGGGCTCCAGGAGTACCATGTGAGCTTATCCTGACACAGGGCCACAGAGAGTGACAGGAAGATGCGGGCTCTTGAATTTGCAGGCATCAACTAGAATGGTTGAGGTAAGGTACTTGCTATGAGAGTCTAGAGGTGCCTTGCTATTTTATAAGGCCAACAGTGTAAATGAACACATGTCCCTATAGTGTTTGTGGTCTAGTGAATGGCAGTATTTCAGTAACTTGCTATCCAAGAAGTTGCTATATACCCTTAAGGTGCTATCTGACAACATGGTCAACGGTACTAGAGCTAGTAGGGCATCGATTTTCCTCTATTGAAATGAAGATGGGCAGATTTGTTTGTTTGTTTCCTGGTAAACTGTCCAAGGAGATATTTTGTTAAATGTGTTGTACATTCATGTTCAAGGACACAACAATGAGCCTTCAAGCAAATCCCTTCTTCCTTAGTTCAAACCTGAAAATATCCCAGATTCTTGAAAAAAGGCTTCAGTAGTTGTGGCCCATGACTGTTACAAGTCACGCATATAGATATGCAAGAAAAGGCAGCTGGCAAAGTTAGCACAATTTTAAGCATCATGTTTGAACAAGTCATGTACTAGTCTGCACCAACAAAAACCCTTTAAAGACCTTAAGTGGAGATATGAGCAAAAAACTGGCAGTGGTATTTTAATTTCTTCAGCAACAAAATCCCAAACAGTATGCTGAAAGATGAAGAAACCAGGGTTCAGGAAATGAACCTTCTCTTAAAGAATGTTGACAGAACACTACATCAGACTAAACACAAAGAGGTTTATTTACAGTACAGCTGCTAAACACATCTTTGTTAGGTTAGAGCTGTGAGACTTGTAGCACATTGTCTTGTCTGGTTTCTTTAGCAGTCCTCTGAATCATCTACAAGCCATCCTAGACATCATACAGTGTGACAGGGTCTGACAATGCAGCCACTTCATTAGCACTGGAGTCACGATCATCACAAACAGCTGTGTTAGAGAAGGCACACTAGAGAAGGGGCTATGGAAAATGGACAACAGCACAAGTTCCACACATTAACTGATGGCAAGCTGGAGCTTAGACACCAGAGGCAAGAAACTCCCTCTGCCAATGCAGAAAGGCAGGTACCTGCTACCTGCTCTGCAACTTAGTTGGGGGTAGGAAAGTAGTGACTTGCCCAGGGTCACAGTGCTACCATATGTCAGGGATGGGACTTAAACCCACATATTCCTGACTCTTTACTTAGGCCCCTCTCCTTGAGGCCATAGCGAGCATAAAATCTTAACAAACACAGCAAAGCCAAGTTTTTTTCCAAGAAGTTACAGTAGTCAGGCCATAGAGGATTACAACAATAAAAAGAGGCATGCCAACAGATATCCATTTATGGATACAGCCACTACTAACCAATGGAATTTAGTTTAGGCCCAGGGTGGAAAAAGATCACTCATCTATCTTCCTGGGTTATATTTGGTTTGTAAAATTGTCAGCAGCAACATCTTCAATAGGACGTTCAGTAAGATACTCTGTGCATAAAAAACATGCCATATTGGATGTAGCACAAAAATGAACACTGGTCCCACTGCCCAAGGCTTAATACTAATTTAGTTAAGAAGTTGTTCATGATCTCACTGTACTTAGTGTCTGAGTTATGGCTCTGCCTTAATTATGACATGCAAGAAGAGAGAAGGTATGCCTGGGAATGGTCACGGGTAGAGATGTGCTTTATTCACAGAGGTATACATAATGTTACTAATTGTTTTAGTGAAAATAAAGGGTAGTTAGTAGTTCCATGAGAGCAGCCCTATAAGTGAGGACTGAAGAAACATAGTATAAGAAGTGTTTTGTGACTATTGCAGGTGGGTTTGGTCATAATGTTATTCACAGTGTTATTGTGAAGTGACATTACAGGCAATTCCAATTGTGGCATGTCTTTGTATGTGGAGGTGGGAGAAAAGGAAAAGTGCACATTTTGTGGGAGAGTTAAGAGTTATAAGTAAGTTTGGTTTTAAACTAAAATAAATTAAAAACTCTTTAAAGATGTCAAATGTGCATCTCTGTCTACTCTTGTCCAAAAACAGGGCTGACTGCCCATGGTATAAAGCTGACTTTGGAGAGGGAAATTCTGCAGACAGCTGGAGTCATTGGATATCATCTAAGGAAGGGAGTAATTGGCACCCTACCTTACAAAGCACCTTGGCCATTTCAAAGGTGCCAACAGTATCCATGTTAGCAGCAATGATGGGGGATCCCTGTGTACATCTGCTTTGAATTCCGGAATTCAAAAGGATCGTGTGAGATCCACCTAGACAGGGAGGAGAGGGGGAAGAAGAGAGGCAATAACAGCTTTAAAATAATAAGTGCTTAAAATGTGTAACTTTAAACCCTGGTAGGTACATGGTATATAATCTCTAATTTGTACATAGATAGATACACACACACACACACACACACACACACACACACACACACACTTGAGCAGAGGTAAGGAGACTTTCATTTGAACCTTGCTTTTTTCAATTCCACGACCAACACTTCCCACTGGGCTAAACTGCTTTTCTAAGGCAGAATAGAGAATAATAAAGAGTGGAGTAACCCCAGCCTCACCTCACTGCGGGACTTAAGGGTGCTTCGCTTGGGCCTCAGCAGGACATCCTTGAAGTCGAGCTTCACGTCATTGTCTATGTGAGGCATGGTGGGGTCGTGGGTGTACACAGGGACCTGAAGGTCAGAAGAAGGGAGGCAATTGAATGTGTGAGTGGCCTAGTGCAATGAGCCAGAACACTCACTCTCACAGTTCCACGGCTTTGCTTGGGCGGTGACATTATAGCTTTTATCAAAGTCCCCGAAAAGTCACTCCATAGGCTGCGCCCTCCTATAACCCCTGACCGTTTGTTACTTCAGGGACCTGCATACTAAAGTATTTACGGAGGGAGGGTTAGGGAAAGTATGGCTGATGCCGACGTAGCGCCCTCTCCCACATTATCTATCCCTCCTCTTCCCTCTACAACCCTCAAACCGCGGCAGGAAAATTTAGAGGTGAGAAACATATGACAGGAGGGGGATAACTTCCGGAATAGAGGTCCCTACTTCCGGGTGTGGCACCCACCTTAGCGGTTGACTCAAGTTCCACTGGCTTAGCAACAGGCCACGCGCATCCCCCTTCAGTTTCAGCTAGCGAGGACTACAGCCTTAGAAACTGAGGCCCTAAAGGGGAGTCTCGCGTAGACTTCTGGGAAACAGAGTCCACCAAGTCGGGTAGACGTTAAGACTAGGGTGGAAAAAACTACAACCCCCAGATCTGAGGCAGGCCTGGCGGTGCTGCCGCAGTGCATGAAGGGAAATGTAGTTCATCGTTCGTAGGCCGGAAGAATTCGAGCTGTGGAGACTTCCAGATCCTCGAAGGCAACGGGTCCAACATAACTCCTTTTTGTTCACCTAGTCGCTAAGACGGAGGGACGGAATTCCTAAATATTTGATACTAAGAAATCAGATCGGAGGACACCAGAGGTCTAGAGTCCAAACGGTAACCCGGAAGCGGAAGTCACCTGCGGGCGAAGTGCTGGAGAACGGTGGCAGCGGCGGCAGCAGGAGCAGCAGCGATTCATCCACAAGAGGCTTGGCTACCGGGGGAAGATGCTGATCAAAGTGAAGGTGGGAACTTCTAAGTCTTTCTGGGAAGCAGTGGGACGGGACTTGACTGCTCTAACCCAAAGAGGCAAAGCAACAAAGAGCGAAGCTTTTCCCCCAGGGCTGTAAAACACTGACAACCCCGGGGCTGGGCGCGAGCGGTGATGGGAAACTGGGGCAGAGCCTGGCTTGGGGGCTTCGAGAGGCCTGACCCTGAGCTCCGCGCTGGGCCAGGGGCGCCAGGGCCGCGTCTCTAAGCCTCCAGCCTCCTCCTTTCCGCCGATATTACTCCCCGGCTGGGTTCGTGTGTGTCTGGGTGTCTGGAGGGCTTCCCCTTCATCCCATGCGCAAATCTGAAATATCGGTTCCTAAATTTAGAGTTGAGACTTAAAGAGGCCGTCTGGTACGGCCTCATTTTACAGAAGAATAAACTGAGGCCCAGAAGGATTAATTCGCCCATGGTCATATACGTCTCCAGCATCAGGCAGAGTTTGAGTTCTGGCCCTTTGACTCCAAATTCAGTGTTCTTTCCACCGTGCCACCCTGTCTCTTTAACCTTGTCCTTCGACCACCAAACAGACTCTTTCCGTTTTATCTTTTTTCCTT
This sequence comes from Dromiciops gliroides, assembly GCF_019393635.1. Lineage (NCBI taxonomy): Eukaryota > Metazoa > Chordata > Mammalia > Microbiotheria > Microbiotheriidae > Dromiciops > Dromiciops gliroides. The sequence continues at coordinate 175,211,639 of NC_057862.1, forward strand.
ACTTCCAGCCCCTTCCTTTAACTGGTTCTTGAGTGGAGTCCACCCATGACTTCAGCTCTGGAGCAGTTGGCCCTGGCTTATTTGTTAAGGGTCATTGGACTTAGGGATGGAAGGGACTTTATACGTTATTTAGTTCAATCCCCTCATTTTATACATGAGGTAACTTAGGCCCAGAAATATTTGAGAGTATGCTCAAGCACAGGCAGGATGCAACTGGGATTTGAACCTATATCTTCTGACTCCAGATCTTTGAAAGTCATACTGACCTCATTAGTGGCATCCTCTCCAAGAGACAACATTGGGAGTATTTTCCTAGAGCACCTGACTTTATGAGTGGGACGGTAACCAGGTTCTCCCAGTTTAGCTTCATTTCTTAGTGCCCAATATTTGGGACTAACACCAGCTTTCCTCTGAAACTACCCCTGTACCTCAGAGTATAAATAATAAGGTTACTTTCCCTTCTCATTATTTCTAGCAGCTCATCTTTTCTAGAAAACCCTTTTCTTTTCTGAATTGTGTTTTACTACATTATTGACAGCTGCCTCTGGATGCTTCTTTTCTGCCCTGTCTTGTAACCTTCCTTTTCTCCTCTGCAGCTGGTTAACCAATACCATAAATTTGGCTAAAACTAAGAGATAGAAACTTGGGAAGGGGGAAGAAAGGGGAAACCATTGATTAATGACTTGCCTAATTTTGTAGACATTTCCATGTTTATAGGTCATCTTTTTCTGAAATACTGTATTGTAAGAAGCACTATAAAGGGTCATTTGCTAAGACATAATGGATGCCACTCTTCTTCTATCCATTAGTCCGTTCATCTGTTTGTTTATCTCCTCTCCCCACCATCAGCACCACAACTTTCCTCCTGGCTACACTACACTCTTGGGGCAGCTGTTTTATTGCTTTCCTGTCACCTCCTACTCCTTTTATCCTAGGTGTGTTGAGGTTGTTTCTACAAGTCTTTTCCAATTTTGTGTAATCAACGCTGTTTTATTTTATGTTTTGTGATCACTCCCATGCCTTATTTAAAGAATTCTAACCCATGAATTTGCAAAGCACTTGCATTTTCCCCTAATTTTATATTTTTGTCATATATTCATTGGAGATTATTGTGATTTATGTTTCAGGATGCAGATCAAACTTAATTTCTGCCAAACTTTCTTTTCCAAAGTTGCAGAGTTATCATTCATGGGGTACAACTAGATGGCATGGTACAGTAGAAAAACTACTAGACCTGAAATAAGTGAACCTGCTTCAAATTCCAGCCCCGTCTCTTGTTACCTGTGTGACTTTGAGCAAGCCACTTAATTTCTTTTGGCCTCAATTGCCTAGTTTGTAAAATAACAGGGTCAAACTAGATGACCCTAGAGTTCTCCTCAATGCTAGATTTCTGATCCTACCTTCAACTTTGCTTAGCAATAACTACTTCTCATTGACTTCCTCACATATTCCCACAATAACCTGTTCTAGCCTTTTTTTCATGTCCAAATTCTACCTACCTAATTCAGTAAGTAGATTGAGGCTATCCAATATCAGCTCCCTCAACCCGTCATATTCAACTCAACATATAACTTTCCATCTATCCTCTCATCTTTTTCTCCAGTCTCAGAAGAAAAAACATCTTTTTTCTTCTCTAAATCTGAACTTGATCATAACTATATCTGACTATGGATTGACTTGTCTCCATCCCTTACTGATTTTGGCTTAGCATCTTCAGTCTTAACCCCTCAATAAACTCCTTTTCTTATTCCTTTGTCTTCTATACAGAGTTAAATAAAATAATTTAAATTTACTACCCCTTTGATCTCCTTTCTTTCAGTGCTAAACTTCTTGAATGAGTAATCTTTTACAGGCTTTTGTTTCATTTTCCTCTCTTTCAACCCTCTGAAAATCTGGCTCCTATGTTTACCATTCTGCTAAAATTGCTATTATTAATGATCATCTCCCCAAATCCTAATGGTCCTTATGTCTCCTCTGCAACATTTGGTAAAGTTGAGCACTATCTCTTATTAAAATTCTTTCCATATTTTTCACTTAGGATGATTTACCATCTTAGTTCTCTTCCTGCCTCACTAATTGATCCCTTGTTGCCTTCTTCACTGGCTCCTTTTTTCTCATACGCTGATTATTCTTGTAGGATCAGCTGAAGCTTTCTCTATTTGGGAACTATTGTTTCTGACTTTCTCCCAGCTTCTAGTCCCCATGTGTCCATCCTCCTGTTGGACATTTCCATTTATGTATCCTTTTGTCTCTTCAAACTATACCAAAAACTGAATTCATTTTCTTAAACCAATGTCTTTCCAAATTCCCTTCACCTCATGAATAATCCCATTCTCCTAAACTCAAATAGTTGAAGTTATCTCTTGCCCATGTCATCCTGTATTTCTAATTTGGCAGCAAGTCCTGTTGAATCTTCCTTTGAACTCATTACTGCAATTATCCCTTTCTCTCCATTCTCACTGCCACATTCTAGTCTAACCTTCTACCACCTTACATCTGGACTATTGTAATGGCTTTCTAACTTTATTTCTTCTCCCTTTTTCTACACACAATCAAATTAATCTTCCTAAAGTATAGTGAAGTGGAAAAATCAATGCAGCTAGAATAAGAAGAAAAGCAAGTAATTGGGGAAAATAAAGGTATTCCCAAGAGGCTACAAACGATTCCTCACTGTCCTTCACCTTAGAAAAACACATTTAGGGGCAGCTAGGTGGCGCAGTGGATAAAGCACCGGCCCTGGATTCAGGAGGACCTGAGTTCAAATCCGGCCTCAGACACTTAACACTTACTAGCTGTGTGGCCCTGGGCAAGTCACTTAACCCCAATTGCCTCCCCCCCCCCAAAAAAAAAAAGAAAAACACATTTAAACCCATGTTTCAAGCTAGTACTAGTTTTGATTCCTCTTGTCCAATTCATCAAGCATCCTCCTCCTCCTCCTGAGTGTGCCATTCTGCACTCACCATGCTTTTTTCTTGCCATTGTGTCTCAGCTTGTGCTTTTCACCCTTCTCCCTTTTTTACTTATCAAAATCCTATATTTAATTCAATAAGTATTTATTTATTAAGCACCTTCTGTGTTCAAGGAAGGCACTGTGCCAGATGCCAAAAATATAGACACAAAAATAAAACAATTCCTGCCCTCGCAGAACTTACTTAAATTCTATTAGAGGAATAAAATATGTAAACAAATAATATGATAGAAGTTAAAGAATGAATGAGGTAAAAGAAAGACTTAACATCATTCCCTAGAAAATTTTGAGAAGGTAGAGAACACTCAGTGGGAATCAACTTGGGTCACTTAACTAGCATGTTCTTTAAAGTGTTCTCCAGTAACTCCAACCCACAATCATCCCTCTCTGCCCTCCCCATCTGTAATGTTTATGATTTTAACTTTTAGATTGGAGTCTGGAAAACCCCATTTTGAATCCTGCATCAGACATTTCTAAGCTGTGACCCTAGGCAAATCATGTTTTTAACCTTCGGTGTCTCAGTTTCTTCCTCTGTGAAATGGGGATAAGACTAGTACTTAGCTCAGAGGGTTGCTGTGAGGATCAAATTCAATAATATATGTATAATTCTTTGCAAACCTTAAAGCTTCATATAACTATTAGTAATTATTATAATAATTTATAGCACTTGAGTGCATACCTTTTTATTTCTTCCATCTTGGTTTTGTGTCTGGTAGTTTCATGTTCCCATATCCCCTCTCTCCAGTGAGGACGGGGACCATGCCTTATGCTCTGTCTCCCACAGAGCTAAGCAATAACTCAGCAGATACTAGCCGAATGGGATTGAATTCACACACCGGGCAAAAATTGATGATGAATGAATTAAAAGGCATTTATTAAGGACTTATTTATGTGCCAGATATCAGGCTGTGCATTAAGAGATACCAAAAGTATGATATTCTCTGACTTCAAGGAGTTTAGCATTCTAATTGGGGAAGATAATCTATCCAGTGGAGTGATCAGGGAAATCCCAGGGATGACAAGTTATGGGACAGCTGATTGACATGTTGACTTGATTGCTCTTCAGAGAAGGCATCAGAAAGCTGGGTGGCAGGGGAAGGAAGTTGGCTGGAAGGCAGTAGGAGGGACCTGGGAGCACCCAGATAGATCAGGGAATTTACTAGTTAAGAATGAGGGTCCCAATGTGGGAGGTTGGGTGTCTTGTTCAAGGCAAGAAGGAAGTACAGCTGCCTGCCAGGAAGATGGCATCTATGTTTGACAGCTTCTACAGCATTCCAAGTTCATGGGCACCTCCCCCAGGGGAGAAGGCTCTGGGACCCTGGGCTCATCTCCTCTAGTAGTACCTAGGTCCCAGGGTGAGAGGCATAATGTGTCCTCTGCCCTAAGATGTCACAGTGTACAGATATGAATGCTCTGGTTGGGGAATGACAGTCTGTTCTGTTCCCCTGACTTCAGATAACGAAAGTTTTCCAGAGGAATAAAGGAACAAAGCACTTACTAAGCATTTCATTGCTAGTTTCCTGATTTACTGTGTTTTTAATAAATTATTTTGGGGGATACAGATAGAAAAATTAGTTCTTGCTCTTCAGAAGCATACATTCTGATGGGGGAGGCATTATATTGGTTAATTCAGCTTAATTAATATATTCAGGTTAATTCAGCTGTGGAGCAGATAGAAAGGCCCATTGGGCCTCAAGGTACAGTCAGGCAGATAGGAAAGCCCAGAGATCCTTAGAGGGCATCAGCAGGTCAGATAGTAGTACCCAAGTGTCTAGAGCATATAATGGCAGGGGACATGGGAAGGCCCATTGGGGTTTCACATTACTGAAGGATTGTAGCTGGTAACTCCCTGCTTATTCAAACAGTGTCTTCCCTTCAGTTGGCTGAGTATGACGCTGGAATAGAGCAGGGACTCTGGGCTCCTTCCCATGAGAGTGGAGATGGGGGTCAGCATCTAGGGGAAGGAAAAGGGAAGGAGAACAATGAGGGCATTGACAGAAAGTTTGGAAGAAAGGGCTCCCTACAACATGTGCTCTTCTCTATACCTTGGCACCAGGCAGTAATTCGGCATCGAGGAAATGGAACTAGACTCCCCCAGGGACCTAGGGAAAGAAGTGAGATTTCTTGCACTCTTGCTCCTCTCAGCTCTCAAGTGAAAAAGAGGTAGCACAGTAGTTGCCCCTAAAAGTCTATTCAGTACTTAAACTCCTGTGTGACCTTGGGTAAGTCTCTTCTCTGGATGTCAGTTTCCTCATCTGTATATAAATCAATTATTAAGGACTTTCTCTATATTAGGCATGGGGTATACAGACAAAAATCAAATTCTTTGCCTTCAGAGTTGTGTTAGATGGAATCTAAGGTCTCTTCCAATTCTAGATCAGTGACCCTGTGATGTACCCATGGTCAAGAGAGTCTTCCTCGTCTCTAACCATCTATCTCACATTCTATGATATAAATCTGAGGACTTCATATCCATTATCTTCCTGGCTTATGTGTGAGTAAGTGCAGATTAGTTAGGCAGGTTAGACAGAAATAAACAAAGCATAGTTTGAATATTATTTTTGTTTCTTTCAGTGCTTACATTCTAACTGAGGGATTAGACCCACAAATGTACAGTAAATACAAATATATGAGTAGAAAAGAAATAAAAATAAAGTTATTTAGCTGAACCAATAAGTAACAACATTTGTCCATTTATCCTTTGCCCACTCTGAGAGTATATCTTCGTAAAAGGAATGGATTGGACATGCTGGGAAATAAAGGGAGATCATTGGAAACTGATCTCAGGACACAGTAGAGGATAAAGATGATAAAGTTGTGGTCCAAAGATGTAGTATGTATCCATGATGAGTGAGAATAGAATTAAATGTATAAATACACAAACATACTTTTTAGTGCAGGAGGGCAAGGGGGAATACTGGTTACAAGGGAGGTTGAATTGATACTTAATGTTTGGTTAGCCTAGAAAAACCTCTGACAGAGTAGAGGCCAAGTCTGGCTTATGTGCAGACAGTTGTACAAAGTTGTACTGATTTGGACAGTTGTACAAAAGTAGCACAATAGATAGAGCCTGGATTTAGGAAGACTTGAATTCAAATCGGGTTGAGACATTAATAGGTGTGTGACCTGTACAAGTTATTTAACTTCTGACTGCCTCAATTTCCTTGTGTGTAAAATGAGGATAATAATAGCACCTACTCCCCAAGTTTATGAGGATAAAATTAAATAATATTTGTAAAATGTTTTGCAAACCTTTGTGCTATATAAATGGTAGCTATTAATTTTATTTTAAATTAGAGAGGAAGGTACAGTTCTGGGCTTGTGTTGGGTATGGGACACTGGCATATAATGGAGTTAGCTGAGGGCCTTGATACTCAGAGTCTGGATTTTAAAATTTATGAAATTCTTACTAGTTATGTGACCCTGGGCAAGGCACTTAACCCTCATTGCCCCACCAAAAACAAAAACAAAAACCAAAAAATTTATGAAATTGATAGAAGTCAAAGAAAGATTTTGAAGAAGAGAATGATTAATGGTTTTTGAAGTAGAATCAAAAGTGCTCCCTGGTAGTCTGAGAGGATCCTTATAGTTGTCAGTACACCAAGCTCTTTTTTTTTTGGTGAGGCAATGATTTGCCCAGGGTCACACAGCTAGTAGGTGTACACCAAGCTCTTTTTTTTTTTTAGTGAGGCAATTGGGGTTAAGTGACTTGCCCAAGGTCACACAGCTAGTAAGTGTTAAGTGTCTGAGGCCGGATTTGAACTCAGGTACTCCTGAATCCAGGGCTGGTGCTCTATCCACTTCGCCACCTAGCTGCCCCATATACCAAGCTCTTTTAAAGCAACATCTCTTCTTTGTTTTTCTGGCATTAATTAATTATCTTAGGACATTGATATCTTGTCAAAAGCAGAACCAGTGTTCTCTTTGATTTTGGTGAGGAATTTTGTTCTAAAAAATGACAAATAGTGGGGTGACTAGAATAGATAGTCCAAAGTAGATCAGGTTCCAAAACATTTAATGACCACTAACATAATTAAAGATGTGAGGGGAACCAAGAGGTTTGGTTTTCCAGTCCAAATTCGTTGATAAGGTGCATCTAGCTGATAATGGTAGTAGATCCCTAGGTGCTGAGACAGAACAGTAGAGTAATTATGTATAGGTGTACCGGGCTATGGGAACTAACAAAGCTCTTGTCTGTTTCAGACGCTGACAGGAAAGGAAATTGAGATCGACATTGAACCCACAGACAAGGTAGTATATTCCCTTCTGCTCAGTTACTGTGATCTCTTCATGTCCCTTTCCCCCTTCCTGTGTGCTCTGTACATGCACCTAAGTGTTTCCCCTATAACTCCTCTCCATTTCCCTGAGCAGCCTTTTCTATTTCGTCCTCTTGAAGGTCGAACGGATCAAAGAGCGGGTGGAAGAGAAAGAAGGAATTCCTCCACAGCAGCAGCGACTCATCTACAGTGGCAAACAGATGTGAGTTTAGAATGGGAGTAAAAGTCATGTCAGTCCTACAGATAAGGGATCAATGGCACAGATCAGGAAATTAATTGGGGGGCGGCAGGGAGGCAGGGGCTACTTCATTCTTTCTTGAGGAAGAACTATAGGATATTTCTAAGAAGGATGAAACTGAGCCACCTGGTCTTTTTTTCCTCTTTTTCCAGGAACGACGAGAAGACAGCTGCTGATTATAAGATCCAAGGGGGCTCAGTCCTTCATTTGGTGTTGGCTCTTCGTGGGGGAGGTGGCCTTGGGCGGTGATGGACCTCCCTCTCCTTTATCCCCTCACCCCATCACTCATAATGATGCGCCATATGCCCTTCCACTTCCTGGGACAACAGAACCACCACTTCCTCCCCAGGACAGATACCCAGGTGTTTCTGTCTGTTGCTGGGAGGTCTGTGAGGACCCCAGAGTCCAGCCCTCTGGACCTGCGGGGCCCTATGCTAGCTGTTGGTTTTTAGTTTGTGGTCTCGGCTGCCCCTTCCCTCATGGATGTGTCCTGGTTGTTAATAAAGATGTTTCCCAGCCTCCTGGAATGTTTCCTCAACTGTGCTCAAATGTAACTGACTCAAGTGGAACATGATCCTGGCAGAACCCTATCAGGCTCCAGGGGCATGTTAAAGAAAGGATTGGGACCATTAGGATCTGGGACCTTGGAATAAATTTGTTCCTGTTAATGGTGGTAGAAAACAGGATAGCTAAATTGTTAACATTGCTGGACCTGGGAAATGGGTTCATGTAACATTCTGTGATTTTTAAGACCACTATTGTATAGAGGGAGTATTTATCTAGGACTCTGCCCTCCCTGCCTCTAGGTTATGGCTTAGTTATTGTGAAAGTGAGGAGGGAAGGAGGCTGGCCCCTGAGGGGATGGGGTGGAAGGAGGTGGCCTGGAGTAATGCAGAGCAGAAGGGTCTTTGGGGAATTTATTCAAAGGAGGGAGAAACTGATTTGGGGTTAGACATCTGGATTCCAGCCCTGGCTGTGCCAATTACACTTGTGCCTGTATAGTATAGTAGGACAAGCTGGCCTGGGCCTCGAATTCTTCATCTGTAAAATGAGGATTAGATCAGATCTTCCAGTTACATATTTATGATCCTATCACTGATTGGAAGGAGCAGCTGACTAAGGTGAAAAAAGCCCTATCAACAACCTACATCCCGACCAGTGGGAGGGTTGTCCGGGCATTCCTGGTGCTAGGTCTGGGGTCTCGGCCATGCCTCAGCTCCAACTCTGGAGGGCGCCGCTGGCCTCGGGACAGACTCCGGGAAGCGGCGCTCTAGCTACCTTCTCTCTGTGGTCAAACATGGTGGCTAGCTGAAGGCGGCCGGTCCCGTGCTACGCCTGCAGGACCCCAGAGCCCGCTCGCCATGGCCCGCCTTCCGCAGCTGGCAGTCTTCGACCTGGGTGTGTGCACCGCGTGGGGGGAGATTGCGCGCGACTGAGGATGTCTGCCGTTTCTGACCCCTCCTTGAGGTCGGGCCGGTCCCCGGCCCCGGCCCCGGCCCTCATCCCTACCCCTGCTAAGCCTGTCCTCCTCGGCCCCTGAGCTCCAGCCCTGATCCTCCCTAGGCCGGAGCCCGCTAAAACTTGCCCCCCTTCCCTTGCAGATTACACTCTCTGGCCCTTCTGGGTTGACACACATGTGGAACCCCCATTCCACAGGAACAGGTGAGGGGCGGGGCCAAGGCTCAGGTACTGGATGGGGGTGGGGCGGGGCGGGGTGCCAGACCTGTGTCCTACCCCTTCTGCCCCGGTCTAGGGACGGAAGTGTGCGGGACAGCAATGGGAAGATTGTTAGACTGTACCCAGAAGTGCCCGACGTGCTGGAACGTCTCCGTGGCCTGGGGGTGACCATCGCTGCTGCCTCCCGGTAAGGACCACCTGTTCAATGCGGCACATTTTTACGGAGCACTTACTCCGAACAAAGGGATGAGCAACACAGATTTTAAAATGACAGATCCTATCCTCAAGAAACTTTCATTACGTGGTGGGCATGGGAGGCTTATAACAACCGTAGAGATAAGTATAATACAAGGTAGAGTGTGATGGGGGGCCAAGGAGAAGGCCAGACCAGCCTTTCAGTATGGGGAGAGGGAATGTTTTCAGGTGGAGATATCAGTAAAGACACTTATTAGAGGAGATGGTAATTGATCCGAACCTGGAAGGCAGAGAAAGAATCTGAAAAGTGAACAGGAAAAGCTAGGGCATTCCAGACAAGAGACAGATTTCACACTTACAGAGCTCTCAGAAGAGAGTTCTACCAGTCCATGTCTGCCTTCTCTACAGTTTATAGTCTTCCAAACAACTTTGGAGAACTAGGAAGTCAGCTCAACACAATGACCAACTACAGTTCCAGAGGACTTCAAGATGAAACATGCTTACCCACCTCCTAGAGAGGTGATGGATTCAGAGTACAGATTTAAAGACTTTTGGGGGGAGGGTGGGGGGTGGCCAATTCAGAAATTTGTTTTGCTTGACCATACATGTTTTTTGTTTTTTTTGTTTTTAAGTGAGGCAATTGGGGTTAAGTGACTTGCCCAGGGTCACACAGCTAGTAAGTGTTAAGTGTCTGAGGCCGGATTTGAACTCAGATACTCCTGACTCCAGGGCCGGTGCTCTATCCACTGCGCCACCTAGCTGCCCCGACCATACATGTTTATAATGGATTTAATTTTTCTTGCTTCCTGAAAGAGGGAGAGGAGAGTTAGGAGGGAGAGAATGCCGATTTGAAAATAAAATATAATCCAATTTTTAAAAATACAATTTATAGTCTTAGACAATTGCCTGGAGCACGGAAAGGTTTTCAGTGACTTGCCCAGGCTCACACAGTCAGTATGTGTCAGAGGTGGTGCTTGAACCCAGGAAGGACTTTCTGGCTTTCTCCTATCAAATGAGTAGCAGTGGAACACTGGTTGCCCACCTGTGACTTTGTTCCTGCCATGTGATCAGCCCATCTTCTCTACCTATCATACAGTTCTTTGATGATGTCTTTTACTCTGCTGTTAATTCAGAGTTACTCATGTACAACAAATGTGTGGTCATGTGCTGCAGCTGACTCTCACCTCACCATGTATCCCTCCATTGCCTTTCTGTTACTCACTTTTAATTCTGCATAGGCATTCATATTACATGTCTACCTGCCAAATAAAATTGAGGTGGGAGAGTATAAGCTGAGACTGGAAAATAGCTAGTGATGTAACATGAAATGTATATACCATGCATGGAAGGAATAAAGTGAAATACTGGAAAGGGTCAAGTGGATTAGAAAAGCGTAGGGCTCTGAAGGTCAGCCTTTGGCTGGAAATAAAAAGCCAAGGAATCGGTATTATCTCCTTTACAGAGTAGTGAGTTAGTGGTCAGATCTAGGCATTAAGAAGATTGATTGGGGGCGGCTAGGTGGTGCAGTGGATAAAGCACTGGCCCTGGATTCAGGAGTACCTGAGTTCAAATCCAGCCTCAGACACTTAACACTTACTAGCTGTGTGACCCTGGGCAAGTCACTTAACCCCCATTGCCCCGTTTAAAAAAAAAAAGAAGATTGATTTGGCAGCTGTGAAGGCACCTTCAGGATTTTTTTTGCAGGGCAATGAGGGTTAAGTGACCTGCCCAGGGTCACACAGCTAGTAAGTGTCAAGTGTCCTAGGCTGGATTTGAACTCAGGTCCTTCTGAATCCAAGGCCAGTGCTCTATCCACCTAGCTGACCCGCACCTTCAGAATTCTGCTTTGGTTCCAGTCTTATCATTTTTTACCTCTATGGGGGAGGAGAACCTCTGCACTGTTTCAACTACATTGCAAATTTTGGAGAAGCTAATAACTCAAAAACAGCTATTAATTTGTACGACTTTGCATTTTAGCATTCCTAATTTCCTCATTCATTGCTTTTGCCAAACCTCCTTTGTATATGACTTCATTCTGTCCTAAAATCATGTCCCGTCTCTTCAACCTAGGACCGGTGAGATTCAAGGAGCCAATCAGCTCTTGGAGCTTTTTGACCTCACTAAATATTTTGCACACAAGGAAATTTATCCAGGCTGCAAAGTCACACACTTTGAGAGGTACTCAGGGATGAGAAGAAAAGAAAAGAAAAATATGACTGGCTCTACCTGACAGGCATGGTGGGAGTGGGGAGCCAACCCCCTGTCCTCACACAGTCCTGTTCCGCTCAGATTGCAGCAGAAGACTGGTATCCCCTATTCCGAAATGATCTTCTTCGATGACGAGAAGCGGAACATCGTAGATGTCAGCAAACTGGGTACTGAATGGTTGTGTTGGGGGGAAAGGGAGCTTAGGTATATAAGTATACATGGGGTAGTAGGATTAGGCGTGGCTAGTTTGCATGCCAGCTAAGGACCCCCAAAATGACAAAGAGGTAAGACTAATCTCATCAAATGTCACTCTTTCCTAGGTGTCACCTGTATTCATGTCCAGAGTGCAATGAGTCTGCACACTCTGACTAAAGGCCTAGAAACATTTGCAAAGTCCTGAGATGAACTCTCAGATGCAGCCCTGCAAATGGGATCCCTGGCTCTCTACCCCAGCAGGAAGAGAACAAGAATGAGGAATGCATTTTCAGGTCATCTGTGAATTGTAAAACACATTTGTATGTGAGCATACAAGACCCTTCATTTGGTCTAAGTCCTTTTTGTGCTCCTGTGTATGGGCCGAGACTGCCCAGGACTGATTCAGAGCTTTGCTTCTCAGTGCAGTCTGTTTCTTGATGTGTCATCACAAGACCCCTGACTCGTGGCAAATAAAGCTTCCTATGACATACTTCTGCACTTCCTCTGCTTGACCCTACAAAAGTGCACCAAGGCTCATCCTGGAGGAGAGGGACCTGGCTGGTGCTCTTGGGCCCTCTGGGGTTGTGTCTGCCCGACAACTGGGCTTAGAAAACCAGCATTCCCATGTTTAGGCAAATGGCTTTGTCTCTGTGGCCTTCGAGATCAGAGACCCAAACTGGAGAGGGCCTGAAGGTCCATTCTGGCAGATGCCATGAACATGAGGCCCTGGGGTGGGGTCCCAGGGAGAGGAAGGGGCAGAGCCACAATTCAGATTGGGACAGGCCCTTGGACCTTAGTTCCCTCATCTGTAAAATAAGGGTTCAGATTAGGTGAAAACCCTGTCAGATCTAAACCAAAGACCACCATGCTCCTCCAGCTCTGCTCCTGGATTCAGTGGCTGGCCTGGAAACTTTGGGGGCCCTTTAAGATGTTGGGGGGGGGGTTAGTCAGGTGACTCCTGTCATGTGACAAGCACACTGGTCTGGGCATACTTTCCCAGGTTTCCAGGCTGGGGACGCCCAATGTTGAGCCAGAGCCTTGGACTGGGATTGGCTGGGGGGAAGAGGGGAGGGGCTGTTCTTGCAAAGAAAGGCGGAAGTGGGAAGGACTCCGGGAGACCGAAGCCAAGTGTGGGGGTCGTACCTCATCAGGGATCCGGGAATCAGGATGAGCGGCCTGGGGAGGCTCTTTGGCAGGGGTGAGCCCTGGTGGAACCCTGCTTCTGTGTAGATGGAGGTGTGGCTGCCCACCCTTGGGGGCCTGCCTTTATAAGGGGCTGGGAAAGATGCTCGGGAGGGTAGAAAAGTCACTGAGAGAAGCTCCTGCCCCCTGCCCCAGCAGCCTGAGGATCCGCAAGCAAGGCACCCCTTCCAGGAAACACTTCCCCTTCCCCCACCTTGCCCTCTAAATCTTAGGTAAAGAAGTGTTCAGGATTTCAAGTGCAGGAATCTGAGCCACACTGACCCCTGTCCTGGCTCAGACCTATCTCTTAACTGGGGCAGGACTTCCTGACTAGGGTACCTTGATGACCCCTGCTACCACCCCATCCCCCCCCCCACACACACACACACCAACACTCAGGTTCTGTGGCTTGAAAAGAAGCCCAAGGCCCTTCCTCCAGCCATGGCCTGTGGGAACTGGGTGCTAAAAGTGTTTGGGAATAGCTTCTCCTACTCAGTACTACTGTCTGCTCTCTTGGACCCAGCCGGGAAGAAGGAGAAGGACCCAAGCCCAGAAGAGGCAATTCAGAAATTGCGGGAGACAGAGAAGATACTGATCAAAAAGCAGGAGTTTCTAGAGCAAAAGATCCAGCAGGAACTTCAGACGGCCAAGCAGCATGGGACCAAGAACAAAAGAGGTATTAGGGGAAAGGTATAGAGGACTGAGCCATTGGAGAGGGAAGAGCCTGGGGGCTTCTAGCACTGATGGGTGGGCTATGGGCTGGGTCAGCTGCCCTGCAGGCACTGCGCAGAAAGAAGAGGCTGGAACAACAGCTGGCACAGACAGATGGGACTCTATCTACCCTGGAATTCCAGCGTGAAGCCATTGAGAATGCCACCACCAATGCTGAAGTGCTTCGAACCATGGGGCTGGCTGCTCGTGCCATGAGCAAGGCTCACCAGGACATGTGGGTACGGGGGGAAGGGCATGGGCACAGACACTGGGGAAAGAATGGCTTGGCCACAGATCCTCATATTCCTTTCATTGTAGAATCATAGTCTTCTACCAGTTACCTAATTACCTACTTCAAAGCCTTCCCTTCCCCTGGTTAAGACACATGGGGGAAAGGAGCAGGCCAGAACACTTGATTCTTTAAAAAAAACAAAAACAAAAAAACCCAAACCTACCTCCCAACAGGGGAGATTCCCCACATCTTTTCTTTGCAATATGATCCCACCCATATGCAGACTTCTCTCAATTCCCTCTGCCAGGGAGTGTTAGGCCCATCAAGACATGAGGCTTCAGGGGAAAAGGCAAGATCTACCCCGAGTCTTTACATCCACTTCCACCCACAGGGACATCGACAAGGTGGATGAACTGATGTCTGAAATCACAGAGCAACAGGAAATAGCCCAGCAAATCTCAGATGCCATTTCTCGGCCTGTGGGCTTTGGGGATGATGTGGATGAGGTAAGTGCATGGAGGTAGTGTGAGGGAGCTTTGGATCTTTGCACTGAATTCTTGGCAGTATGGGCTTTCCTGATTGGACACATCTGACTGGACTTTCCATTTCCAGGATGAGCTGCTAGAGGAATTAGAGGAACTAGAGCAGGAGACATTGAACCAAGAGTTGCTGAATATGGGAGATGATGAAGAGGAAGCACCGGCCAAGTTGCCTGATGTCCCTTCTACTCATTTACCCCCCAGTCCAGGTACTAAGAACTCTTCCCTGCCTGGCCAGAGGAAGAGCCCCAAGCACTGCAGTACCTGTGGGAAGGGTAATATCAGCCCCCTCATGCCTGGAGACGGTAGTGGAGATCCATGTCAGGGGAAAGTTGGCTCATCTTAAGCAGGGCTGGCAGGAGAATTCTAGGGAACTGAACCTTTCTCTTCTTTGTCTCTCTTCTCTTTAGCTTCCGAGGCTGATGAGGAAAATGAACTGAAGCAATTGGTTGAGTGGGTATCTTGAAGAATGCCTTGATGTTCTTGAAACGTCATCTAATTCCCTTCCTTTTTCCCCAAGTGCCAATGTACTGAGCTGAAGGGTTTAAACCTAATGAGGCCCTAGTGAGGGATTTGATGCCTCACCTGGCATACCTCTGGAGTAGGGTGGGTTTTTTGTTTTGTTTTGGACACAGTTTGGAAGGTGGGAGGAAGGAAAAAAGACCCTGGACTGTTTTTCTCATTGGAAGCTGTTACAAAGGCCCTTGCTCTCAATAAAACTGGGCAGATGGACTCCCATTGTCTACCATGTCTTGTCAGCCCCTGGGTACCTACTTCAGGTCTCTCAGTCTATTTAGGGAGAAGGGGTGAATGGGCTTATAGGATCTCCTAGCCTCCTCACTGCATACAAGAGGTGAGTGTTTTATATTGATCTATAAACTGTAACTGGACAGTACCGTGGTGGATCAAACCCTACCATCATATTGCCACAGAATTTCTGCAGTACAATTACCCTTTTACCAAGAGGGCTGGATTTGGAGTCAAGAGAACCTGTGTTTGAGTCCAGACTTTGCCACTTGCTACGTCTGTGACTTTTGGGGAAGTCACTCAACCTCTCTGGGCCTCGGTTTCTTCCTCTGTAAAATGAGGGTGCCAGACTAGATAACCAATGACTAGATCACTTCCAGCTCTAAATATGATTTTATGATCCTGAGACAAGCCCACATCTCTCCCTTTCACAGTTGTTAAATGTCTGGTTGGCACCCTGCTACTCCAGTGATTATGAGAGGGTCACTATGAGATATGCTGCCATAATACAATCACTTCAGTGCCTTTTCAGGTTTGAAGGAGGAGATAAACAGAACCAAGACACTTTTTTTTCCCTGTCTCCCCTTACCCTGTACATACATTTCTTTTTTTTAAATTTCTTTCTTTTTTTTTTGGTGAGGCAATGAGGGTTAAATGACTTGCCCAGGGTCACACAGCTAGTAAGTGTCAAGTGTCTGAGGCCAGATTTGAATTCAGGTTCTTCTGAATCCAGGGCCAGTGCTTTATCCACTGCACCACCTAGCTGCCCCGGCACATTTCTTTAAAGAAAGCACAATCCTTGGACAGCTAGGTGGCACAGTGGTTAAAACTCCAGCTCTGGATTCAGAAGAACCTGAATTCAAATCTGGCCTCAGACACTTGACACTTACTAGCTGTGTGACCCTGGGCAAGTCACTTAACCCTCACTGCCCTGCAAACAAAAACAAAAACAAAAAAGAAAGCACAGTCCAATATTTTTAAGTTTAAAATACTTTTGCAGACTACAGATGGAGGCCAACTTCTATAACAGTCTAGAAGTGACTCTTTCCCAGCTTTCCCTAGGAAAATAATTTCTTTTCCCCCTGCTGATAAAACTAAATGGAATTAGATTTCTTGTATAAAAAAAAAGAAATGGAGGGAGGAGTCCTGCCCCCCTCTCTTCCTGCCTTTTAACCCTCTTCCTTTTAACCTTCTTCCTGACTCCTTCCTCAGTCTTGCTCAACTTGCAACTTCAGGAGGGTGTGAGGTGGTAGTGTTGGAGTTCTGTGGTAGGCACAGGACCTCTAGGATCTGGATTTCATGGATGGGCTGCTCTGGCTGGAACTTGAGCACCCAGGGGTCCTTGAGGATGTCCAGGATGGTAGCACGTTTGACAGCCTGGCGCAGCATCATGTGAATCAGGTTCTGGGACAGGGGAGAGAGAGGCCATGGCTGAGCTTGCCCTGATTTGTGCTGCCTACTGGGCCTGAGACAGAAACAGGGCTGCCCACAATACTACCCCTAGGGAGAAGACCATACTGGGATTCCCTCATAATATGCCCATAGTTAATGCTTGGATGGGGGGCGTACAGGGAAGCATCAGGACCCTTGGAAGAGGGACTGATGATATCCTCTACCTTGAAGCAATGGAAGCTTGTTTACCTACATTCAACTAATTGCTTATCCAGAGCCAGAGGGTTATCTTCATTGTTCTTCCCTAATGCTTTGGGCATGGGGCCAGTGGGAATAAGTGAGGTTCTTGTGGTAAATTGTGGCATACACAGTGAATGACACCTTCCCCCAACCCTGCTATGGTCCCTTTTGAATGTGTACCCCACCTTATATAGGTCAGCCCAAGGGCCCCAGCCCTCCCGGGGGGCCAGCACCTTGCACTCCTGAGAGATGGGGCGGTTAGCTGGGAAGTTGACCTCCTTCTGGGTCTCTCGAAGCAGCTTTTTTAGGTTGGTGTCATCAAAGGGTAGATGGGCAGCCACCAGGGTGTAGAGAATGACGCCCATGCTCCAGGTGTCAGAGAGGAAAGGGTTGTAGGGCAAACCCAGCAAGATCTCTGGACAGGCATAGGCGAAACTACCGCAATAGGTCTGGCTGAGGTGGGAAAAGCAGCCCATGAGGTGTTGGGAAGGGTTCTGCTGGGTCTGGCTGCCGCTAGTTGTCACCATCTTGGAAAAGCCGAAGTCAGAGATCTTCACATTTTCCCGCTTATCCAGCAACAGATTCTCCAGCTTTAGGTCCCTACCAGCAGCAGAAGGCCTGAGGGTCAGGCAGGGGCTGGGGAGAGGGGTTAGTATTAGGCTGGGAGCTAGAGGGTCAGGAGTCAGAGGATAGAAGTGAGATGGAGTTGGGAAAAATGAGCTGGGATTTAGGGTTATGGGGGGAAGCAGGTCTAGGAATATGGCTGTCAGAGGGCAACAAGAGGCTTAGGGGGCTATGGGGCTGTTCTGTACGGTACTTTGCACACAAAGGGATCTAAAAGCCTTAAACAGATCATTGAAATGGAGAGGGAAAGACTGACCTAGGTGTGGGAAGAAGGGAGTTCAGGTAGGAGATTTTGTGTGTGTGTGTGTGTCTGTGTCTGTGTCTGTGTGTCTGTGTCTGTGTCTGTGTATGTGCATGTAGGTTAATAGGGGGCTAGGTAAGCTACAGTGAGACCACCCCCCTCTGGGATTCAAAAAGTCCCAGATGGCAGTGCCCTCACCGGTGCACGATGCCCTTGCTATGCAGGTAAGCGATGCCCAGGGTGAGCTGGGAGAACCACTTGCCGGCAAGGGGCTCAGAGCAGGCCCCGTAGCGCTGGATCCACTCAAGAACATCGCCCCCCTGAGCCAGCTCTAGGATCATATACACGCGAGATGTGGTCTCGATGGCTTGGTAGAAGTTGATTAGGTACTTGTGCCGCAAGATTTTCATTACCTGGTCCCAAGGAAGGGAGTTCATCAGACCTGGCAGGGGAGGGCTCATGGCTTGACTCTCAACCCTTTCCTTGCTACGTCGTTAACAATAGTGATTCCTAGTATTTATATAAGACTTTACAGCTTACATAGCTCTTTAACCTACCTGTACTTTATCTGAATCTCAAAACAACCTTATGAACCAGGGAGGGAGGGAAGGTAGTCTCATCATTTTACAGATGAGGAAATGGGGTGAGAGACAAGAGGTGATTGTCCAAAGTCACGGAGACAGACAGTAAATGATGAAGCCAAGACTCAGACCATCTAACATCATGGAGCAGGGTCAAATGGTTTGCGGAGGTGAGACCTATGTCAGTATTTTAGGCTCTTTTCCTTTTGGCATGGAGGTGGGGGAAGGGTATATTGGGGTGGAGAGAGGATTGGATACTTCCTGGGATGGGTAGGGTTTGTACCAAATGCTTCTGCTTCATGACTCTCAACCCCTCGCAATCAGACTTCCTTCCATTTCACACTTGCTATTGAAATTGTTCTCTTCAAGTAACCTCCTACATATCACCAAACCCAAGGGCTACTCTACAGTGCATATCCACCTTCAGCTCACTGCTGCTGTTGCCCATCCCTCCTACTGTACATACACTCTCTTCTACCATGGATTCATAGACAATCTCTTGCTCCTCCTTCTACCTGTCCTAATCATTCCTTCTCTGATTTTGTCAGCACCTCCTCTCCCTAACCTCTTAATGTGTATCTCCAGGGGCTCTCCTAGATCCTCTTCTCTTCTTAGTCTCCTATTTTCTTGGCAAATGCATTCTCTTCCAAGGCGTCAACAAACATAGCCTCTCTGCCAAGGGTTCTTCATGTGCGCCTCCACCGGAATGCCCTATGCTGTACTCAATATGTGTAAAGTTAGGCTTCTTATCTTTTCTTCTAAACCCCATTCCTCCCGACTCCACTGTTTCAGTCTGTGGTTCTACCCTTCATCCTGCTTTCCATGTTCATAACTTTGGTGTTATCTCTTATGCTCCTCTCTCACCCACCTTTCATATCCAATTAGTTACTAAATTATTTTGACTTCCTGTCTGGGACACTGCTGGATCTCTTCCCTCTTCTCTATTATTATTATTATCATTTTCCTAGTACAAGTGGATACATCAATCACCCTATCAGACTCCTGAAATAGCCTCTTAGTAGGTCTTTCTACATCTACTTCTCCCCCTTTCCACAACCTATCCTTCATATCACTGTCAGAATAATAATCCATATTCATAGATTTAGTAGTTTGCTCAAAAATCCTAAGTGACTCTATTGCCTCCTGAACAAAATTCCAGCTCCTTTGGCATTCAAAATACCACCCTCACTCTCTCATCTTATCTCAAATTTCTATCCTTCACTCTGAGCTCCAGTCAAACAAGTTGTCTCCAGCCAAGGGCCATGTGCCCACCTCCTTCAAGTGCTTCCTGAGTCTGGAATGCTCTTCTCTACCTAAAGTTAAATTAAGTAGTCAGCACAGGGTCACATAGCTAAGAAGCATCAAAAGCAAGATTGGAATTCAGGTCTCAGTTCAGAATCCAATGTTCCCCAGTCATGTAATAATGCATTTATTATGTAATATCATACATTAGAGGGGCAGCTACCTAGGGGGCATAGTGGATATGGCACTGGGCCTGGAGTCAAGAAGCCCTAGTTCAAATTTGGCCTCAGACACTTACTGGCTATATGACTCTGGGCAAGTCACTTGACCTGTTTGCCTCAGTTTCAGTTTCCTCAACTGTAAAAAAGAATACCTACCTACCAGGGTTTTTGTGAGGATCAAATAAGATTACATCTGTAAAGCACTTATCACAGTTCCTGGCACATAGTGCTATATAAATGTTAGACATTATTATGGTTATTTATGTTTATGTCTTATCCCCCTACTGGGTAAGTTCCAAGAAAGAGGACACTGTCTCATCTATGATAATTACATTAGTGTGATCTGAAACAAAAATCCTATGGGAGGTACAAGTGGCAAGGTCATTGCTGAATGGGAAGAACTGGGAAGGCTTCCTGGAGGAGGCATTTGAGGGAAGCAACATGATTCTCTTGGAAAGAATGCAAGTCTTGGAATCAGGAAATCTAGGTTGGCTTAATGACTGTGTTGAATGAATGGAACATAGATAAGGTTCAACCCTGTTTGGGGGGGGCTCTACATCACCTAGCCCCATCTTGATGAAGGCCCCAATAGCCTGACCCTCCAAACTCTTGCCTCCCTTTCCCATCCCCACCTGGATCTCACGGGGCAGGAACTTGTTAAGATAGTCCTCAGAGGCTTTCTTTTTGGAGATGATCTTGACAGCAACATGGACTTTTTGCTTAGTGTAGTAGGCCTCATAGACAGTGCCGTAAGAGCCATTACCAATCACCTTGCCTACTTCATAGCCATACTCTTCCATGACAGAGCGGTAGGTCACGTGGGTTGATGGTGGCTGTTTTGATGCCTCGGTGACATCCCCTCGCCCCTTGGTAGTAATAACATTGGTGGGCGGGGGGGTATGTTCACCTGAGCTAACTTTGACGTCCAGGGAGGCTGACGCCCTTGGCCGCTGGGGGCGGCGCCGAAATGAAGCTGGCCCCCAAATGCTTGCCTGTTTATTTACCCCGGCTGGGGCCACAGGGCTCTGTTCTCTATTAGGAACTTGGAGGGGGAAGAGGACGGAGGAGGGGTGGACTGCTCTTTTTGTCACCAGTAGCTGTTGTTCCTTCTTCTTCTTCCTGGTTACGGAATTCCCCCAGTTCCCATGTTCCGCACACATCACAATCTGTTCTCCACCCACTTACTGGCCACATAGCTCAAGGAAGAAGCATGGTTTGGGAACCTGCAGGGACCTTCCCCAGAGCCAAGTGAGATACCTCCACAGATACTTACTCCTGTCTCAAATTCATGATAATCTCTAATGACCCAGATGGTCACTGTCAGTCATCTCAAAGGGGTTAAGAAGGGAATACAGGCTCTTGCAGAGCTGTGCTGGAGAGAGAGGACAGTTTTTCTCAGCAAGGTAGCTCAGTGAGGTGCAGTGGAAAGAGCGGTGGACTTAGGACTCAGTAGAATGGAGTAGCAAGTCCCAGCCCTGCTATTTAATTGTCCCTCTCAGACTTTCAAATTCTTCAGCTATGAGGGGGTTAGATGACACGATGTCTTAGGTCCTACTCTTAACTTTCTATAACTTTTTCCAATAGCAGCAGGTCCCTTCTAGTTCCTCCTCTCTGCTGGAAAACCATACGTACAGATTATAGTATAAGTCATCAGGTAAAAATCTAATCCTCTACTACAAAGGGTCTGTCCCTGCTGGGTCTAGAGCCATACATTTTTATGGTCACATTCCCAATTCCAGAAAATGCCTAGGATTCATTCATTTGTAACTACTGGAATGATGCCACCTGCTGGAGACTTACTGTAGGAAAGCTCCACCATGAGGAGAAGGCCTCTGAGGGCAAGGCCATGCAGCTTTTCTTTGGGGTCAGAAAGTGACGTTTGCTTGTGGGAGGAAGAGGGGGTGAGGCTGGCTCTCACTCTCTCTTCAACAAATTCTTAGTCTCTTTAATAAATGCTTAAAAGTCTAACTCTTGCTAAAGCTTATAATTTATTGGCGACCACTCATTAGATATTTTAGACAGAATAGTTAGAATTTTAGCCCCTTACACATTACAGTGAAGAGGTCCATTAGGTCTTCTCCAATCTTCTGCCTGAGGAGGGGGTTGCTTGAAAGGACATAACCCTAGGCTGGAAGTGGGGTCGATCCCACAGTCAAATCGAATATGATTCTAAGTGAAGAAGCCTCATTCATCTCAGAGGGCAGTCTTGCTTTCTCCATATGTACAGAGGGGAGATGAGGATGATTCTATCTCCAACACTTGGCTGGCTTTGTAATAGCTGTCATTTGTTCAGCAAGACTTCTGAGGAAGTATATGTTGGAGAGCTGAAGCCTACAGCTTGTAAGGGGCTAAAATTCTAGCTAGTCTGTCTAAAATATCTAATGAGTGGTCACCAATAAATTATAAGCTTTAGCAAGAGTTAAACTTTTAAGCATTTATTAAGGAGAATAAGAATTTGGTGAAGAGAAAGAGAAAGGCCTACATTCAGCTATCTCGGGAGCTACACTTCTCCTGCTCTACTCTCCATGAGAGTCCTGGCGAAAGAGAGTGAGAGCACCAGCCTTGCCCCCTCTTCCTCCCACAAGCAAACGTCACTTCCTGACACCAAAGAAAAGCCACATGTCTTGCCCTTAGGCGCCTTCTCCTCATGGCGGAGCTTTCCTACAGTAAGTCTTCAGCAGGTGGCATCATTCCAATCTTTACAAGCTACTAGGATTAGGGCTAGAGAAGGACAGATATCTATGGGTAAGTTGGAGTTGGGTTGTTGTTTTTTCCCCATCCCCAAATGGTAGTCAAATGCAGAGTGGCACTCTAGGATCTATTTATCTCTAGGAATAGGGGATGGAGAAGTTCTGTGGGTGGTTTGAGTTTTATAGAAAAGTCTCAAGTTCTCCTCAGGGCAAATACCCAGTGCCACTGGGTCCCTCTCTGTGAACTAAGTTGTTTCTTCTAACAGTTAGTCAACAAGCATTAGACTTAATTAAGGTCAAAGAGGTTTTTCCCTCTCTCCCATCTCCCACTTCTCTTTTTACCTACCTAGTATGAGATCCTCCAAAGTCTTTTCCTTTCTTGAATTCAAGGTATGAAATGGTGATGCACAATGCCCCCCAGCTACTTTGATGGTATTTGAATTGGGGAAGGCAGCAGTGGTGGTGGTATTGGTGGTCTTTCCTTTCTGGAGAGAGATTGTTCTTGGGCTAAGTACTAGGAATACTCTAAATGACCTTTTGGGGCAGGTACCATGTTTTGTTCCTGGGGGAACAAAGGCAATGAATGCGATGAAGGAAGCAGCCCCGCAGGACCTTTGTGGCCAAGATGAGAGGGAATGTTTTAGGCTTTCCAGGAAGTTTGTCCCCATTTTCCTTCCCCAACACCCACCTCTAATCATAAGACATCTCTTACAGTCTTTGTCTCTCCTATCTTCTTTCTTCTTCTTTTTTTTTTTTTTAGTGAGGCAATTGGGGTTAAGTGACTTGCCCCGGGTCACACAGCTAGTAAGTATTAAGTGTCTGAGGTCGGATTTGAACTCAGGTACTCCTGACTCCAGGGCCGGTGCTCTATCCACTGCGCCACCTAGCTGCCCCTCTCCTATCTTCTTGTTCCTAATCCTTCTGTTCTCATATTCTGTTGTGCAGTACATTTAGATTTACTTCTCGGCTTCATCAGCAATCACTGCATCACATGGCATGGCGGGGGGCGCCCACTTTTTTTTATTTTTTGCCAGGAGTAAGTTCTTTAGGTTTTTCGAGTGAATGCTCCATGGAGGCTTAGAACCAAAGGTGCCTGGGTAACGTGACTGGTCAGGATTTGGAGTAGAGTATTTGGGTTCAAATACAGCCTCCGCTAGGAGTCCCTTAACCTCTCTGGGGCTCGACTTCCTCATCTGTAAAATGAAAATTCAACAACTCTCTCCTGGTTCCCCTCCTCATCCTCCTTCGCCTGACCGTCATCATCCATGCTCCGGACCCGACCCCGACAATGGGCACTCTAGAAATGCCCACGGGGTTAGAGGGCTTGGTCGGGGGGGACTTTTTAGGGTCCCTTCCACAAAACCTGGTGCAGG
Organism: Dromiciops gliroides; assembly: GCF_019393635.1. Lineage (NCBI taxonomy): Eukaryota > Metazoa > Chordata > Mammalia > Microbiotheria > Microbiotheriidae > Dromiciops > Dromiciops gliroides. Next base: position 175,235,412 of record NC_057862.1, read on the forward strand.
GAAGCAGCATGCCGATACGACGCTAACCCAAGGGAACAGCAACCCAGAGGAAAGTGAAAGTTATTTCGGTTCTAACAGGAACCCAAGCCTCCAAGGCCCACCGCACTGGCCTTTTAAGTCCTGCTAGGGGGCGTGGCTTATCCTGGGCTCCCGAAGCCCCGGCGGGCTGCGGCGGCGTGTGAAGTGCCCGCCCTCTGTGGGCGGAAGTCTGGAATCTCGACGTGTCCTGGGCTGCCCACGCAGCTTGCCGGAAGAACCCCCACTCCCCCCACCCCGCGGTCAGAAGCAGGTCGGCTTGGCCACAAGACAGTCCCTATGGAAGGTTTTGCCGCGGGGGAATGGAGGTGGGAGAGAAGGATGTTGATTAGGGTTTAAAGCTGCAGCCAGGGTGACCGCTGGAAACAGGCGAGTCTCGGGTCAGCCCCGAGCCCGGCGGTCCATTGGACGTCAGGACCTCTCCAACGCCGCTGCCGCTACTCTGAAAAAGACCCCAAATAGGAGCCCGTGGGCAGCAAAGGGGCCCACGGAGGCCGCCCCCGGCGCCGCCTCGGTCACCCCTCCCGTCTAGGTGAGGACCCCAAGGCTCGGGAGGCGGGCTGGCGTAAAGCCAGTGAAGTTTCCATGGGAACAACGGGGGCGGGGCGGGGGGCGCGTAGGCTGCGGGCTAGGTTGGGCTACAGGAGGGTCTGGGATCGAGCGCTCTGCTCTCCTGGTCACAAAGCTGGGCCTGTCCCTGAGTGGGGAGGAAGGAGAGCTTTCTCAGAGGCTGGGGTCTGGGCCCTTTGGGTCAGGACAGAGGGTCTGATCACTTAGAACTATACACTTTAGGTGGAAGGAGACCTTAGAGGTCATCTAGCCCTTCCTCATTTTACAAATGAGGAAACTGAGGCCTGGGGAGGCGAAGTGAGCTGCCCAGGCTCACACAGGTAGTGAGTGATGCTGGATCTGGGTCTTAGATCTGGAAGGGGCCTTGGAGAGGAGCCTCGTCCACCCTCACTTTACACGCAGAAGACACGACAGGAACTCTGCCTCGGGCTAGTTTCTGGGGCATGGTGGGGGAGAGAGGGTCGGGTTGAGTTTGGGTGACACAGTGACTCTCCCACCAGGTCAGGTTGCCTTCAGGATGACAGCTCTGGATGCCTTTCGAGGCAGACCCTGCTTGTGGCTGCCAGTGCTACTGCTTCTAGGCTCTGGCCACATTCCTGGGGTGACCAGTGAGACCCACTATCAGCCTGGAGACCCTGTCATGCTCTATGTCAACAAGGTGGGGCCTTACCACAACCCCCAGGAGACCTACCACTACTACCAGCTGCCTGTTTGCTGCCCAGAAAAGATCCGACACAAGAGCCTCAGCCTAGGTGAGGTGTTGGATGGTGACCGAATGGCGGAGTCCATGTATCAGATCCGCTTCAGAGAGAATGTTGAGAAGCGGACTCTCTGCCAGATGCAACTAACTTTTGCCCAGGTCAGCATGTCTATGGGGGTGGTCACTACTTACCTCTTCCCCTATTAAAATTACACCTTATACTTTCATAGTATGTTCTAATCTTCAAAGTGTTTTTCCTCACATCCCACCCTATGAGGCAGTGAGGGCAGGCATTTTAATTTCAGTTTTGCCGAGAAGAAGATGGTCAGAGACATCTAGTAAAGCTGTTAACCTCCTAACCCTCACCCACTTTGCTGGTCTTTCAACAATGCCATGCTGCTGGGTTTTGTTTTGGGGTCTGTTTGTTTGCATTAAGGTTCTTTCATCTTCAAATAAATTGTTTCATCTAATAAATCTCTTATAACAGTAATAGCTAGCATGCATATAGCACTTAAAAGTTTACAAAGGGCTTTACAGATATCTCATTTTATCCTTGCATCAGCCCTATGAAGTAGGTACTATTATCCACATTTTACAGGTGGGGAAACTGAAGCTGATGGCAGTCTTGTGACTTGTCCAGGGTCACACAGCTAGTAAGTGTTTGAGAATAGATTTGAACTCAGTTCCTCCTGACTCCAGATTCATCACTCTATCCAGTCTACTGCCTTGCTGTCAGATAGTTCCTTCCCCCCCCCACCCTCTTCCATATATCCTCTTTTTTTTTTTTTTTTAGTGAGGCAATTGGAGTTAAATGACTTGCCCAGGGTCACACAGCTAGTAAGTGTTAAGTGTCTGAGGCCGGATTTGAACTCAGGTACTCCTGACTCTAGGGCCGGTGCTCTATCCACTGCGCCACCTAGCCGCCCCATATATATCCTCTTAAGCAAAACCTGCTTCACAGCAGGATTCAGACCATGTGGAAACACGGTCTTGTCTTTTTTTATCCTCTTCTTTTCTAGTCCTAATACCATAAGGTCATTTTTACCCTTCTGGAGGATCCTCAGGAGAATGGGATGGTTATCATATAATCAGGTTCTCCCTCCACCCTATTCCTGAGAGGATCTTGTCCAATCCTATCTGTCTTTCATAGGTTGAGCGGCTGCGCCAGGCCATTGAGGAATTATACTACTTTGAGTTTGTGGTGGATGACCTGCCAATTCGTGGCTTTGTGGGCTACATGGAAGAGAGTGGTTTCCTTCCACATAGTCACAAGATAGGACTCTGGACTCACCTGGATTTTCACCTTGAGTTCCATGGGGATCGAATTGTTTTTGCCAATGTCTCAGTTCGTGATGTCAAGCCCCATAGCCTGGATGTGGTACGGCCTGAAGAGCCTCTGGACCTCACTCACACTTACAGTGTGCATTGGTCTGAGACTTCAGCAGAACGTCGGGGTGATAGGCGCCATGGTGATGATGGTGGCTTCTTCCCTCGAACACTGGAGATCCACTGGCTGTCTATTATCAACTCTATGGTGCTGGTGTTTCTACTGGTGGGATTTGTAGCTGTCATCCTCATGCGGGTTCTTCGTAATGACTTGGCCCGCTACAATTTGGATGAGGAGCCAAACTCTGGTAGCTCCACTGATGACTTTGACCAGGGTGACAATGGCTGGAAGATTATCCATACTGATGTTTTCCGATTTCCCCCCTGTCGCGGTCTGCTCTGTGCTGTGCTTGGTGTGGGTGCCCAGTTCCTGGCCCTTGGCACTGGTGAGGGGAACAGGACCAGCTAAGGATATCTCCCTAGGGAATGGGATTGTTGGTCCAGCTAAGGAATACCTAGGAAGTGAGCCAATCTAGGGCTCTTCCCAAAAGGTGATGGGGGAGGTGGCATGGCCAAGGCATCTCAAGTACTAGTACTCTTTTGCTGGGAAATGTCTGATTCTTCTTCCTCAGAAGTAGTATTGCTGCAAAGCATGTTCTACCTATGGGTTTACAGGTTTAAGACAAAAATTGGTAGTTTTATTAAACATCTGGGGCGGGAGGTAAGAGGGAACAAATTCTTCTACTGGAGTTCCTGTGTTTGAGTGAGGGAAAGGCTGATTCCTGTAGGACTTCTGGGGTTGGGTAGAGAAGATCTAATGCAGGCTTCACACTATTACCCTATAGGCATCATCGTCATGGCACTGCTGGGCATGTTCAATGTGCACCGCCATGGTGCCATCAACTCAGCAGCCATCTTGCTGTACGCCCTGACCTGCTGCATTGCTGGCTATGTGTCCAGCCACTTCTACCGGCAGATTGGAGGGGAGCGATGGGTCTGGAACATCATCCTCACCACCAGCCTCTTCTCTGGTGAGGAACTCACTCACCCTGGGTTGGGCCAAAATGGGCTTTAGAGAAGGGTTGGCCTGAGGCAAAATTATATAAAAGTCAAGTTTGTTTTTTAGAGTGTTCACCCCCGCTAGGATCCTTCCCAGTGTTTGCGTGTTATATGATAGCTACTGAGGGCCCTTCACCACAGTACTGCAATCAGGCCTGCCTTCCCAAGGCAGCAGTCCAAACTATGAACTTTTCTAGTCCCTAGTCCAACAAAAATGTATTGCAAATTTATCTTCTGCTAGTGATGTCCTAAGCATTGAGATCGGTATAGGAGCACAGATTTGGAGCCGTACACAGAACCATACACTGGTAAAATAGAAGGTCCCTGCCCTCAAAATACTTTTGGTTTGATATATCCAGAGTTTAGTAATCTAATCTAAATTTATTAGTGCCATGTCCCATTTCTTCTGCAAGGCCTCATTCTTGATAGTGTAATCATGGTGTTACAGAGGATAGAATTTTAGATTTGGAGTCAGGAAGACCTGAGTTCAAATCCTGCATCATTTATTAGCTTTGTAACTTGAACAAGTCACTTAACCTCCCTCAGCTTCAGTTCCTCATCTATAAAATGGGGATAATGATAGCACCTACTTCATAGAGTTGTTGTAAGGATCAAACTAGATAACATGTAAGGGACTTTGCAAACCTCAAAAACATATAAATATTAGCTCATTATAACAACAGGTAATGGAGAGGAACAGTAATCTCTCACAGTTAATATTTGTTTTGAACAACACCTTAATTCAGACAAATATAACACTTTCAATTATGGACATGATAGCAGATATTGGTGGAAAGAGGGAAGAATTCAGAAACATCCAGTTCTACTCACATCTCAAATCATCCTCTATAAGTAGGCTTGGCCCTATTATTGAGAGTTGGTGGTGAGTGGGAGACAAGACCAAGAGTAAGGAGAATTGGGGAATGCGGGGGCGGGAACTAAGTCCATATAGAAATCTAGGGCTGGAGTGGCAGGTTGGTTCCCCCTCTCCCCCTTCAGGTCCAGTCTAAGTGGGTCTCCCCAAGAATGTGACTTCCAATGCTGATCTCTACCCTCCTGGGGGCCCCATCCCTGCAGTGCCTTTCTTCCTGACTTGGAGCGTGGTGAACTCTGTGCATTGGGCCAATGGATCGACACAAGCGCTTCCAGCCACTACCATCCTGCTGCTGCTAACAGTCTGGCTCCTGGTGGGCTTCCCTCTCACTGTCATAGGTGGCATCTTTGGTAAGAACAATGCCACTCCTTTTGATGCACCCTGTCGGACCAAGAATATTGCACGAGAGATTCCTCCCCAGCCCTGGTACAAGTCTACTATTGTCCACATGACTATTGGTGGCTTCTTACCCTTCAGGTATTTACATCTCTCACCCTCCAGGTCCCTGATTCACTACAACCTAGCTCAGCCTTAGAGATAATCATAGAATCCTTGGTCTGGCCATGTCCTACAGAGACCATTTCCATCCTTTCTCCTTTTAGGTGGGGCTTTTTTTAAAAAAAAGCTTTTTAGGGGAGCTTTATTTGTTCACCTGTTAAATTACTCCTTTCATCATCAGAAACAATTTCTGGCTTCATTTTCCCCTGCTGTTACTAAAGCTTGTCATAATTCATTGATCCACAGTGGAACCAGTAAACCCAGGGGAAGTGGGGTTAAGTGGGGTATCAAAAGGAGGGCTGCCTAGATTGGCCTGAAATGACGTGGGCTGGAAGTGGGGGAAGCCCCTGAGCAGGAGTGTGCCCGCTGACCCTCCCCCTCTCTTGGCAGTGCCATCTCGGTGGAGCTCTACTACATTTTCGCCACAGTGTGGGGCCGAGAGCAATACACGCTCTACGGCATCCTCTTCTTCGTCTTCGCCATCCTGCTGAGTGTGGGCGCCTGCATCTCCATCGCGCTCACCTACTTTCAGCTTTCGGGAGAGGATTATCGATGGTGGTGGCGCTCCGTGCTCAGCGTGGGCTCCACAGGCCTCTTCATCTTCTTCTACTCCGTCTTCTACTACGCACGGCGCTCCAACATGTCCGGCGCCGTGCAGACCGTGGAGTTCTTCGGTTACTCTTTCCTCACGGCCTACGTCTTCTTCCTCATGCTGGGCACCATCTCCTTCTTCTCTTCGCTCAAGTTCATCCGCTATATCTATGTCAACCTCAAGATGGACTGAGCTCCGAGCGATGCCCGGGTTCCGGGCCCCTTTGCTGCTGGGACGCCTTGCTGCCCCCTTCCCTGGGTCGGATCCCCAGGACGGGGTGAGAGGGAGGGGAGCGAAAGGGCCAGGCTCTCGGCCTCCCCACTGACTGCTGTGTGCTCTTGGAGCCGACCTCTTCCAATCTCTGGGAGAGGCCCCGCGACTCTATAAATATCTATAAATATCTATATATAGAAGGACATATATTAGAATTTTTAATTTGCTTTTCGTTTTGGTTCCAATGGTTTTCTTTTTACAACTGTCACAATAAAGTTTGTTAAGAAACCGAGACAGTACTCGAGAAGGCGGGGCGAGGCGGGGCGGGGTGGGGAGGGGGGAGGGGATCAAGGAAGTGGCTGCTGGCTCCGAGCTGGCGGGGGCGCGGCGGAGAGGCCCGCAGCCTTCCACCTAGGCCTTCTACCGCGGCCTTTCACTGGCTCCTCTGGGCCTCCGGCCGTGCTCTTCCCTCCACCTTTGCAGGACGTAGTACTCCCTCCAGACGCGAGGGGGCGTACACCTCCATCCTTTTGCCGGAAGTAGGGTAGGTAGTCTCCTCCTGCAACTCGGGTGGCTGTGCGTGCGTGCGCCGCTTCCGCTGGAAGCGGGTGTCAGTGTCTCCACGTGCAGCCCCTCCCCCTTTCTCAGGTGCCGGAGCTGCCGGCGGCAGCCGCTTCCTCTGCTGCCATGGAGCCCGAGGAGCTGGAGCAGATCCTCCAGGAATTGTTGCTGCCGGACACGGAGCGAATCCGCCGGGTATGGGACGGGGCTCCCGGGGCGGGGCGGGATCCGAAGGAGGGGGGGACTCCAGGGGCCTGAGACCCGCCCTGTTCTCCCGTCTCTCTCTCCCCAGGCCACGGAAGAGCTCCAAATCGCTCTCCGACACCCCGGCGCTCTCCCCGCTTTATGCGAGCTGCTGGCCCAGGCGCCCGACCCGCAGGTGAGAGGACCACCCCCACTCCCTGACCGGTGCCGAAACCTCCCTGGTTTGTGAAAAGCACTGGTCGTCCTCACACTGCCCGATCTCTGAGCCGGGGGGTTTCCAAGACTGACCTCTGAATTTCGAGGGTTGCTCCACCCTCTCTTGATCCCACACCCGGGTTTTCTTTGATTTCTTAAATCCTTTTTACTCTTTCACACTCATTTAACTCCTCACTTCCGATATCCCCCTCCCCCTTTTGCTCGGTGGGTTGTTTTTTTTCTAACCCCTAGAGTTACATGGCACCAGCACTCCTGCTTCTTACCAACTGGCCTTGAGGGTTTGCTGATCACTTACCCTGATGATGCTGTTGACTTCTCCCACCCGTCAAATCCTTCATTTGTAATGCTTGAGGTCTCTTTAAGATGCCTTGATGTTTTAATTCCCTAATTTCTGGTCTCCTGTTTGTCTCAGAGGATTACCCGGTCTTCTAATCCCTAAAAGTAGGACCATCGCCTTTGTCTCATCCCTTCCTCTGTAATGGGATCTTTGGGCTCACTCTTTTCTTCCCCCTCCTATGCCTCTCATCTTCCTTTGCTCTAACTCTTATCCCTCTTTACAAACCCAGATCAGGCAGTTTTCAGCACTGCTGATCAGAAGACGGGTTAGCACACGATGGAGGCGCCTGGCAGTGTCAAATCGGCAGAGGTGAGGACTCCAGCCAGGGACCTAGGGGTGATGAGGAGGGGCAGAAGTGGACAGCCAGGCATAGGGTTTCCTAAGTGCTTTCTACCCTGTTGTATTCTAGTCTGAAATCCCTGGTGCTGAAAGCCCTGGAGGATGAGGCAGAGTAAGTATGGATCTGTTCCTTTCCCAGATATTCCTTGACTGATTCCTGTGGGAATTTCCTGTTTCAGAGATCTCATGCCTCTTCTCTCAGTTTAGGTCCTTGATTCTTTGGGGCAAGAGACATGCCAAATTCTCCTAGAAGGGGAGGGTAGTAATTATATCTAATTTAAAAGAAGAAAGAAAAGAAAGCTAGGTTGTGAGGTTTGTATTAGAGAAAGAGAATGGGATAGCAATAGAACATGATAAGATGTCTGACACAAGTGGATCTGTGCCAGTGGCCTTTTAAGTTCTAGTTCTGCCCCATGCTTCTGGACCTTTTTTGTGGGGGTTAGGGGATGGGATGAAAATAACACACATGCCTTCTTCAATCCATAGTCATAGTGTGACCCTCAGCCTGGCCCAGTTGTCAGCCACTATCCTGAGGAATGAAGGCCTGGATGCCTGGCCTCAGTTAATGCACCTGCTCCAGCATAGCACTCAAAGCTTCCACATCCCTGAAAAGGAGGTATGGTTCATGGAGCCTGGGAGGGGTGCAGATGTCAGAGGGTTGGGATACAATAAAGGCTTGGGACAGGAAAGGGCTAAGTGTATAGGATAATTTTTCTTCCACTTTCCTTCTCCTTGGGCAGATGGGACTACTTCTCCTGAGTGTAGTGGTGACCTCACGGCCTGAGGCATTCCAACCACACCATCGAGAGCTGCTTAATTTACTGGATGAGACTTTGGGGGAGTCAACCTCTGCATGGCTGCTCTACTATTCTCTTCGTACTCTGACCACCCTGGCACCCTACCTGGGCCCCAATGCCTTGGTAAGAAACCTTCTCTTTGCCCTTCACATTTAAAGATGTAAATGCATCTCAGCCACGAAGTCTTCCAGAATCTACTTTCTTTTGGTGAGGTGAAGGAAGTGAGATCATCTTCTTTCATCTCTAGTCCTCTTATAGGACTTTGAATATGAAAAAGGAGTGACTAAGAAACTTTCCAGATTCCATGCCATCTTCATTCTGTCTCTATGCCCTGGCTCTCCATCCCTAGACCTAAGTCAGTCAATAAATATTTATTAAGTGCCCTCTGTACCAAGCACTAAGCCAAGGACTGGGAATCCAAAAAGAGGCAGACAGTCCTTGCCTTCAAGGAGCTCACAGTGTAATGGGGAAGACAATAAGCACACAGGGACAGTTCTGACTCTATGGACTTTATTTATTTATTTATTTTTTTAGTGAGGCAATTGGGGTTAAGTGACTTGCCCAGGGTCACACAGCTAGTAAGTGTTAAGTGTCTGAGGCCGGATTTGAACTCAGGTACTCCTGACTCCAGGGTCGGTGCTCTATCCACTGCGCCACCTAGCTGCCCCCTCTGTGGACTTTAAAGGTGTCAGCTACCATGTGTCTGCACTGTAGGACTTAGTTCACAGCTATCTTACCTATTCTTTGCTCTTGCAGCCTCAGGCTAGGAGTCTGGTGCCCAAGGTCCTTTTGGCTTTGCAAACATTAATCCAACTAGATGAGGTAAGAATGAAGGGCAATAGCCCTGCTGGGGAGGAGAAAGAAACCTACAGTTCAAGCCCCTGAATCATCTATAAAAAGACTGTCTGTTTTTCTTTTGATGTTAGACAAAGGCCTGTGAGGCACTGGAAGCCCTAGATGAGTTGCTAGAATCTGAATTACCCATCATCACCCCTTACCTGTCTGAGGTTCTCACCTTCTGTCTGGAGGTAAGGAAGATTGGCAGAGTCTCCTTGTTGGCTTCCCTAGCAGGACATTTCTCCATCTTTGAATCACATTTGTTTTGGTAACAGGTGGCTAAGACCGTCACGTTGGGAGATGCAGTACGAGTACGGGTTCTCTGCTGTGTCTCTTTCCTGGTAAAACTTAAGAGCAAGGTGGGTAGCTTTGTCATACTCCCCACCAATCTACACTGCCCCAGCCACTCTTTAGATCATCCCTACCTTTCCACTGGACTTTCTTGTCTATCTTTAGGGTCTTCAATGCGTGTCATTGTAGGTATAGTAAGTATCCTAGTGGAGAGATCAATCCCAACCCTATTTAGTCCCAAGCTTTTTTTTGTTTTGTTTTGTTTTGTTTTGTTTAGTGAGGCAATTGGGGTTAAGTGACTTGCCCAGGGTCACACAGCTAGTAAGTGTTAAGTGTCTGAGGCCGGATCTGAACTCAGGTCCTCCTGAATCCAGGGCCGGTGCTCTATCCACTGTCCCAAGCTTTTTAGGTGCTCTTACTCCTACAAGCCAGTGCTGTTTCTCCCAGATCTTGAAGTTCCCTAGCTTTCTTCTAGACTTGTTAATTTGAGTTTATAGGACTCTAAAAGGAAGGAACATTAGGGCTGAAGAGACCTGCCACGTGATAGAAGCCTCTAATATCTGCCATCCCACCCCAAATGCCCATAGGCTCTACTGAAGAACCGACTCCTAGGTGCAATATTTCGCACTCTCTTCCCCATCATGACTGCTGAGCCCCCTCCAGGGCATCTGGATCCTGAAGACCAAGATACTGATGAGGAGGAGCTGGAAGGAGGGCTGGAGGTGGAAGCACCCAAGCAGTTTGCCGTGCAGGTGGGAAGGGGAACAGCTGGAAGCTCTTAGTGGGCCACAAGGAAACCAGATAGAAGATACAGTGTCACAGACAGGGTTTATTTGACAAGAGGGCCTTAGTCTAGGTTCTAATGAGGTAGAAAATTGTGACTGGAAGTGGGGAGTGTGAGGGTAGTAGGGAAGAGAACAGAGTTGAAGCTGAAAGCTTCTTTTTTTCAGGTAATAGATGTTCTGGCCCTCCATCTGGCCCCAGAGAAACTGTTTCCACAGTTGGTGAGTTCTGTTCAGATGCTTGACCTCTCTCCTTCCTTCATCTTGGTCTAATCTTGTTTATGGTAGTGAATTGGACACTATATTTCCATGGTAGCACCGGGCAGTCCAGCTAGTTCAGTCCTCATTTTACAGATGAGGAAACTGGGGCCCACAGAAGTTAAGTGACTTGCTCACAGTCACAGGGGGAGTAAGTTGCAGAGCTGGGAGTCAAACCCTGTGACTACTGGCCTCTTTAGAGAGAGGATCTGATGCTCCTGACTGGGGTTGGAAGGGTGGGAAGCAGAGTGGAAGAGTGGTAATAGAAATGTTGGCTTGTATCTGTCTCCTTCAATAGATGCCTTTACTGGAAGAGGCCCTTTATGGAGAAAACCCATATCAACGAAAAGCAGGACTTTTGGTGCTGGCTGTGTTGTCTGATGGTGCTGGTGATTATATCAGACAGAGGTATACCCTGGAAGAAGGAAGGATATAGCACCTGATTCTTAAGAGGGGCCTCAGGGATCATTGGGCATGAGGGTCTGAAGGTATTTGGGCAAAGGAAAGGACAGACATAAGGCTCCCAGTAGGAGGGGAGAGAGTAGGATTTTTCTAGAGACTACTTTCTTTCCCCTCACTTTGGTATTATCAGGTCTATTTGTGGGTTCCCTTTATCTCAGACCCTCCTTTCTTGTCCCTGTTGCCATCTTCCTAGAATGCTGACCCCACTAATGCAGGTTGTGTGCAAAGGCTTGGCTGATTCTTCCCAGGTGGTACGCAATGCTGCGCTGTTTGCCATGGGCCAGTTCTCTGAGAACCTACAGGTTAGTAAGGTAGAAGCTGGTACTTCCTCCTCCCAAGTTCTGCCCACATAAGATATATTTGGCTCTCATTCTACCATGTCCTTCCTCTTTTTTCTTAGGGACCTTGGGTCCTCCACTCCCACCCCAGGCCTCTATTCCCTGCCCAACACTATCTACTTCTTCATTCAAACTTCATCATCACCTGGCCTGATCTCTTCCTGTCCCTCCCTATAGCCTAATATCAGTACCTACTCTGGTGACGTGATGCCCCTGCTTCTGGCCTACCTCCGGTCTGTGCCACCTGGAAATATACGACACCTCGCCAAGGCCTGTTATGCCCTGGAGAATTTTGTGGAAAGCTTGGGTATGAGGGAGGGAGCTCACAGGGGAGTGGAAGGGGGGGGGCTTGGCCACAACTGCAGAACTGTGTACCCATTATTTTAAGATGGATATCATGGAAATGTATTTGCAGCTATAATAGCATTGAATGGGACAAGCAGAGCATTTTATTCTCTTAGATTACTGCCTCATGCTGGGACAGAGATTGTGATGAATTCATTTGGTTATTCCTCACTTGATAGGAAGTGAGTTTAAGGCTGGGTCTAGAGAAGAGTGCTGAAACAGGGGGCCTTAGACTAACCATTCAGCATGGTCTCAACACTAATTTTTCTTACTTTATTTTTGTTTATTTATTTTGCAGGGCAGTGAGGGTTAAGTGACTTGCCCAGGGTCACACAGCTAGTAAATGTCAAGTGCCTGATACCGGATTTGAACTCAGGTCCTCCTGAATCCAGGGCTGGTGCTTTATCCACTACGCCACCTAGCTGCCCCCTAACCATTCAGCATGGTACAGTCAGTTGGTATAATTTGGCATGGCGTAGTCAAAAGACTAGACTTTTTATCTTGCCTCTGATGCTTACCACCTGTGTTACCTTAGGCCTCAGTTTCCTCATGTATAAAATGAAGGTTAGACTATATTGTCTCCCTTCCAGCTCTATAATTTTGTTATTCCTATAGGACAAGAGGTGGAGACATACCTCCAAGAGTTAATGGAGAGAATGCTGCAGCCCCTTAGAGAAGCTACCAACCCCCGAGCCAAGGAGTTGGCTGTGAGCGCGATAGGGGCCATCGGTGAGGTGGGGCGACAATAGGGCTGCCCAGGGTGGGGTGAAAGGGCTATACTTGGCCTGCAAAAAGTATCATGCAGGCCTCCCCAAAGAATATATTTGTGGGGGGGTGGGTCTTTGCCATCTTCTAGTCATGCTAACTTCACCATTCCTACAGCCAGTGCGGCCCAAAGCTCCCTGATACCTTACTTCCCCACCATCATGGAACATCTCCGGGAATTCCTGGTGACTGGGCGTGAGGACCTTCGACCTGTGCAAATCCAGAGTCTTGGTGAGCACTTCTTATTCATACCCCATCAGGTTCTTCAGAGCATCCCTTTCCAGCTCTCCCCACTTGACTTCAAAATTTCACCTAACAGATTTCCACTAATTAGACAGGAGTTGCCTGGAGGCTATGCTGGTAGTTTTGTCTTGGCCCTGCCAAGTTCTTATGGGTCTTAATTTTGCCCCTACAAGTTTGTTTCACCTCCTCATTTTTGGCTTCACAATTCCTGACTGATCTCATCTCTCTCACCTCCTCTAGCCCATATTCCCAAGTGTCTTTCTTCCCCACTACTACTGTAGTCCATCCAGCTTTGAATGCTTTACTTTCTCCCTATCCTTCTTGGCCTTTCTCAGAAACTTTGGGAGTTTTGGCTCGAGCAGTAGAGGAACCCATGAAGCCCCTGGCTGAGGAATGTTGCCTCCTGGGACTGAGCCTCTGTAAACAGGTGGATGACCCTGATTTGCGTCGATGCACGTGAGTGATCTGAAATAAGGAGTGGGGGAACAGGGGAACCCAGCCATCTCATCTACCCAAATTTATATCCCTGACTAATTTCAGGATCTCTTAGCCATATCCTTAAATTCTGAATGATGAGAAATAATTATTAATAATTGATATCTTGGGGGGGGACCCAGTGTTCTCCCCTTCTTTCTTAGTCTTTTCTCCCACATCCACCACCTACCCCCACCTCCACTCCAAAGTCCAGTTTTCCTTCAAAGTAAGATTCATCTTGGTCAAAGAGTCTTGCATGGAGGTGAATCAGTTTATCTAGATGGCTGAAGGGCTTTACTGATGAGATTTAGCCTGTACCAAACCACACCTCAGTGGAAACCACTGTGACCCCATCAGCTTGGGTGGGGTCTGCATTTTTTCTCTACCAAGATTTGAGTGAACTAAGTATCCCTAGACTTCCTTTTAATATAACAGCCAGTTAGATTTGATTGCTACATGATGGACCTCATTACAATGAGTAGGATATATAAACTGTGACCCCCACCCCAGTTAGGGGTCTTTCATCTGAGAGAGATGACCAGTGACCATCCTTTTATTAATAACCTGTTGGCTTATTAATAAAATGATAAAATTACCTTGAAACTATGTCTCATATTTTTAATTGTCACAAAGTCTTTTTCATTGTTTCTTGTTATCCCAACTTTCTCACCTACCCTTGGTCTGATTTCCTTTCCTGCTTGTCTCTTTTCCAGTAGGGCTGTGCTTTACCTCTTTCTGTTTGATCTGCTTCTCCTAAAAGGTATAGTCTGTTTGCAGCACTGTCGAGGCTGATGGGTGAGGGGATGGCCCCCCATCTACCAAAAATCATCACATTCATGATGTCATCACTGCGTTCAACTGAGGGCATCGTGGTAAGGATGGGGATGGGGACATGGAGATAGGCATGTACTAGGCATGGCTCAAGGGTGGTATTGGTAGGAAGATGGAACAGGATCCTGCTAACCCTGACAACCCTTCTTGTAGCCTGTCTGTGACACAAGCAACACCTTCCTTCTTTTTGATGAGAGTGAGGACGAGGATTGTGAAGGGGAGATGATGGAAGAAGATAACGAGGAAGAGGAGGACTCTGATATCTCAGGGTGCGAAACCAAGGGGGGTGAGGCAAGGGTGGCTGGTGGATGGATCAGGGAGGGTCAGCCATGTTCTGGGACTGAAGAGGAAATCATTGAGATATACCTCATTTACTGGCAGCTGTGGTGGCTTCCATAACTGCTCATCTTTTATGTTTTGTTCATGCCACCTCTTTTGTCTCTGAAGCTGGTATTGATTTTTCCCAGTTATTAATGTTCTTTCCCTCCTAAAACTTCCCTGTGTTATATTTACCTCTGTATATACTGTATCACCTATAGTAGAAATTCAGTTTCTTGCAAACAGACTATGTTTCTGTAGCTTGGAACATAGTAGCCACTTCAGTTTAACAATTCAGTCCGCATTTATTGCTTATTGGTTTACTATAGGCCAAGTGCTATGGTTGGCTCTGGAGATAAAAAGGGAAATAATTGTCCCTGCCCTCAAGGAGCTTATATTCCATTGGGAGAAATGAGTGAGGAAGTTGAAAACATTAACCTCTATTGCGATCAAGAAAGCTTCCTATGGGGGCAGCTAGGTGGCGCAGTGGATAAAGCACCGGCCCTGGATTCAAGAGTACCTGAGTTCAAATCTGGCCTCAGACACTTTGACACTTACTAGCTGTGTGACCCTGGGCAAGTCACTTAACCCCCATTGCCCTGCAAAAAAAAAAAACAAAAACAAAAGAAAAGAAAAAAAAGAAAGCTTCCTATGGGTTGTGTCCTTGTTGTTGTTTGTCCTTCCATTCTTGGAGAGGTGATGTCCTGATTTCCAATGAATTGGATTTAAGTGAGGAAGAGCTGTGCAAAGCACCAGCCTCACTCTCCTATGATGATTCCTATGCAGTTGAATACCGTGGCCTTTTAAACTTAGATGGTTCCCAGGTTTCATTTTGCCTAAGGCAATGCCCATTCAGTAATTAAAGATAGGTAAACTAGAGGGCTAAGAAACCCTCTTTTTCCTAGTCAAAAGAAAATAGATGGGAGTGGGGGAAGACCCTCACAGTTTCTGGCCAAAAGACACAGAATTGCCTTTTAGGCCCACTCTGAGCCATCAAGGAGGCCAAACAATGGCAAAATAAGGCCTGGGATGGGACCTGTTGTTGGCCAATGATGTCCAGAGTTTAAGGTTTAAGGAGTGCAAGTAAGTGGTGTCCTTAATCTGAGTCAAGAAGAAAGTTTAAGATTCTTAGAGGTGGGAAGCATTCTGTTTTCCAGCCATGAAAGATAACCTACACCAAGATAATGAATTGGGAGAGAGGAAATGTTAACTTTATGGAATGGCAAATATGTAAGTTTGATGTGATCATGGAGTGTGTGAAGGGGAGAGACTTGACCTGAGCCTAGAAAAGGAATACTTGTTGTAAAACTGGATTGTGAAGGGCTAAAAGTACTAAGCTGAGGAGTTTGTATTTTTACCTTGGAGAAAATAGGAAGCCACTGAATTTCTGAACTGGGGAGTGACGTGGCAGGAAGATTGTTTTAGCAACTGTTTAGGAGGATGGGTTAGAGGGTAAGTCTGGAAGCAAGGAGCCCAACTAGAAGGCTGCGGCAGTCATCCCAGGAAGACTATGATGGTAACCATGAATGGGAATGGAGAGAATGGAGAGAATGGGGTGGCTTGAAGAAATAGAGGTGGAATTGACAAGGTTGGCATCTGATTGGTTTTGTGAAGGAGAGGGAAGGAAGAGTCAAGGATGACATATAAGTTGTGAACCTGTATAGACCAGAAGGATGTTGGTGACCTCAGCAGGAATAAGATTTGGGGGGAAGGCAAGTTGTTTTGAATATGTTGTTTGAAATGCCAGTGGATGTGGAACTGGAGCTCAGGAGAAGGGTTAGGGGCTAGAGAAGTAAATTAGGGAGTTGTCTTTAAGGACGGGACTATATATAGGTGCCAGACAAATGAATGGATAGGCTTTTGTTACATGCAAAGGCCTGTATTAAGTGCTAGACATTCATGTAGAAAAGTAGAGACGGTGTTTGCTTTCACTCTCGTTCACATTCTGATGGTGGAGACAACACGGGAAATTTTAGCTTTAAGTCAGATGGAAATGTATCATGGTCCTGAAATTGAGGACATTTTCAGGTGTGGCAAATGGAGTGATTTTTTTTTTTTTGGTGAGGCAATTGGGGTTAAGTGACTTGCCCAGTGTCACACAGCTAGTATGTGTCAAGTGTCTGAGGCCAGTTTTGAACTCAGGTCCTCCTGAATCCAGGTCCGGTGCTCTATCCACTGTGCCACCTACCTGCCCCATATATTTTGTTTTCACAAATCCTTCATTTCTGAATATATCCCTACCCAGCAATCCATCCCTCGTAACAAAGAATAAGAAACAATTCACTGATTTGTTTTATTGACTGCTCATTTGTTACAAGAGGGTTTTGTTGGGGCTGGGGAGAGTCCTATGACTGGGCTTTCCACTTTCAAAGGGTCCTGTGATGATGGAGGGCAGGGAGTTCTCTCTCAAACACCAGGGAAGATAGATGATCA
The DNA here is from genome assembly GCF_019393635.1 of Dromiciops gliroides. Lineage (NCBI taxonomy): Eukaryota > Metazoa > Chordata > Mammalia > Microbiotheria > Microbiotheriidae > Dromiciops > Dromiciops gliroides. Next base: position 175,252,111 of record NC_057862.1, read on the forward strand.
GGTGAATCAGCTGGGTGATTGTGTTCCCAGGGGACTGACTGAAGTTATATACAGTACTAATTTCTTTGCCTGATCTCAGAGTAGAGGGGGATGATGCACATTAGAAGTAGTCTGCATGTGAAACATGGGTTTGGCTCCTGGTTGGACATGGTGTCTTAAAGCCCCAGTCTTGGTGTTTGGAGAACTGAAGCGTTGTTACTTTGTTCATGGTTTCAGTGAAACAGGACAGAGTAGATCACTACCTACACATATGGTGATAGGCTAACACCTTCAAATCTAGTTGCTGATGGTGCTTTTGTTTGCTGGTACTGGTGGTGTTAGTGGTGTTTTAAATAAATTTTATTGATGGGGTTTTTTTCTTTATATTAGTCATTTTTCACCTCCAGATTAAACCCTTCCTTGTGACAAAAACAATTAAGCAAGAACAGAAATACAAATAGAGAAATTTTGTCTGAAAATGTATATGCTGTTTTGTTCTAACATTGTGCTTGCCTCTCTGCTTTGAAGGAAGTGTTCTGTTATCTAGATAGTAGACCTTCTCAGCTGTGTGACCCTGGGCAAGTCACTTAACCCCAATTGCCACACTAAAAAAACAAACAAATGAACAAACAAAAAAAATGTAGCTAGATGACAAGCTGAGAACTCAGAAGGTATTGCTTCCTTTTTTCTTTTTTTTTAGTGAGGCAATTGGGGTTAAGTGACTTGCCTAGGGTCACACAGCTAGTAAGTGTTAAGTGTCTGAGGCCGGATTTGAACTCAGGTACTCCTGACTCCAGGGCCAGTGCTCTATCCACTGCACCACCTAGCTGCCCCTACATTTTTTTTTTTTTTTTTTTTTTTTTAGTGAGGCAGTTGGGGTTAAGTGACTTGCCTAGGGTCACACAGCTAGTAAGTGTTAAGTGTCTGAGGCCGGATTTGAACTCAGGTACTCCTGGCTCCAGGACCGGTGCTCTATCCACTGCGCCATCTAGCTGCCCCTGCCCCTACATTTTTAACAAATACTTTAATGGCCCCTCTTCTTGGCATCACTGTTGTTAATTCCTTCCCTTCCCTCTTTTTTTTTTTTTTTTTAGTGAGGCAATTGGGGTTAAGTGACTTGCCCAGGGTCACACAGCTAGTTAAGTGTTAAGTGTCTGAGGCCTGATTTGAACTCAGGTACTCCTGATTCCAGGGCCAGTGCTCTATCCACTGCGCCACCTAGCTGCCCCTCCCTTCCCTCTTAAAGACAAAAAAGCTTAACACATGGTAACAAATAAGTATAGCCAAACAAAACGAATCTATACAGTGGCCATGTCCAGAAATGTGGGCCTCTCTCTTCCCCTTGAATCCATCACTACTGTTCAGGAGGTGAGTACAATTGATCATAGGTCCTCTGGAAAGGGTTGGTCACTACACTTTACAGCGTTGCTGTCTTGTGTAAATCATTGTCTTGGTTGTGCTCACTTTGTCATGCAGTATATTCCATTATATTGATAGATATCCTTCCCTAAGCTAAGACTTAAGAGGCAAATTAAGGCCCCCCTCTTAGAGTTGAGCTCTTTTTTTCCCCTTTTTTATCTCCCTATTAGGATCAGGAAATTTGTTTTGCTTATAAATATCTTCTTCCTTTTAAACTCCCTTTTCTTATCCCCACTTGTTTTTCTGTCGCATTTGGTCTATTTCCGTCCTAAACTATGTGTATGTATAGGTTCAACCCTTGGTTCATTTTGGATGAGTAAGGTTCATCTGATGGTGGTGTATTCCCCTACCTCTTTCTCCATGTTTTTATAATCTTATGCACCCAAATTTCTACATTAAGTATATTCCTTTTACCCTCCTTTTTTTGAACAAAACCAATCCAACCCCATTCCACCATAGGTCCCCTTTTTTTCAATTAACTCCCTCATTAGTCTTTGAAAACTTGAAGATACTTTTTATCTTCTGCCTACTAGAAAGTTAGCACTATGTCATCATACCACACCTTTCAGTTGTTTATGTAAATTTACCTTTCTGAGTTTCTCTTAACTCTTGTATTTGTATAGGGTGAGCCAAAAGTCATGATGTTTTAATAACTTTTTGAAAAAAAAATTTTTCCCATTTATAGGAATTTTTCACACATAATATAAATTCATTTCATACTGTATATGATGCTATGGTATTGTAAATTTAAAACAAAGAAGTTATTAAGTATTGAAACCCCTTCTTTAATTAAATTAAACTTTTGGCCCACTCTGTATTTCAAAGTTCCTATTCATCTCTGATATTTTCATAAGAAATGCTTGAAAGTTTTCTGTTCTTTTAAATGTCAGGTCCTCATCATGTTCCCTTTCTTCCCTTTGAGCTTACCTCTTTGTCGTGTTCTCCATCATTCAGCTTTGCAGGATAAATTTGTTATTAGTTGTAAGTCTATATCTTTTGCCTTTTGGAATATTATATTCCAAGCCATCCTTTTGTTTATAGTAAAAGCTCCAAGGTATTAAGTGATTCTGATTGTGGTTACTTGGAAGGCTAATTCCTTCAGTGTGGAAGCTCTGGATTTTGGCCCTGACCGTCTTGGGACTTTTTCTTTTCAGATTCCTTTCAGGAAGTAACCAGTGGATTTGTCTTCACATTACCCTCTGGTTCTGATAGATCTGGGCAGTTTTTGTTGATAATTTCTTGAAATATTCAGACCTTTTTTTTAATCACAGTTTTCAGGGAGCCTAGTGACTTTTTTGGGGGGGGGTAAGGCAATTGGGGTTAAGCGACTTGCCTAGGGTCACACAGCTAGTAAGTGTCAAGTGTCTGAAGCCAGATTTGAACTCAGGACTTCCTGAATCCAGGGCTGGTGCTCTATCCACTGTGCCACCTAGCTGCCCCGAGCCTAGTGACTCTTAAACAATATCACCTTGACCTGTTTTCCAAGTCAGTTGTTTTTGACATTTGAGGTCTTATTATTTTTTCAGTCTTTTTTGATTTTGTTCTGATGTTTCTTGTCTCAGTCATTGATTTTTATTTGGTTAAGTCTAATTTTCAGGGAATCCATTTCTTGGGTAAAGTTTACCATTCTTCTAAACTATATTCTCCTTACATATCTTTCTTTTAGAGCTTATATTTCATTTTTTTAATCTGTTGCTTCATTTCTTCTCACCACTATATATATATATATATATATATATAGAGAGAGAGAGAGAGAGAGAGAGAGAGAGAGAGAGAGGTGAGAAGAAGAAAAAATATATATATATATATATTTTTTTTTTTTGGTGAAGCAATTGGGGTTAAGTGACTTGCCCAGGGTCACACAGCTAGTAAGTGTTAAGTATCTGGGGCCGGATTTGAACTCAGGTCCCCCTGACTCCAGGAGCAGTGCTCTATCTACTGTGCCACCTAGCTGCCCCTGCTTCATTTCTTCTAAGTTTTTATGTAGTCCTTGTGGAAAGTTCCCTTTTTTTTCTTTTAAATCTCTGCCTGCAGACTTCCATTACAGTTACTTTCTCCTGTAGGCTGGATTTGGGGCCATCTCTAAGGCAATTTTTTTGTACTGGTTGGTGTCTTTGTTCACCTCTCCAGCTTTAGTTCCCTTTATTTGGGCTTTGTGCTAAGGCTAAGTTAGCCCCATCCCCCTTTCCCCATGGCTTTCTCCTCTGTTCTTATACCTCCAGACACAGATCCTTTCAGGTTACATGTTTCTCTGGCCTATCTCTGGTCCAGCTAGGAAGTGACCAACATGCTTGCCTGCACTGACACTAGGTTCACAAGTAGCCCCAATTCTTTATTGCCCAAGGGCTTCTGACTTTTTGTGTAGTTCTGGTACAGAAGTCATTTACTATGGTTTTTCCTTGGGTTTCTTTATCATTATTCAAACTGGTATGGATATCAGGTTGGTTTGTTTGTTTTTTACTGGAGTAGGTATGAGAGAACTGAACAGTCTACATAGCCCCACTCAGTGTTAGGAAGGACTTTTCAGTTTTGTGATGATACTGTGCAGAGCTCAATGTAGCTTCCATTCAGTCCTGGGCCTTCCAGCAGCCCCTCTAACCCCCATAGTAATGGGTTATATAGCCCCACTCTTCCAGAAGCATGGATACAGAAACGAGGAGTCAAGAATCTGGGTATTAATGGAGGACCCTGCCCACTGGGTGTTTGTGGTAAATGGAGGGCTGTGGCTTTATGGTGACTGGGCAGAGTCAGTATAGCTTGGAAGCAGGGCAAAAAGTCTAGAGCAAGAAGGCCTCTAAAGAGGAATGTCATCTTACCAGGTCCCTTGAGAGTGTCCAGTGTGAGAAGTAGGTGCTGGGACAAGACTAATTGGGATTCATGGGGGGAGACCTCAGCTGCCTTGAAACAATGCAGGCTGTAGCCTTGTTGTAGGGACAGTAGACCCTGGGGTGATAGGTAGATGGGGACAAGAGGTTCCTGTTAAGGAGATGGACTTTCAGATCCAGGTCTTAAGCAGGACTAGGACTGGACAGACTCTTTCATAGTCAGATGGCCAGGATTTCTCTCCTCTCCACTCTATACTTTCTATTATGCCACTTAATACATGTTTATTCAATGTAATTGAATTTCTCCTTATCCTACAAGGTATAATGTAGAGAATGCTTTCTTTGATGAGAAGGAAGACACCTGCCTTGCCCTGGGAGAAATCTCTGTAAATGTCAGGTAAGCTTTGCATCCATCCTTCCCTGATGTCATCTTCTTCTTCTGTGGATGGAGCCCTCCCCTCACATTGGTATTTCTATTCCTTAGCATGGCCTTCTTCCCATTCATTGAACGTTTCTTTGAGGAAGTATACAAACTGTCTGAGGTGAGGGTCTTGGCCAGGGGACCTGGGAAGGGCAGGGTGGGGAAGACAGTCAGCCTTTAAATAGGGCAGGCAAATTGTTAACCTCTGCTGTGTCCCTCTCCTTCCTCCCTACCAGTGTCCCCATATAAATGTCCGGAAGGCAGCTTATGAAACCTTGGGCCAGTTTTGCTGTTCTCTACACAAGGTTTCCCAGACTGTTCCGTCAGAACAGAATAGTTTTGGTGAGGAGGGAGGCCCACCTCTACATGTGGTTTGGTATCAAGGGCAGGGAGGGGGACCAGCTCCTGAGCCGGACATGGGTTAGGGAGCTGTCATTGACATTACTGGCATGTCAGGACAACATTGCTTTTTCAGCACTACAGACAGCCCTGGGCCAGGTGGTTCCATCCTTCCTGCAGGCAGTGAATGAGGACCGTGAGCGACTGGTGGTCATGTCTGTGTTGGAGGCCCTGACCAGTTTGCTCCGGAACTGTGGGCCTTTTGTGCTCCAGCCTCCCCGTCGATTGGCTGAACTCTGCAATGTCGTCAAGGCTGTGCTGCAGAAGAAGGTGAGAGCCCTAGGGGAAGAGAAGACAGGCCAAGTATGGGAGGGAAGCTGAAATAATCCAGCCTGAAGGTTCTGAACCTGGCCTTGGCTCCACTATAAGTAACACTGACTGACCCCTACCCTTACTGCCCCAGGGCTAAGCTTACCTCCTTTTCTAGATAGCCTGTCAGGACCCTGAAGAAGATGAGGAAGATGAGATGGAACAGGTAAGAAGCAGGGGCTGAGAAAACTGGCTGTGTATATGGAGGTGGGGACATGGTCTAGAAGCCACTTTTGGTTAAGCAGTATTGATTGGATGCTTGTTATGTGTCCAGCACTAAGCTGAACCTCAAAAGAGAGATAGAAAGAGGTGACATAGACAGTCTATGTCCCACAGTTTAGCAACTAGCTAGAGAGAAAACCAAAATACATGAGAAAATTCATTGTAAAATTGTGTGATGGCAATGAGAGTAACAGGGAAGAAAGGAGAGAGATTGCTGAGAAGCTTGGATGCTTGGAGAGAGATTGGGGGGAGGGGGTGATGTTCGATGGATCAGATGACTAGGTTTAGATAAACATGGCAGTGGGTGTGGGGGGAGAGGTGGCTAGGTAAATCCAGAGTGCTTAACAAGGCTGTACTGAAGTGATTGACTCCCTGGGGGCATCTAGATCCCAGAAAGGAACCTCATGTAGTCAAAGTGGGCTTCTAATGGAGTGGGAATTGGGAACAAGGGGAGGGGGAGGGGGGCAAAAGGCTTGTTAAGTAAGATGGCAGGAAAGGAGATTGTGGTTGGGGAGTAGACTTTCAGAGGTGGTGTGATCCATTACAATGAGATCCACTGCATCTTGATTCCTCTCAGCAGTTGGGAGGGTTGGCTGGGATGGGATCCTGGTGTTTGGATGTTCCCCTGACCACCTCAGCCCCACAGGCGGAGTATGACGCCATGCTGCTGGAGCATGCAGGGGAAGTCATTCCAGCTTTGGCAAGTGCCGCAGGAGGAGAGACCTTCGCCCCCTTCTTTGTTGGTTTCTTACCTCTGTTGCTACGCAAGGCAGTGAGTGACTCCTCTCCTTTGACTTCTGACTTCCCCATTCCTGCCCTCCCCCTTTGCCCTGGTACCAGTTCCCAGCTCCAGCCCCTCTTGTGCACCCACATGCTTCCCCTGTGCTGACTGATTTGCCTTCTCCCCTCAGCAGAAGCCAGGTGGCTCGGTGGCAGAGAAGTCTTTTGCGGTGGGAACCCTGGCAGAGGTTGTGCAAGGCCTGGGGGCCTTCTCAGCCCAGTTTGTGTCCCGGCTGATGCCGGTGCTGCTAAGTGCTGCCCGAGACTCAGATGCTGAGGTGCGGAGCAATGCGGTCTTTGGGCTAGGCGTGCTGATGGAGCATGGGGGCCGCCCTGCCCTCGAGTATCCTCACCACTGGGGCAGCTGGTGGGACTGCAGGAGGGGCCCAAGGGAACAGCATCTTATCCATCCCCTTGACATTTTGCTGATGTGTTTTTTCTGATATACTTCCCCATATAGTCAAAGCAAAACCAGTGAGGGTGGCTGGCATTCCCTACCTATAGCCCCTGCCTCTCTCCTGAGAAGGAAGGTGCATTTTATCATCTGTCTTCTGGAACCAGTGGTCAACCCCTTCTTGAAACTCAGTAAAGTGAAGTCATCTGCTCAAGGTCCAGTGGCAGAGCTGACCTAAAGCCCAAACCTTCCAATTTCCAGTCCAGAGCTCTTTACGTTACATCGAACCATCATGGGTGGGGGTTTGGGGTATTGGGCCAGGATCTGTGGAGAGAGGCCTGCTTGTGGGCTCTGTTCCTTGACTATTGCCTAGGCACTTCCAAAAGATTCTGGGGTTCCTGTCAAATCTCATTGCCCGGGAACGCCAAAACCGTGTCCGTGACAACATTTGTGGGGCCTTTGCACGCCTGCTGATGGCCAACCCCAGAAAGCCTCAGAAACAGGTAGGAGGAAAAAGGAGGGAATGCTAAGTATACGAGGTAGAAGGGAAAGGTGATCCAAGTGAGGGGAGAAGGGTTGGGCACCCAGCTGACTCTGGTATGTTTAGGTGCTGACCACGCTGTTCCGTGCATTACCACTGACAGAGGACCTGGAAGAATGGGTCACTATGGGGAAATTTTTTAACTTCCTGTATCAGAGCTTCCCTGAGCAGGTACTTGGCCTTGAAACCTTAGTCCTAGCTCTCTCACCTCAGTCCTTGGTCTCTTTGTGTATATGCGGGGAGGGGGACAGGAGTTCTCCTGGGGTTGCTATAACTTAACTCCTCCCCTACCTTCCCTTTAGGTGGCTGATGTGGCTCCTGAGATCCTTAATATATGCACTCTTACCCTAAGTTCCAGCAAGGTCCCACAAGGTGAGCAGAGCAGCAAGTATATTGGGAAGAGGGGGGACCAGGGTTGGGTAGATGGGGAAACGATTGTGTTGAATCATGCCTATTGCCCTTCTTGGTGACCCTGCACTCTCCTTATAATCTACCCCCAGACACCAAGGCTGCATTGCTGCTGCTCCTGACTCATTTGGCCCAGCAGCACACGGACAGATTCCAGGCAGCACTGGGCTCCCTGCCCCCTGGCAAGGCCCAGGAACTTCAGGCTATGCTCAGCCCCACCTAAGGCCTGGAAAGTGGCCTCCCAGGGTTGGGATCAGAGAAAGAAACCTGCCCTTCCCAGGGGGAGTTGCTTACTGCCTTGACTCCATCTGGGTGCCTGCCAAAGATTCTCATTGCCAGGACAGTTCGTGGCCTTCTGGGAGCCATCCCTGGGGCAAGTTCTGTTACTGTGTTGGACTTTATGGACAAGGGGTTGACTTCTGATTTGAATAAAGTCCATTTATTTTGGATGAGCTGTAGCTCTGCAGTGGGGAACAGAGAAACAGGAGGCAGGTGAGAAAGGGGTTTATCACACAGCAGTTGAATATGTTCGGTCTTCTGCCACATCCAAAGAGACGGTCCTCTCTAATGGTGGTGGTGCCGAGGTCCTGGACGGATGAGGAGGCTGCCATAGGGCTCTTCTTGCTCCACATACAGAACCTGCTGTGCTGACAGCACTGAAGAGGATGGAAAGTGAGTAGATTGGGATAGGGGAAGCTCTTGAGCCTGGCCACCCTGCTCCCTCTGCCCATGGCTCCCTCCACACACCCTCAGCTCACCCAAGAGCAAGTAGAAGACCCGAGCAGCCACCCGACGGGGAGCAAAGGGAGGAATCAGGTTGTTGAAATCTACTTCTCCCGAAGCCTGTAACTCCATTATAATAGCCCTGTGGGGGCAAAGAAACACTTTAGTACCACAGAGCTTTCTGCACTTACTGTAGGCTACATCCTTCCCCTCTCATCTCTCTGCTCCCATCAGTACCTTTGCACAGCCTCTGGTGAGAGGAGCTGCAGATCTGGGGCCAATTGCAAGGGGAGTTCAGGCTGTTCTGGTAGCTCAGGGACCACAGGCAGCACAGGCACCTCCACCTCCGCCTCACCTAAGCCCCTTGGAGGACACAGGTGTCACCTGGGAGGTGGTAGTCATAGTGGCAACAGAAGAGCAAGGTTCTCTTTTCTCCCCTCCCACCATGCTTTCTTCCCTTAATGTCCTTGTCTCTTACCACCTCTCTTCAGGAGGAATGAAACTGAGGCGGGACCGCTCTTCCTCAGTAGCCTCCAAGGAGAGTTCTGTTGTGGAGGAAATGGTCTGAGAGGGTCTGTCCCTTTAATGTCATCATTTCCACTCACTCCCATTCTCCCAAGATTTACCTGAAGACAATAGTAGGGGACCACTGGGCTCTTGGGCATCTCGAAGAGTCTAAGGGTGAGAGAGAGGGGGACAGTGATGAACATTTCCAGGTAAAGCAGGATTTGGAGGGATCATTTTGTGATGAGTAGAGTTGAGCAGGCACCTCTATTTCACTGATTGTCTCAGCCTTTCTCCTTTCCTCTAACTGCTCAACTACAGATTCAGGCTCTTGGGGTTGCCGATATTGGAACTCCTTTGGAGGGACCCGGGCACAGCGAGTCCAGAGACTTAGTAGCTCTGGGTGGAGCCATCCAGCTGGGGAAAAAGGAGAGAGGTTGGATGGGAATTTGTGTTCTGGGAGTAGAGGGATTAAGGTCTAGGTTGCACATATGTGTAAGGTGGAGGGTGAGCTCTCCATTATCATCCCCCAACCCTATTCTACCACTTACCATAGACTGGGGTTCTCAACAGCTCTGCAGGGCTCTTCATCTGACTGGAAGGCTGCACCATTGGCTGTATTGAAGAGAAGGGAAGGTGACAGCATTAAAGCTTAAAAGGCTTCTATCACCTAGTCCAGTCTCCTCCTTGAGGAATCAAGCCCAGAGCGGTGGTGACTTTCCCAGTATCATAGAAGTTGTAAGTGGCAGAGGTGACATCTGAGCCCCATCCTTCAGCTCCAGATCTTTCCTCTGCCCCCACTGTCTTCAGATGGTAGGCTTATCACAGAGAGAATATTCGTATTACTACCTCCACCGTATCGTCTGGCATGGGACTGAAGCTGCTCTATGTTGCCCTTTCTCTTAGATTCTCAATTCTTATCCCCTTCTTTCATCACCTGAAAGCCCTGCAGTCCCATGACCTCTCTCATTGCCCAACGGGAGTCTTGCCCTATACTCACACAGTCCCAGGTATGGGCATGGGTTTGTACAACTTGTTTTTGGAATTCCTCTGCAGTAATCTGGGTCACCTCATCATACAACTGGAGCCGGCGACGGGAAGGTGGAGGCTGAGGTGGTAGGGACAACTCTGAGAGAATCAGCTGTATTGTGGGGAATGGTATCTGTTAGCCTTGTAGTTTACCTACTAGCCTGACCCAGATTCACTCAAGACTCTTAATAGAAGCTCCCCAAAAAGGGTTAAAGAAGGCTGAACAAGTGGGAAAGGAGAGGCGGGGTGTGCAAGGGCTTGGGGATGAGGGTGGGGTGTAATACTTACTTCAGGGCTGCTGGGGACCCGAACAGGAGACTCTAAAAGGCTGGGCATACGAGGCAGAAGCAGCTCCATGTCTGGGATCTCTTCTGCCAAGAGCAACACAGGCATTGTGCTTCTACCCCCAGACCTTGGCCACCCTTGGAATACTAAACCCCGTCCCAACTCCCTGAAGTATAGGTAGGGCTGGAGAGAGTTGGGACTTTTAAGTACTTTTAAGTATCTGGGAAGGAGAACTTCCCCAGAGAGCCAAAGTGGTAGAATATTAGGCTTTTGGAAACTGAGAGGCAGTGAAAAGACAGGGTTGACCACTCACCTTGGGGTGGAGGACCTTCCTCTGGGACTGGTAACCCAGGCTCTTCAGGGACTAGTTCCTTCTCTAAGAAGGGTTCTGCCACCTCTTGGATCCTGGAGGCAAGGCAAAGAATTGGACCTTGGCTTTGAACTACCACCCACTCCCACAATCACTCAGCTTCTGAAATGAAATCCTGCTCTGCCCGGATTACCGTGGGGGAGGTGAGGGAGACAGCCTAGGGATGATTTCCTGCTCAGGGACTCGGGGAATTTCCACCAACTCTCCAGCTGAGAGGGAGACAGAAGGTAGAGGGGATGGGATGGAATGATTTCCTTCCCGTCAGCCACCTCATCATTAGATGGTTCAAAAGTACTCCCTTTTCCTCCTTTCTAACGTCAGTTAAGACTGTCCTCCCATCCCTATCCCTGCAAAAGAGCTGACCATCTGGGACAGGATGTATTCGGGGGCTGAGGTGCTCCTGGGAAGGGTGGATCTTGGCCTTTTCCTCAGACAAAATAGTTTCATCCTCTGCAGCCATCAGCAGGTCCAGGTCATGATTCGAGATTTCTGGTAGGTCCTTCTCACCCTGTGGAGACAGTACCCTGGACAAAATAAGCACATTGGTAGGGAAAAGAGAGCCAAGGAGATAGCAATTGGGACTAGGTCCATGAGAGAACTAGGAAAAGCCCATTAATGGGTGGGAGGATGTGGCAATTCAGGGGCCTGTGGCTGTTCTCAAGTCTAGGGAAGGGAAATGATTGCCCTCCGTTTCTAGACTCCCAATTCCAGTATCCTGCTTACCTCGATGCGCAGCACGTGGATTGGCTCTACCTCCTGAAGGGTGATGGTTTCAGGAAGCGGGACAGTGATGGGGGATTTGTCTAAGAGAAGGAGATGACGTCAGTACCACTCCTCCGGGCTTCATAGTTCCATAACCCTATGTGCCTTCCTATGTCCCTTCCCAGAAAGATGATTTCTCTGGCCACCTAATTGGCCCCATGGGAACCAGGAAAACTGCTCACCTGACTTCCTGGGTTGAGGGTAGACCTGAGGAGGGCTCTCTTTAGCAATCCTCTCAGGGGTTGGGGCTTCCAGGAGGTGTCGAACCTTTGGGCAAAGCATATGGTTTAGTCGTGGGCTTCCCGCTGATTTCCAAATGGTACTTAACAGAAACTACTCAAGTTCCCTCCCCTAAGCACCTTTTCTTCCAATGTCAAACCTACATATGCCACCAAATAACTCATAATGGGTTTATATTCCACATAGAAAATGACTAGCTAGGTGTTGCCTAGGTGGCTTTAGGCAAGGTCACAGCACTATCCCATCCCTGGATACGGGAATATCTGTACCGAGAAGTACTTGGTTCCTCACCCCGGGCAGTTAGACACCACCAACAATGAGGAGGCTAGTGTGGTATTCCCACAAATCTCATACATACCTGTGGGATGCTGAGGGGACTAGGAAGGTATGGGTCAATGGCCATCACTCCAAAGAAAGGGTCAGGGGCATCTTCCAAGGCCTCCATTGTGGTCAAGGGGTCAGCCAGTAAGAGACCGGGTCTGTGTGAGAAGTACTTAGAGGGAGGGGGCAGCTAGGTGGTACACTGGATAAAGCACCAGCCCTGGATTCAGGAGGACCTGAGTTCAAATCGACCTTGACGCTTACTAGCTGTGTGACCCTGGGCAAGTTACTTAATCCTCATTGTTTCCTCCCCCCCCCCCCCAAAAAAAAACCAACCAAACAAAAAAGGAACCCTTTAAAAAAAAAAAAGTAGAGGGAAAGGATGGACCAGGGTAAGACCAAAACTATGGTCAGGAAGAGGCAGACATGGGATAGAAATGAAAGGAGTTAGGGGCAGCTAGGTGGTACAGTGGATAAAAGCACTGGCCCTGGATTCAGGAGGACCTGAGTTCAAATGTGGCTTCAGACATTTGACACTTAATAGCTGTGTGACCCTGGGCAAGTCATTTAATCCTCATTGCCTCAAAAAAAAAAAAAAGAATTAGCGGTTTGGGGCAGCTAGGTGGTGCAGTGGATAAAGCACTGGCCCTGGATTCAGGAGCACCTGAATTCAAATTTGACCTCAGACACCCTGGGCAAGTCACTGAACCCTCATTTGCCTTGCAAAAACCAAAAATGGTTGGCACAAGTCACAGAGAGGGTCGGAGGCAGGAGGAAAAAAAAGTATAGTAGGACACACTTGGAAATGAAAGGAGTTGGGGGCTAGGGTTGAGCTGGGAAAAGTTCCACATCCCTGGCCCTGGGGTCAAGTACTCACACATCTGTTTCCACCATATCAATACGGATCTGCTGTTGGGCTCTGTGTAGGCGCTCTAGGATGTGCTGGATATCCTCTGTGGGATAGGCAAGGACACAAAGTGAGAAGGCAGAGGACAAACTGTGCCTTGCCTTCCCCATAGCCCATGTGTCTCCTCCCATGACCCTCTTGCCCTTCAACTTTCTCAACCCAGCCAGCCCTTTGCTTTCTGAGGTGACCTGCCTCATCTCCCTGACTCCACCATCCTCATCCTCCATTGCTACCTTACCCACGAGGTACTGGCACTGGCGGAAATAGACACGGATAACACCAAACTGGAGCTGGGCAGAGAGATAAAGGGAGAATCGGGGCCTGGGGACACCTGGCAGAGGTGGCTCTACTTGCACCAGAATGTACTGCAGGATCTTCTCACTGTGGGAGCAACAGCCTTACCTGGTGAATCTCCAAATGACTACCAATGTCCCTGCCTCGAGCCGTCAACCACTCTATTCTTTGTCCCAGCATCTTCCCACATTTTTCCTCCCCCACCTTAGTCCCTGAGTAGTGACAGTACTAATCTCGAATATTTACTTTCTTCTGCCTCCTCTCTCCCCACTCCGCCCCACATTGCAGGGGCTCTTACCAGGTCTCCGCCACATCCACCTTCAGGTATTCACGTTTCACTAACCTCGTGCCACCTGTTGCTGCCAGCCTAGAGTAGACAGGAGTGGAAGAATCAGTAACATTTATGGTTTCTAAAATGTCAAACACATGAACCAACCTAGTGGGGAAGCCTTGGAGAGGTGAGGGTGCTCCCTTACCAAGCTCACAGAATATTACAGATGGAAAGGCCCCTCTATTTTTTCGGTAATTAATATCAATTAATTATGGCTAGCTAATAATAAATGAGGTCAGTCAGTAGCACTCTTGGGAACCAGAGATGACTTTTGGGGACCAGTGAGTTTTTGTTTTGTTTTTGTTTTTGTTATTTTTTGCAGGGCAACGGGGGTTAAGTGACTTGCCTAGGGTCACACAGCTAGTAAGTGTCAAGTGTTTGAGGCTGCATTTGAACTCAGGTCCTCCTGAATCCAGGGCCAGTGCTTTATCCACTGTGCCACCTAGCTGCCCCAAGGTATTTTTTTGTTTGTTTTGATCATAAAAGTATTATTTTCCAGTTACATGTAAAGATAGTTTTCAACATTTGTTTTCATAGGATTTTTAGTTCCAAATTTTTCTCCCACCTTCCCTTCCCTCCCCCCTCCCCAAAAAGGCCCCTTTAGAGATTTAGTTCAACTGCCTCCTTTACAGATGAGGAAACTGGTTTAAAGAATTAGTGGTTTAGGGGCAGCTAGGTGGCACAGTGGATAAAGCACTGGCCCTGGATTCAGGAGGACCTGAGTTCCAATTCGGCCTCAGACACTTGACACTAGCTCTGTGACCCTGGGCAAGTCACTTAACCCTCATTGCCCCTCAAAAAAAAAATTAGTGGTTTGGGTCACCTAGGAGATGCAGTGAATAAAGCACTGGCCCTGGATTCAGGAGCACCTGAATTCAAATCTGACTTCAGACACCCTGGGCAAGTCACTGAACCCTCATCTGCCTCACAAAAACCAAAAACGTTTGGCACAAGTCACAGAGAGGGTTAGAGGCAGGGAAAAAAAAAAGTATAGTAGCACACACTTTTGGAGGGCAGCTAGGTGGCGCAGTGGATAAAACACTGGCTCTGGATTCAGGAGGACCTGAGTTCAAATTCGACCTCAGACACTTGACACTAGCTGTGTGACCCTGGGCAAGTCACTTAACCCTCATTGTCCCACAAAGAAAGAAAGAAAGAGAGAGAGAGAGAGAGAGAGAGAGAGAGAGAGAGAGAGAGAGAGGAAAGAAAGAAAGAAAGAAAGAAAGAAAGAAAGAAAGAAAGAAAGAAAGAAAGAAAGAAAGGAAGGAAGGAAGGAAGGAAGGAAGGAAGGAAGGAAGGAAGGAAGGAAGGAAGGAAGGAAGGAAGGAAGGAAGGAAGGAAGGAAGAGAAAGAAAGAGAGAAAGAAAGAAAGAAAAAGAAAAAAAGTATAGTAGAGAGTTAGAGGCAGAAAGCTGGGGGCAAGAATCTTAGTCTCTGGACTCTCGGGTCTTTCTCTTCCACCCCACCCCCTTCACTCCCTTCACCCCCTCACCAAATAGTGGCAAAGCAGCCACTGTGGCGCTGAAGCACGTTTGGGTAGTAGAACATCTTCACTTTGCAGTCTTCTGTCCACCAACTTTCTGAACGTATACTCAAAACCTTTTAAGGGGGCTGTGTTTCTTGGATCCTTAGCAGCAATGAGTTACCTAGGAGGCTCTCCCCACTAATTCAATAAAGATTTGGGCGTACAAATAGATTATCAAGAGGTAGATATAACTAAAGAAAACAGCGAATAGGTGTATAATCTATAGATACATAGAGTTGTTGGGATAAAACGCGGGTGGGGGGGGCGGGGATAGATATATTTACTGACTAGAGGTTGACTTCTAGAGGACAGGGAAGTGGCTTCTCACACTCCTTGGAGATGAAGTCAGGCGTGGCAGTATTCCAATCTGGCCCCGGCCGGTCACTCCGAACCCCCAAGGGGGCTTTGGCTGGGAGACACTGCCTCGTGGGAGAAAATCCTGCGGGGGCAGCGGGGCAGCCTCGGCCCCAGGAGGGGAGGTGGGGAGTCCTGTGTGCCACCTCTTGATGCTCAGGCCCAGTAGGAAACCAGGAGGAAAGTGGATCCCCGGCCCTTAACAACAGACTCTCCCCCCGACCCCAGTGCAGTGGGGTTTGACTGTCCCGGAGCTGAGTCGAGGCACAGTGCAGGGAGACTTTCGCAGCAAGATTCCCTGGTCCGACCTGTCCACTAGATGGATGCAGACTACAGGGGGCGCGCTCCCTCCCTCTTCAGACTTCTCCTGATTGGATGGTGGTCCTCCAGGGAACGGCCAATCAGGTACAGATGCCAAGAAGCAGCATTCGCTTCCCTTAGAGCTTCCAGATCTGAACCTCAGACTCTCTTCAGCAGCCCGCGGTCGGCAGCCCTGGATGCAGCGTGCTGACCAATCAGAAATGCTCCTCGGGAGGACTAAATTAAGTGGGCTGACCAATCAGCTTCTGCTCTTGCATTCCTTCTTCCCCACCCCCAGCTCCCCAGCCTAGTGACAGAACTGAGGTTCCAGACATTTGGGTAGAGGCCTGACTGACCAATAGGAGCGCAGAATGGCTGTTTCCTGCGCCTGGAGCAGCGGACCCTGGTAACAAATCCTTCTCAGCCAATAGAGAAGCGAAGGACAGTTGGATGCCGTCTGTGGTTGGCCCCTGGAATGTCGCTTCGTGCCCTTTCCTTCGCCCCACATCAGGAATTTACTTAATTATTACCGAGAATCCCGCGATGTGTTCAGTAACTCATGGGGGGCACTGAGAATAATGGGCAACCCATACATCAAAAAGCATTTATTAAAGCTCCAACTTCCAGGTATACAACAAACAAACACTCTGGCTTGTCCTCAAGAAATTTAGTCTAACTACGACTGAAAAGTATTTATATGACCACAGTTGACAATGCTAGCATCTGTACTCGGGATTTTAAAGATTAAGGGACCAGGCCCTGCAAAGTTACTCTATTTGAGACCCTGTAGAATCTATCATAATGTAATCTCCAGGGTGGGTGTCCTACTCATTCTATTCATAATACATCTTGACCTTTGAATAATCCTTTTGTGCAGTAAAGTGCTTGATAACTGTCTTGAATTGACGTAGAAATGAAACAAATAGTAAAGAGCCAAATGAATAGCTGATTGAGGGAGAAGGAAAGGAGGAGCCTTGTAACTGCCAGAGATAGAGGGATGATTGCAAGGTCAGTGGGATGTGTCAGAGAGAGAAAAACCAACACAATACTTAACCCATTCCTGCCATGGGAAAGTAGTTATGCCAATTCATGTAATGTCCATCTGTATTCCCATATTTCAGTGAATCCGCGGTTTCATCCACTGAGGTATTCCCTCTAACCACGTAGATCAAACCCTATCTTGTGCCTGTGTCCTTCCATAATTTTGTCCCAGAGTCCACCCAGTGTGCTGGGGGCCTTTCTCAGGTTCTCTCTCTCTTTTTCCCTCAGGTTCTCTTGACATGGAACATGTGAGCTGTTCATCATTTATCCTTCCCTCTCAACACTTGACCAGCCTTTTTCTTCTCTCCTCTTAAAATGTTTAAAATTGATCTTTTATTTCTTCACTTTCATTTCCAAGCATATTCCTCCTCCCTCCCCAGAAAGCCATCTCTTGTAACAAAGAACCAGAGACAAAAAGTTGTTTAGTATTGCTAACCAATATGACAAGTGGCTCTGACCTAATATGTGATGATCCACACAAAGAAAGGAAGGGTATGTGTTTTCTCATCCCTTCATTGGCTGCCCACATTTTTTATTTGATCTCCAGCCCCAACCACCTTGAGATCTCCAGCCTGGCATCTCCAGCTGCCTATTGGCTATTTTGAACTGGATGTTCTATAGATATCTTTAACTCAACACGTCCAAAACTGAACTCATTATCTTTTCCTCCAAACTGTCCCTTCTTACTAACTTCTTTATTATTACTGTTGAGGGTACTACTATCCACCCAGTCACCCAGGCTCAAATCTAGGTGTCCTCCTTGACTCCCCACTCTTACCCAAGTTGATTAAACTCCTGCTATCTATCCTCTATGGATCCCAGGTTAAGAACCCCTGGTTTAAAATGATAAGATGCTTCCTCTCTTGACTCTCCATTGATCTCATCTGCTTTCCCCATATCAGTTTCCTCCCAATTAATGAGATAATTTCATTTTCAAATAAAACTTTATTCAAAAACCTAGACAGTGAATCTAAAGTTATTTTTAGAGTTTGGAATTTAAGGGCACTCCAGTTTGAGCTGCTGGGATTTCCCAAGGACCTCCCCCAACCTTATCAGCTACCAAGCATGGTGATATAACTCATAGAAGGCACCAACGCCAACCAGAAGGGCATATAAGGAACAGTACACCCCTCAGAGTTCAAGGGAAGGATGAGGAAGACCAGTGTAACAGATGCAAAAAGAATGGAACATTCTTTGTTTATACAAGTCCAGTTTTCAGCAAGTGTCGAGCAAAGGCCTGCTCCATCTGTACCAGGAAGATCAGACACCAGTGAGTCTCACCTTCGTTCATTCTGGAAGCATCCCTCCTCACCCCAGAGACTCCACCCAATCCCAGAGAGAGATACTACCTGGACAGTGATGAGATTCTTATGAGTATATCCAGGACCACAGTGCTCCTCCAAAAAATTTAATGTCACCTGGAACTCAGGGGGTGGGGCCAGGCCTTTGTGGTATCGGGCTAGGCCTAATAGTAAGATAGAAAGAAATTTGGAAGAGGAAGCAGAGGAGGGTATGGGAAAGGAGTGGAGAAAAGATAAGAAGATAAAGAAAAAGGAGATAAAATAAGAAACAATGAAAAGAGAAGAGAGGATGGACAGGGATCAAAGGAAGGAAAACACCCAGAGTGAGATGCTCTATGATCTCCTGGTCACCATGCCTTAGCCTAACCCACCCAGGGTCTCACAGGAATGGCATTTAGGCTTGTGGAGAAGCTTGGGAATGCAGGGATTTGGGATGGCAGGTGTCAAAGGCCCAGGAGTTTGTGAAAGTGGGACTCATTACCATAGGACTGACAGCAGGGAGGGATCAGGATTCTAGAAATTAGGACACTCCCAAGAAAAGGGGGGGTGTGTGGTCGGAGCCCTTAGGGTTATGGCTAGGCTGGAGTGGAACGGTCCTCACCTTGGAAGAATTTGGCAGGACTGAAGACCTCTACGCATTTTTTGTCCTGTAGTAGATGGGGTCCAGGTCCAGATGGGGTGCAGGGCCCAGTCCAGGAAATGGGGATGGGACAGAGGCGCTGCACAAAGAGACCTCGGGCATTGCTAGCTACCAAGATGCCACGGTCAAAGAGGTTCAGGAGGTGCTCTGTGGATACCTGGAGGGCTGGTTCAGTCAGCACACTGGCAGAAGGTAGCACCACCTGCTCCATGTTACTCTGGGATCCTGAAGATTTGGCTACGAGTCGGCAGTCAGGGCCATACACTTCAGTCTTTCCAACCAAATGCCCACTGTAGTGGAAGGTGAGCAAAAGGGAGTAATCTGGAGAGGGACAAAGGGAAAAAAAAAGATACATTACATTAGAAATGGATTCATACACTTAAGAGAGCTAAAATTTTCAAAGGTAGCCTAGTCTAACCCCCTAACTTTATAGGTAAGGAAGTCTGGAGAGGTTCAGCTATTTGCCCATTTGTTCATCCAAGAAACACACAAAATAACAATAATATCCACAATTCTATAGCATTTTAAGATTTAAAAAGTATTCCACCATCCTCACACATCTACTATGTACAGAATACTGCTTTAGGCACTATGGGAAAAAAAAGTTTATTTAAGACATGTACCTTGCCCTCATTGTCTCTTGGGGATAAGACACAGATACAGATAGCAATAGGTATAATACACACTTCTAGGTTATGAATGCATTAGAAAGATCCAAGTCAAAGTGCTATGTGGTCAAAAGGGAAAGTGTTTTACCTAGCACAGGGAGAATGAAAGACTTCTTTGAGGAGATGGCATTTGAATAGAGCTTTAATAGATGGGCAATAAGTTAACAGGCAAAGGGGGTGAGGGGTTGTGGGGCAAGGGGCTGTGGCAGGATATAGGACATTTCAGGCCTAGGAGGAAACAGCAAGAGCAAAGTTCCAAGATGGGAAAATATGGGGCAGAGTATCCCTGTTTGTCTAGAGAGGAGACTACAAGGAAGGGAGAAACAGTAAATCTGGAAAATCGGGGTGTGTCAGACCGTGGAGGGTGGGACTTGAACACTCATCACTGAAGTGTGAACTTTACTCAGTATGCAAAGAGCCACTGAAGATTTTAATTCTGGCAAAGGTCTGGAGGCTGGAGGAAGGAGGCAGAGGCACGGAAACCTGTTAGGAGGTCACTGCGATAGTTTATATGAGTGGGAATGAGTGGGAATAAGGAGAAGAGGACAGACGTGAGAGAGGCTATAGAGGTGGAGTCAGTAGCACTTGGGGTGACTGGATATGGGAGCTGAGTGAAAGAGAAGGGTAAAAAATAATCCCAACCAGGTGGTATCACAGACAGAGGAGATGAAACAGAAGAGGAGTATGTGCAGGGTAAAGATAACTTTGGTTTTAGGAATGCTGAGTGTTGAGTTGGGTGATGTCATCAGTTCCCATGGATTCAATTATCATTTATATTAGTAGTTACCAATAACCCAGTCCTGTCCATCTTATCTTCACAACATTTGATGTATGGTATATACCCCTTCTTTCCTCTGACACTGCCCCTACTCTAGTCATCATCACCTCTCATCTCGACTATTTCAGTAGCTGCTGGGTGGTTTCCTTGCCTCAAATCTCTCCCCACTCCAAGTAATCCTCCACTCAGCAGTCAAACTGATCTCCCTCAAGGGAAGGTTTGACCATGTCATCATCCCATTCAATAAGCTCTAGTGGTTCTTGTTTATTAACCCCAAGATTAAACTTAAAATCTTCTGTTTGGCTTTTTAAGTCCTTCGTAAGTCTTCATAAGCCCTTCTTAAGAGTATCCTTAATGGGGCGGCTAGGTGGCGCAGTGGATAGAGCACCGGCCCTGGAGTCAGGAGGACCTGAGTTCAAATCTGGCCTCAGACACTTGACACTTACCAGCTGTGTGACCCTGGGCAAGTCACTTAACCCCAATTGCCTCACCAAAAACAAACAAACAAACAAAAAAAGAGTATCCTTAGACCTCATTCCCCTCCACCTGCTGTCTGATCTAGTGTCAGTGGCCTCCTTACTATCTGAGCAGAAGATACTCTAGATCCGAAGTTCAAGTACTTCCCCTGCTTGTCCTCCATGCCAGGAACTCTCTCCTCCTTCCCCATCTCCACGTCTTGGCTTCCCTGGCTTCTTTCAAGTCTCAGCTAATGTTCCAACTTCTACAAGACACCTTTCCCACTCCTCCTTACTATTAGCCTATTTCCTCTGAGACTGCCCCCAATATATCCCACTTATATCCTGTTTGTACATGGTTGTTTCCATGGCTGTCTCCCATTCCATTTTCAGCTCCTTGAAAACAGGGACTGTTTTTTGCCCCTTTTTGTCTCCCCAAGGTTTAGCATAGTGTCTGACACACAGACGTCACTTAATAAATGCTAGATGACTGTCTTCTTTGTTAATTATCTCTTCCAGAACCCTTAATGTTTCTCAAGACGCTTTCCTTCTTTCTCACTACACTTCCTCCCTTGTCAAGTTCATCCACTCAAAAATTGTTCCACAGAGCAGAAGGACCTTCTCAGAAACTTCAAAGCAAAGCACTTGCTTAGAAGGTACAACATACATGGGCTATAAAAAAATCAATCAAAAGGAGGAGAGAGGGGAGGGCTCATGGAAGGGAAAGGCCATGGGGTCTAGAGTCTATTTACCTGCATCTGAAAGGGGGAAAAACTGGAGGATTTCTAGATCGTCTTGTAAAGTGGCATCAGTAGAGTTAGCAACTATATAAGAGAAGGGGAGAAAGTTCCAGTAAGTATATAGGAAGAATCAACTGAGAATTTCATTAAGATGAAGGGATCAAGGTTTAGAGCTGGAAGGAAATTTAAAGATCATATAATCCAGCAGCTTCATTTTACTGATGAGAAACCAGAGACCAAGAGAGGCTAACTGACTTTTCTAAGGTCACACAGGCTATAAGGACTAAGCATACCAGATGAGATCAGGCGAGGTCAGGGGGGTTTGGCTGTAGAAGGTTTGCCTTGCTTAGGAGTAGGAATGGGGCAGAGGAACTACCTTCATGGGGCTCAGGGCTGTTGCTATTGCTCCCAATACCAGAATCATCCATGTGCTGAAAGCTGTTGCTGGATCCCTTATTTGGCACCTAAGGTCAAAGAATGGCTCCATCAGTAACAAACCCTCCCTCCCCCACAAGGTACAATTTAAACCTGGGCTGCCAAACTCATGCCCTTCCTTAGAACCCATCCCTTGGAACTGACCATGATTCCAGGGGCGCTCTGCAGGGACGGCGGCAGGCTAGGGATACAGCTCCGTTTATTCTCCACATTATCTTCTTCCTCCGAGGACAGTAAAGTGTGGCTTCTCTTTAGCTGTAGTTTCTGGGTACCTTGTGGGACTGTGGAAGCACCAGAGGAGTTGGGCCCTAGAGTGGGGATTAAGGATGCATCTACAAAGGGAAAAAAATGCCAAGATGGGAGAAGATCTGGGAGTGAAAGGGTGAAAGGCAGCACTGGTGTCAGAAAACTGGCTCTGCTACCATGTGACCCTGGGCAGGCCACCTGACACCTCATCTGTGAGGTGAGGAGAATGATATGTATACTACCTACCTCACAGGGAGTAAAGTACTTTGTACACCTGAGTGCTATAAAAAATGTAACTCTCATTGTCACCTGAAGGCTGGGCTCTGGGGAAAGACGAATCAGACTCCCCAAATGCCTCCCATCCACCCACCTCTCAGGGTGTGGCTTACACTTATTCCAAGGATGGACAACATAGAGTATGGGGCAGAGTGGGGAGGTGTTGGGGAGGAGAAGGGGGTCGGCAGTCACCAGGAAGGGTGCCAGAAGGCAGGAGCCGGTACACCTTGTAGGGCTCAGACCCCTCCATGTGGCCTCGTTCTGGAACCTCCTCAAACTCAGGGCTCTTGTTGAGGGCACACCGAAGGCGGGTCTTCCAGGCTGCAGGGTCGGCTTGGTCTCCTTCTCGATATTTCCCTTTGAATATTGCCCAGGCCTGAAGAAGGGAGTGGGGGAATGGGTATGATCACCAAGGTCTCTTGTCAACTTAATGCATTTAACAGCTCAACAGATTCACCCCCGTAAGTGGCCCATCGCTAATATGGAAATATTTGGACTTCCCCACCACCCCATTGTTAGAAAGAGCGATTACTAGGTGTCTGTAATACTAAGAAAAGGCTGTCTCCAGATTCTTCAGAAAAGATAATGTCTAGGTCTTTTTTTTTTTTTTTTGGTGAGGCAATTGGGGCTAAGTGACTTGCCCAGGGTCACACAGCTAGTAAGTGTTAAGTGTCTGAGGCCGGATTTGAACTCAGGTACTCCTGAATCCAGGGCTGGTGCTTTATCCACTGTGCCACCTAGCTGCCCCTCTAGGTCTTTCTGATCTTTGGAAAGAAAAGTCTGCATGCCCAGTTCAGGGCCCTCAATTGTGTAGGGCTTGGAAAGGGGTTTGCATGCTCTTGTACCTTGAAGAAGGCGGCATCTTGTTCTTCTCTGAAATCCTGCTTGCCAGCATGCTTCCAGGGGATACGGAACATGGTCTTATCTGCATCATCCCAACACACTCCTGGGAACTTCCCGCTCTCTACCTGCTCCAGAACCCAGGTCCGAAGTTTTCGAGTACATCTAGCCCGACCGGAAGCCATTCTAGAGGATCCACCAAAAACATCAGCAGAAAGAAGATGAGAACTTAAGAAATGCAGTAGAAGTAACAGCAACAGCAGCAATGATGGAAATTTATAATTCAAGTTTATATAGTGCTATAATGCACAATATCAAACCACAACCCTAATGTGCTAAGTACCATTATTATCCCTACTTTACAGATGAACAAACAGAAACAGTGAGAAGTTAGGTGACTTGCCCTGGGTCACACAGCTGGTAAAAGTGTTTCTCTTTTTTTTTGGCAGGGCAATGGGGGTTAAGTGACTTGCCCAGGGTCACACAGCTAGTAAGTGTCAAGTGTCTGAAGCCGGATTTGAACTCAGGTCCTCCTGAATCCAGGACCAGTGCTCTATCCACTGTGACACCTAGCTGCCCCAAAAGTGTTTCTCTTAAAGCAAGATTTGAACTCAACCCCAACCTTCCAAGTTGAGCACTCATATTTACTATGGCATTCGACTTAATCAGCTAAGATCCCAGGATATTTATTTATTTATTTATTTATTTTTGTGGGGCAATGAGGGTTAAGTGACTTTCCCAGGGTCACACAGCTAGTAAGTGTCAAGTGTCTGAGGCCAGATTTGAACTCAGGTCCTCCTGACTTCAGGGCCGGTGCTCTATCCACTGCACCACCTAGCTGCCCCTAAAAAGTTAATTTTTACCCCAAATTCAGTTCTCTGTCTCTGCTAGCCCTCTCCTCATTCCTTGCAACTTCTTTTCATTCATTAAGCCACCTCTGAAGACCAAAACAAATACCTTCAAAGTTCAATCATTTTGGGGCAGCTAGGTGGCACAGTGGATAGAGCACCGACCCTGGAGTCAGGAGTACCTGAGTTTAAATCCGGCCTCAGACACTTAACACTTACTAGCTGTGTGACCCTGGGCAAGTCACTTAACCCCAATTGCCTCGCTAAACAAAAAAACAAACGAAATAAAAAACCGGGCAGCTAGGTGGTGCAGTGGATAGAGCACCAGCCCTGGATTCAGAAGGACCTGAGTTCAAATCTGACCTCAGACACTTAACACTTACTAGCTGTGTGACCCTGGGCAAGTCACTTAACCCCAATTGCCTCACAAAAAACAAACAAAAAAAAGTTCAATCATTTTAATTTCATCAATAGAAATTATGGAAAACTGCTTCTATCCACAGTGCCAAACTAGGTACTCCTATCTGGGATAAAATTCAGTATCAGGACATTTTCATGTCACTTTTTGTAGGGAAGAACCAAATCGTTTGTCTTCTCTTTCATCACAGTTTCTAACTTGGAAGGACTATCTTGGTACAGTGTAAAGAACCCTCTGGACTCAGAGGGCTGGGGTTCAAATCCTGATTTGGATGTTTACTACCTGTGAGACCTCGGGCAAGCCCCTGAATCTCCCTGGGCCTCAGTTTCTTAATTTGTAAAATGAAGGCACTGGACTGGATGGCCTCTGAAGTCCCTTCTGCCTCTGGGTTTATGATCTCATCTTTCCCGACAACATTTCCTGGAGCTGCACCTATCTATGCCTTTACATAGCCTAGTCCTCATTCTCAATTCATATCCAAGGCCCCTAATTCTCAGCTGTCTTACACACCCCAAGACACTAACCCTCAAACCAGGGCCTGTCTGCCCCTCAAAGCTTAGGGCAGGGAGGGGCGGGCAGAAGCAGGGATAGGGGAGAGTGAAAGGGGGGAAGAGGAGAAAGGAGGCGGAGTTACACTAGGAGTGGGTAGTATTAGCTGCAAGAAAAACAAAGGCTGATGGTATCCTCTGTACTGAGTGCTATCTATCCCTCCCTTTGACCCCTAGCCTTTGCCTCTTGGATCCTCACCAGCTTGGCCATGTAAGTCCATTCTTCAACAAGAACTTTCTCTGCCCTGCTCATCCCCCCGCCCCCCCCCCCATCTCTAGAACCCAGGTGTCCCTTCCTCCAGAATCGAGGTATCTACCCATTGAAAGACTGGACCTCTCCTCTAGAACCCAGGTGCCCTGATCAGAGCTCGGAGCCCACCCTTACCTGCGCTGGCCGCCAGTTGCCTTGGTTTGGATGAGTATGATAGGCACAGCTAGGCGTCTCAGCTGTCTGTCTGTGTGTGTCTCTCTCTCTCCTCCCCTTCCTACTGTCCCCTGTTTCGCTTCCTTTGGGCACCGCCTTTTCCCCGAAATCACATGGGCTGGAGCTGCAGGGCACCCAGCCACCACCGGGGGGAGCAGCGACCTGGAAAAAGTGCCCGAGCCAGAGCCAGAGCCAGAGCCAGCTGTGGGTGCCGGAGGAGGGCCTGGGTGCGCAGGGAGGGCATGGGGGCCTGGGCAGAGGCAGAGCAAAGCTGCCAGGCAGGGCCCAGGAGGGCACTTCCTGAGAGATCTGTGCTGTTCTGGGCTCCCCAGGGAGGCTGCAAACTTCTGAATGCAGGGGTGGAGTGTCTTGGGCTTTTCTGGTACTGTTCTCTCCCCACCCCAAACCTTGGCATCCAGCACAGTTCTAGGCACACAGCAAGCCCTCAGGAGGGCTGGGAAGCAGGGGGTGGCTGGTGGGGCAGCAGGGGGCCATTCCACATCACTTGTTCTAAGCCCTGAGCTTCAATTAGGGCATCAGGAGAGAGGTCACAGCAAAGCAACTCCGAATTCTCTCTGGCCCACCCTTCCTCTATCCCTCAGTCCCTGGGTGCCTGGGCTAGAGGGGATCAATAAGAAGGACCACCAATGAGGTTGGGAGAGGAGACACCTTTATTGGTGCTGGAGTTTCTGCAGGAGTCCGTAGGAAATGGGAACTGTTGAGGGGCACAGGGGCCTTCCTGAGGGCCTCAGCCCCTGGGGGGGGCACAGGGGCCGCCTCCCTGAGGGCCCCAGCCCCAGGGGAGGGGCACAGGGGCCTTCCTGAGGGCCCCAGCCTCTGCAGGGGGAAACACAAGGGCCTTCCTGAGGGCCCCAGCCCCGGGGTGGGGCACAGGGGCCTTCCTGAGGGCCCCAGCCCCAGCTACTTCTTCCTTCGGGGGATATTCTGGCCCAGAGGCACCTCTTCTAGCAGCTTCTGTAGGAGGAAACAGGAAAGTGGGTTAAAGCCAGGTATTTAGGGATTCAGGGTGGCCAAGGGGAACCCTTGGAGGCCAGAATATCTGAGAAGACGTCCACATCCACACTCTTTTCACCTGAAGTAATCGGGTCCGATAGGCGGAGGCCTCCTCTCCGGCCACTGGCTGAGGCCGGACATGCAGATAGCGCTCAGTGGCCGTCTCCAGCTCCTCCACCTCATATAGCATGGCTGGGTCCAGGGAGTGGGCGTTGATGAGGCTCACCAGGTACTCCTTGTAGTGTGCCCTGAGGGGTGGGAGCAGAGGTGAAGGTATTAGGCCTGCTTCTGGGAACTCCTCAGCACCCAGAGATCATCAGACCCTATGCTCAGGGCTCAGACTCCATCCCCAATGGGCATATTCCAGCACCCATTCTCTGAGGAATCCACGCACAAATCCCAGTGCCCTCCTGAAAGCAGCTTCTTCCTAGCCTGCTACTTACTGGCACAATCCGGCATACCCAGTCGGGGTCTCCTTCCCACAGGCTTCATCCTTAAGCCCGCCCGGAACCTCCTTCTGTTCCATCACCCGGCAGCCACCTAGGGGGATGGAAGGGTCAAGAAGGTCAGTAAGGAAGAAGGCGTTTGCCCCCAAAGCATAATGGAGACATCGTTCATCCATCCAAAGGGAAGGCAGCGTCCAGGGTGAGTGACAAAAATGTGCGGCTAGCATTATTATCCAGAATCATCAACTCTATCACAGGGGGAGCCTAGGAAAGCAGCCATCTACATCCCAACTCTTTAGCTCGGCAGAATACACTGTTGTCCTAGAATATGTGTTTCTATCACTAATTTTGCATTTAATTACATATTGTCTTGCGGTATCTTGACTGCTAATTGAATTTTAGTTAGTGCATTTTTTTCCCAAATAAAAACCCATCCCAGAGGATGGGGGTTTTAATACTCTATAGTGACTACAATGTTTAGGACAATACCTTCCAGACAGCAGACAATTAATATTAGTGAATGAATTAATGAATCATTAAAGTGGAGGGTTTTATGGGGCCACTTCCTTCCTTACACTTGCCCTATAAACATAGTGGAACTGTGGGACATCACCCACATCTCTGTCCCTTCTTCACAGAGGAAGCTTTCCCTTCCCAGTGGGCAATTACAACTTGGGGTTGGTAGGGGTTCCAGGATGACAAGCTCACTCACCTCCAGGCACTGCCCGGGTTCCGGCTGGAGGCTCTGTATTGAAAGTAATGCTGTTGTCCTAGGGAGGGACAGACAGGTGAGTGTTCTAGCTAGCTCCCATTTCTTGCTTTAGACCCTAGCTTCTTAAACTATGGGTCACAACCCCATATGGGGTCATGTAACTAAATGTGGGAGTTGCAAAAAAAGTATGGCAACAGTAAAAGGTTATGTATACCTATGTTATATACCTATATACCCAGGGTTGTGTAAAGATTTCTCGGGTGAAAAGGGGGTCACAAGTGGAAAAAGTTTAAGAAGCTCTGCTTTAGACTATCTCCCCTGACTTTCACAATGCTTCAAGAAGGGAATCCCTGAGATTCTAGGACCCCAATACGGCAACATCCTGAGGTCTTTCCTGACAGGCCTCTCATTCTAGCCTTAGAGGCCTCTAACCTGTAGCAACTTCTGAAGACGAAGAGCATCCCAGTCTCTAAGGTAGAAGAGACAGTCTCGAGGATGATGCCCATGCAGTGATTTCTTCACCCGGCAGTTGGGATCTGGACATTTCTGAAGAGAACCCAAGTGGGGGAGAGTAGGTTAGAGGAGGTATTGGGTTCTGGCCTCTCGCTGACCTCCTTCATGAGGTGTAGGGTGGTTTTGGGAAACTGGAGGACTTGAAATAAGGAGTGGGGGAGCCACACTCTAGGGAATGGGGAGAGATGCTCAACATCACCCCTCTACCCCTCCAACCCCACTTTCTCCATATCCTTTATCACTTCCTCCTAATGACTTGTCACTCAAACTCAAGGGTGACACATTCCCCCTCCCAACATCCTGCCCCCCTCTTCCCACCTCAAACATACGTTCTTGGCATAGAAGGCACTGTAGCAGCCACTGCAGAACTGATGGCGGCACTGTGTGCAGTGGAAGTGCATACATCCACCCCGGGCCAGAGCGTAGGAGAACTTACACTTGGGACAGTCTATGGGAAAAAAACAGTTTGGGGTGGGGGGCTGCAAGCTAGCATAGCTGGTTCACAGCAAGGAGTTTCTCCTTTCTTGACAGGACTAAGAATGGCAAGGACAGGTGAGGGGCTTGTGGGGTAAATAATGGTAGTGAATGGTGAGTGTATTGAGAAAGGAAGGGGCCTCTGTTTTGGAGAGGAGGAACAAAGGAGGGCCTTACCAATGCCATTCTCCTGCAGGTACATGGCCAAGCCTTGGGCCTGGTACTCAGGGTCATTGGCACGTTTCCAGCTCTGAAAATCCTCACAGCTCCGGCCCCGATGCTGTTCTTCCCACTAAAGGAGGAAAACCAAGCGTTTTAGCTAGACTTCTAGTCTCAAACACTCCCATGATCTAATTCTTGCTCCATGCCACCCAGCATCTTTCAAATCCACCCCACTGTTTCAGCCCCACTCTTTTCTCCCAGTTCCCACTTCAGTCACCTATGCCTCCACCATGATGCATTCCCCCTTACCTGACGCTTGCAGCGAACACAGAAAGTCTGGTGACACTGGGGACACGTGGCCTCTAGCTGCTCTCGCTCATAGATGAAACCAAAGGAACACTGGTTGGGACAGAAAACAATTGTGACCACAATATCCCATCCTCTCTGTTGACTAGTCTCTTCCCGGTTTGCTTGTGCTCCTTGGATGTCTCCTCCTCATCTCACCTGAGTGCACCACAAGAACTTGGGGTCACGCATGAGCACACGTTCCGTCAGTTTCTTGTGGAATAATGCGTAGGCATCGGGATCCAGGCTCTCCCGCAACTAGGAGGACATGAAGAGGCAGGTGGAAAGGGTCCCCAACCACCTGGAACCCTGGATCCCTTTAGCTCCATGGTATTCACTTTAGGTTCTCTTGGTACCTGGATGTCCAGGGTAGAGAAGTAGCTGACCAGCTGGGTCTCATCAGTCAGGTCAGGGCGTCCACAGGCTGGACACACCATATCTGTGATGTGCTTCTCCTTCAGGGCAATGGTGAAGTGCTGCTGGAAGCAATCTGGACAGATGGTGCACTCACAGGATGTCAGTGCCTGCATCTGGGGCAGGAGGAGGGAGAGTCATGTTAGAAGCCAATACAGACTAGGAAAAGGGCCCAGGTTGTTAGGATCTAGTGTAGACTGATGGGGGCATATTGGTTGGGAAGACACCCAGCTCACTGCATCTGAAGGAATGGGAAGGCCTAGCAAAGATTCCTCTGGACTGATGAATAAAGTAATAGTTTGATGGTCTTTTAGGAGTAGTCAGGTTGGTTTCAGGTGGGGTTAAGGGATCTCATTTCATGGGAAAAGGTATACAAGCTGGCAGTGCAAAGGGGCCATCACTCGGCCAAGACCAAGGAAAGGTTACCCGGTTTCGGGGAAGGGCCCAGCTACAGACAGCACACTCTTGGGCAAGTAGTCGGCGCAGGAAGGCCCGATCATGACTATGTCGAACTGCCTCCACCACATCCAGCAGCTCATAGTTCCTTGGTGTCTCCTGAAGCAGTGAGAGTGCCAGCTCTGCCCGACCCCAGCTCGGCAAAGCGTATACCGCCAATAACCGTCGTATCAGACTCTGGGACGTGAGGGCACGGAAAAACATCTGTCAGAATATCCCCATCTTGCCTGGCCTTTTCCAGGATTACAACTTCATTGCTTTTCCTGCTTTCCCAGGGGTTGTCTCAACAAATACCTGCTTATCGGGCCCATCCCAGGAAGGGTTTGGCTCAGGGGCCTCCCAGAGGCGCTGGTGGAAGGGTTCCAGGCGTTGTCGCTGTAGCTCTGTAAGGGCCCGCCCCATGTCTCCACCATGCTGATAGAGTGCTTGCAATGCCCCCTCCTCTCGCCCAAAGCCTAGCACCTCTAACTCCCGAACCTGGCAAATGCAGTAATAAAGGAGAAAACCAACAAGTCAGAAACATGCGCTAAAGCTCTAATTTCTAAGGTCCATCTCTCTTGAATCTTTACATTCAACCTTATTTTATATATCTAGTTCTGTCAAATACCTGTTCTTAGACCCCCATCCCACCACCCTTTATTAATATTCCCAGGTACCAACTTATCCCCTGGCCCCAGTCTCTCATCCTCCCAACCTGAAACAGTGCCCCACCTTGCGGCGTCTGGCTCGAACACACTCCTCCACAGCCTCGTCCAGGTTGCCATGACGATCAAGCCAAGCCTGCTTGGCTTCTTGGCAGGAGAATGCACCTAGACTGGGGTCCTGCCGTCCTGCCATCTCTGCCACCATCTCCAGCACATAGGGCAACTCTGACCGCAGCCACTGTAGAGGCACCTCAGTGCCCGAGTACTGCAGTGCTGAAAATATCTCCTCTGGGCATGCACCTTCGGCTTCTCCTGTCTGGGGACAGGCCCCACCCCCGCCGTGGTGGGGTGGCTTCATTAAGGCAAGAATAAGGAAAGGCATTCTTCACCCCTACCCCCCACTGCATCAGAAAAGACCTGTCACTTGTGCAGGGCATTCTAGAATCTGTCCCACCCTGCACCTCACATGCTCCCCCTTTCTCAAGTCTCTATCCCCCACCCAAAACTTACTCGGATCATCGCCACCAATCGGTGCCCATCCTCTCGCATCTTGTCTTGCCGCTGCTGCTCAGGCTCTCCCCTGAGGGTGGGCAGAGGAGTGCTTAGGCGTTGTGTAGACACAGGCTTGAAGCAGACATTGGCTCGAGCTCCCTTTCCCAGTGAGCTAGTAGGGAGCCAGGAGGAAAGAAGTGGTGGAGTAGGGCTACTGGTCCGGTTACACATGGCACACACGCAGCCTGGGCCAGAGTTTCGGAAGGTACAGTGAACACAGTGCCAGTCACCAGCCTGGAGGAAGTAGACTGGGATAGTCATTACCATTGAAAGGTTCACCCTTTGGATTTACCTCCTATGTATAGAAATCTAAGGCTGGGAGGACAAGGAAGAAAAAATCGTGGGAACACAGGAAGGTGCAGATGGGGAAAAAATATGTTGGGGGGGAGAATCAAGGAAAACAAAGATCCAGGAGAAGTATAGGCAGCTTAATTTGGAGAAGAGGCTAGAAAGGCTAGAATTCATATTACCTCCAGAGCAGGCAGGCAGGCACCAGAGTCTTGGACATCCCCAACAAGGCTGGGGGGCTGGGCAAGCCGAGGCCTCTCACACATGGCACATAGCACTGTAGCAGCCTCGTTCTCAAAGGTGCAGCTCTGACAGGCCCATCGGCCCCGATGTGGCCCACCCCCTGGGCCTCCAGCTCGAGGGCTCTCCATCCCTTGTTCTACCCCCTTGCACCCTCGGGGCCTGTCACAGGCTACACACAACACTGCTCGGGCCTCATTCAGCATGGCACAAGCAGCACAGTGCCATGGTGGGCGAGTGCTGGGTGGCTCTGGGGCTGGACTTGACCAAGAAGGAAGAGAGCTGTCCCCAAAGGTAGGTGGAGAGGTGAGCAGGGGCCATGGTGGGGCGAGGTTTGATAAGCTGTAACAAAAACAGAGAGCTATCCTAAATACATAGGTAGTTGCTTTCTGTACACCTGAGCATTATTAATTTTCTTGCCATGCCCTGCCCCGACTCATCCCTCCCTTAAAGTGGCTCCCAGATCTTTGAATCAAGAAGGGAAGGGGCCTCTTACCTGGAGCTAAGGCTGGAGGCTGGGTGGTTCCCAAGCAGGGGCTGTCGGAGATGATGGGCACGGGATGGGTGTCGATGGAAAAGGCAGTCACAGGCTGGGCAGAGAGCATGACCACAGGTTGGGCAATGCAGTGTGCCTGGGACAGAGCCACATAGAAAGCAAGAACCTGGTGTGGTGCCTGGACAAGAGAAGAAGAATTACACATTACATTGAAAACACAATTTCGGGGCAGCTAGGTGGCGCAGTGGATAGAGCACCAACTCTGGAGTCAGGAGGACCTGTGTTCAAATCCAGCCTCAGACACTTGACACTTACTAGCTGTGTCACCCTGGGCAAGTCACTTAACCCCAATTGCCTCACCAAAAAAAAAAAAGAAAAGAAAAAGAAAACACAATTTCCTCTGGATTATGTGCATAAATTTCCATAAGCTATGAACCACTGGGCACCAGATACCAGGAATTAGTTTCATCTCTTTAATGAAAGAGAAACAAGGACCGAAAGAATTATATTTGCATTGAGTGAGATTTCACAAATCTCCATCACTTTGATACCACATTTGACTGGCTTCCCCCCCTCCAAAAAAATGCAGTACCTTGAGTCTGGGGAGCAGGAAGAGAATTGGAAGTGGTATCTCTTAGTGGAGAAACTGATCCAGAGAAGAGCATCTGAAGCAGGAAGGGTTATATTTACAGAGTTGAAGGGAACACACAATCCTCATTTCTCTAGCTTCCTTTTCTCACCAATATCCCTATGGTACCAAGGAACCCCTTCCTCCTTACCTCGCCACTAGATCCTTCTTTTAGCAGCTGTTCCAGTGCCTTTGGCCGTGGGTGGGATTTCTGCAGTCAGAATAAATGGAACACAGTCAGAACCTCCAACCACACTATCCCTAGGAACCTGATCCCTATCCACTCACAGGGAAAGGGAAGAAATAGAGTAGATGATCTCTCAGGATGCAGTCAAGAATGGGGATGGGGGAGTGTTCCATGCTTGGGATTCGGCTGGGGTGAAATCTATAAGGTGGCTTCAGGTTAGGCTAAGTCCCTAAGGTCAGAGTTTCCAAGTCCTACTTATGAGGACAATGTCCTACCTCCAGGAGAAGATTGAGCTCAGTCCGAAGCAGTAAGACATCCACAGTGACCGTAGCCACACGATGCGCATCTGGCTCTTCTTGTTCCTCAGGGAAGCTTAGGCCATCCTGCTGCTGTTCTGTGTACCCATAAAGTCGAAGAACCTCCCGGCCTCCCTGTCATGAACCACCAGTCACTGCCTGGCCTGTGAACCCCTCCCTCCCTTGTCTCTTTCCAATGACAAGGACCTGCATGTTGTACCTCATTATTCCTTACAGAGATCCATGCTAACTTGACATTCTCATTCCACCCCTATGATTAACCTTTCTTTAAACTATCACACTTTTCGCAGAACAGGCTATCCCCAGTACAGGTCTAGCTTTTGGCCCAGCCCAAAATTTCTAGCCCAATTCGAGTTACCTTGTCACCTAATACCCTGGCTGTATCCTCCGGGACCCTTAAAATCTCACCTGTACGGCATCCACAGTGCTTCTGAAGACAGGGTTATTGAACTTAACCCCACGCCAATAGCGTGGTCTTTGCAGACTAAGTAGATTTCGGCCATATTTCTCCAGGATGTTCAATGCAGTGGATAGCCTGCGCAAGTAATGACTGGGCTGCAAAGGCACGGTGGAAGTACTTGAATTTGGAAAAATATCTGTGAATGCCACCTTACAGATCCCAAGTCCCCATCCCTGTTGTCAAGCCCCCTACTTCACTCCTTAATTCTTTCCTTCTTGTCTTGACCATATTTCTGCCCATTTCCCAAAATTCCTCTCCAGCAGTCAGCCCCTTCCACTCCTCCCCCGAACATAGTTGTGATGCTAGCTCACCTCTCCTTGGGCATTGCTGCAGACCAGCCAGGAGGCATCCAGTTGAGGGTAGCGGGTGGCCAGGGGCAGGGAGTTGTCCAGCAGTGCAAGCAGCTGATTTGGGGGAAATATCTGTCCGGGATCCTTCCTCAGGGCTTCCACCAGCTCTTCACGGGCAGTCAGAAAGACCTGCTCCTCTTCCTGCAGTCCTTCCCCTGACATCCTGGGTGAGGGGAACAGAGGCGTAAGGGGGATGATTCAGTTGGGAGGGGGCACTCCCCTGGGTCGCCTAAACTTCACAGATTCAGCTCAGCCTCTCAGGGAGCCAGAGAAGCTGTTGTGGCTTAGGGTATGCAGCTGAAGCCCAACCCAGCCTCTCTGTCCCTCCTTCCCTACCCCCTGACTCGGACAGGAGAGGACCCCCCCCCCCCCCCCCCGCCTTGTCTCGTCCAGAGCCTTGGGCTGGTCTGCCCGATCGATCGGGGCTGCGGCCAGCCGGCAGCTCTCAAGGAAGGGTGGGGCAGGGATCAGGACGGCGGAGGCCAGGGTGCCCTGTGACTGGACTCCCGCCACGCGCTGACCTCCCTCTGCCCCTCAGTCCCTAGAGGATCATCTCGAGCCCGGCTTGTCTCCCTCACTGCTCCCGCCCCTCCCGGAGGCGACGCCTTCCTTCCCGAACCAACCGGCTCGCCCCTCTCCGGCTCCCCGGCTCACGCTGCAGCGGCAGGACGGTAGGACGGCGAGACAACACCTCGGCCCGGCTCGGCTCGGCTCTCACCCTCAGCCTGGCTCCCGGGCCTCTCTCTCTCACTCTCTGGACAGGGAACAGGAAGTCCCCGGGAAAGGGGCGGGACCTCGACTTGTCGGACGGAAGCAGGTGACGCTAAACTAGGAGGAGGTGGGAAGGAGGCCTCCAGAGAGGGAAAGGGGCTGCGCGGCTCGGACCAGAGGGGGCGGGGGGCATGGTCGTGAAAGAGGAGGGACTAGGCTCAGGATTGGGGCATGTCGAGGAACGGAGGCCATGGACCGGGGCGGGGTTTGGTTAACGAAAAGGGAGCAGCTATAAAGAAGGCGGGGCTTGCCTTCGAAGAGGCGTGGCTCTGGGAGGGGCGTGGCTTTGGGAGGACGGTGACTCGGCATGGGACAAGTAACCTGTGCGCTGTAAAAAAGGCAAGGTCCTTTCCCCCGCCTCTCCCTCTTTTCCAGAGGATGCCCAGGGCGTCCCAGAGCCCAGCCTCCTTTCCAGCGGGGGATTCCCTCCTCCCTGACCGCTGCACCTTGGGAGGACCAGCAGGGGGCTCCCGGGAGATGGGGGGGGGGGGGGAAAGAGGGCCGGCCTGGGCCAGCCGGGGCGGAGCTGCTAATGGGGAGTGAAAGTGAAAGCCTGAGACCGCGGCGAGGAGCGGGGAGACCTCAGAGCTTCTTCTGGCCCTGAGCAGCATGGCCAAGGCGTGTGGGGTGCGGCTGAGTGGGGAGGCCCGCAGACAGGTGAGAGGACCGGGGGGCTGCCCCGCTGGCTGCTTGCCATGGGTAAGGGGCGGGCGCACCTGTGCCAGGACCGGGGCGCTGAGCTAGAGGGCTGGGGAGCCTTTCTAGCCAGCCCCTTCAGTGCTTTCGCTTCTGTTTGGGGCCTCCGAGATGGTGGCCGTGTCATCCAGGGTCACTTCCAGACCTGGGGTGACGGGGTCTGCAAGGGGAGAACTTGGTGGAGGTGGGAAAGGGCTGGGCTAGGGTGAGATAGAACTTAAATAGGTAGGGATGGGTGGAAGGAAGGCCCCAGAGCTTCCACCCCTCCCTACTTCACCCCACTTCCTATTGGAACTGTCTAAGTCCTGCTTTCTCTCCACAGGTGGATGTGTTCCGACAAAATCTCTTCCAGGAGGTGAGTCGATTTGGACCCACTATAAACTTAGCTCTTAACCTCTGACCGGAGAATGGATTAACAACCTTCTCTTGGGACCCCAGCTTCAACTCTGACCTGGGGCTCATTCTCTTTACCAGCCCCAAGACTGGATTAGGTCCTCAGTCTTAACCTCTCCTCTTCAATGTGATTTCCAGACTCTCCTGCCTCCTCCACTATGCCACCAGCATAGTGTATGTAGTAGTCTGGAACCGGGTCTGTATGACCTTGCGCAAGCTCCTAATTTCTCTCGGCTTCAGTTTCATCTTGTAAAACATTAGATTAGATTAGATGATCTCCAAGGTGCTTTCCACCTCTAAAATTCTCTGAATCTACCATTTTCCGATCCAGCCCTTTGGCCTCTATCTTTTGAGCCCCACCCCCAACTCCAACTTCCTCATGTGATCTTATTCTTTTTTTGGGACAGGCTGAGGAATTCCTCTCAGTCTTCCTACCACAGAAAATCATACAACTAAATCAGCTTTTGAAGGTAAGCAGTGGCATCCTCTCCTGTTTCTACCCTTATCAACCTTGGGTACCCTCATTCAAGACCTAAGTTTTATTTCCCTTATGGGGCTGTGACCAGCGCTTATCTGTCAGTTCAGGGTCAAAAGAAGGGGTGGAGTCTGAATCTTAGAAAGATTAACTGAGGATGAAAAGGATGTAAGGAGTTGGTTGGGGATAGTAGGAAGGCCCTGTATCTTTGGGATTTTGTGAAGGCTTAAGAGTCAAAAGGCCAGATAAGAACCTAACAGTTACTTTTGGACAGGAGGACTCCTTCAACGTGGTTGACCTAACCTCCCTTCGAGCACCATTGGACATCCCTATTCCAGACCCTCCACCCAAAGATGATGAGGTGAGGCCCCAGGGAACTGACAGAGGAATTGCAAAGTCCACAAAGATGATATTTTCTCTTCAACCTTCCACAAATTTCTCAATTCCAATGACTTTTTCCCCCCTTCAGATGGAGACAGACAAACAAGAGAAGAAAGAAGGTGAGGAAGGAAGGCATTAGGAAGGAGGTAGTTGATTGAGGGATGGCTAGGAAGATGCCTGAATCCTGTGACTGACACTTCATTTCTCTCTTAGTCCCCAAGTGTGGTTTCCTCCCTGGGAATGAGAAAGTCCTGGCACTACTTGATCAAGTAAAGCCAGAGGTTCGGACCCTCAAAGAGAAGTGTATTCTGGTAAGACAGAGGACTTCTCTTTTTCTCTCAGAGACCTATTACAGGCTCTCCTATAAACCTTTTTTTTCCTTAAGGGTTGGCTCCTTTAAACCCTTTTCCTTCTCACCAAGTGGGCTGACTTTCTGGGTTCTAGTCCTACAAATGGTAAGGTAAGCTCTTGAAGGCAGGGATTGTTCCATATTCTTCTTTTTGTGTGTAGTAGTATAGAGTATAGTACCTTCTTCATGGAATTACTTAATGACTGAATCAGGCAATCAGTCACAAAAACTTCTCTGACATAGGTGATCACCTGGATCCAACACTTGATCCCCAAGATTGAAGATGGCAATGATTTTGGGGTGGCCATCCAGGTAATGGGGGGAAGGGGAGGAAGCGAGAACTATTATAGTAAAGAAATGTTTGGGAGGTAAGAGGCCATGACTGGGAACAAGAAGAAAGGGGAAAGAGGAATGTCAGGGACACAGGATGAGAGGAAGAGCTTGTGCTATTCTCAGTCTTCCATCTCTGTTTATCTTCACAGGAAAAGGTTCTAGAACGAGTGGCAGCGGTGAAAACCAAAGTGGAAAGCTTTCAGACAACCATTGCCAAGTAAGCTAGACTTGAGGAGAGGCACGGGAAGTGGAGGGCATCACTTCAGAATTCAGAGGCTGATCAGTCTCTCCTGTATTGAGCATTTCCCATAAAGAGATGAGGCTTTGGGGAAATACCCGAGGGCAGGATGTTTCCTTGGGGACTCCCATCCCTACAGCCAACCCTCTCTCTCCCTGTAAGGTACTTCTCTGAACGTGGAGATGCTGTGGCCAAGGCCTCCAAGGAAACTCATGTGGTAAGTGGGCATTCCCACCTACCTCAGAGCATCATGAAAAGCCCCTCCAGCTTTTGGCTGAGACTTGCTGGGAGTGGATGGAGAAGGTATCTGATCTCCCTGGTAAAGTCTTATCAGGAAGTTTCCCTAAATGGGGAAGCCCAAAACAAAATGAATCCCTAAGAAGGGAGTCAGGATTCCTGGATCCTAGCCAGCCTATATGAACCTGTGGAATTCTGTCTCCTGTGGCTGAAACAGAAAGTATTCCTCCAATTTGTCCATTCCCTTCTATAAGGAAAGCGGGCACATCTCATGCCCTCCCAGAACCATGACCCAACTTTAACTTTTCCACTCCCAGATGGATTATCGGGCTTTGGTACATGAACGAGATGAAGCAGTCTATGGGGAACTTCGGGCCATAGTAATGGATCTCCGTTCTTTCTATGTGAGTAAGGGTGAAGACGAAGGGGGAAAGGGTGGTCAGGGAGGGAGGAGTTGAAAAGAAGTCCAGGGAAGGAGCTTCAGCTACCACTTTGCCTCATTTATCCAGGCCGAGCTCTATCACATCATCAACAGCAATCTAGAGAAGATCACCAACCCAAAGGGTGAAGAGAAGCCATCTATGTACTGAGCCTCAGGGCCATAAAGGAAATAAACAATCTTAACTCCTCTAACAAATTGTGCTTCTTATGTCCATTCTGAGGAATTGTTTGGGGGGAGAAGCATCAGATGTTGCCTCAGGGGCAGCATGACAGCATTGCTGAACTGTCAAGGGATTCCCAAACTTGAAGCACAGGCAGTTCTGGGAAACTAGAGTGGGTGCCCTGAAATCCCTATATCAGACCTCCAAGGCCACCATGAGGATCATAGTAGTGGACAACCTCTACCATGGTCATAGATATTCAGATCTTAAACATCCTATACATTGGAGATTCTGTGTCCTAGGATCCAAGTTAGAAGAGACCTCGAAGGCCATAGGTTTCCATGACTGAATAGGAACCCTGCCAAATACCTGAAAAGTCATCTAAAAAAACTTAAATTATTTTCCATCCTGTACTTGAAAATCTCCAGTGAGTAGAAACCCACTGCTTTGTGAGGTGGTCCATTCCCACTCTGGGACAGCCAACAATGTTTGGAAGTATATCTTG
Source organism: Dromiciops gliroides (assembly GCF_019393635.1). NCBI lineage: Eukaryota > Metazoa > Chordata > Mammalia > Microbiotheria > Microbiotheriidae > Dromiciops > Dromiciops gliroides. The sequence continues at coordinate 175,291,089 of NC_057862.1, forward strand.
TATTTCAGTATTATTACTATTACTATTACTTATTTTTAAAAAAAATATGTTGAGATTCTTAGTTGTCTTGTTTTCAGGCCTGTTTAATATAGTGTCTGTAACTCTTATTATAATTATTTTTAAACCCATTACTTTTTGGGGGGGGGGGGGTTGGGGGGGAGGGGGCATGGGGGTTAAGTGACTTGCCCAGAGTCACACAGCTAGTAAGTATCAAGTGTCTGAGGTCAGATTTGAACTCAGGTACTCCTGAATCCAGGGTCAGCGCTTTATCCACTGTGCCACCTAGCTGCCCCCAAACCCATTACTTTTAATACAGGCCATCTGGTCCAAAGCTAAAATATAACAATACCATAATAAACCATAGCATGAGCCTAACTATTTCCAGAGCAGCTCCTTAATTTTATGGTCCCAAAGTAGGATGACAGGAGAGCGAGTAGGTCATATACTCCAACTGTCTAGTTTAACAGGTGAGGAAACTGAGGCCTAGAGACATTAAGTGACTTGCTGAAAGTCACACAGGTCCTTAAGTAGCATGGCCAGGATTGGAACTCCAAATCCAAGATTCTTTCCAAGTACACAACCAAACTATGGTTTCTTTAGTCCTCCAGGTTACCACTTGCTACGGCAGTCTTGGCACTAACAATGCCAACATGAGGGGGATGGGGATTGTGTTAGTTTCATTGATGCCTTTTGTTTTTACATCACATTTACGAATATATCTCCCTCCACCCTCCTATACAGTGAGGAGGTTTTCCTTCTAACAAAAATTAGGGGAGGAAAAACAGTTTAGTAAAACCAACGGATACATCAGCAGGATCTAACAGCATATGTAACATTCTATATTCATAGTCCTCTACCTTGCTAATGAAAGAAAGAAGATGGATTCTCTTGTCTCCTCAGGGGACAAGCTACTGTGTGTGTATTTAATTGTACTGCTATCTTTTATCTTTATATCACTTTAAATTTTCCAATATGTCTCTCCCCAAAGAGACATCCCTTATTATACTGATTAAAAAAGGAACCTAAAAAAAGAAATAAATAAAAAAGGAACCTAACATGTATGATTTGGCCCCAATCTCTCAAGACCAGGGGGATAACATCTCTCCTCAGGATAACCCAAGTGGATTATAGTAGTTTGGGGCTTTTTTGCTGCTGCCTGCTAGAACCCCAAGCCACTGTTATTTTCCCCAATTAACAGGGGCCAGTGACTAGCATCCTCAGTTCCATTTCACCACTTAATAGTAGGTAACATTTACATAGGAATACTTCAAGGATATAGCAAAAATAAACATACATTTTCCCTAGCACCTCTGAGGAATACTCTCTCCCACACTACCTTCAATCTCTAGGGAAATAGGCTTGAAGCTTAGCTCAATTACTACATAGCTGTGGTCCTACCAAGTTCATGTCCAAATGTGGCATAACTGCTAGATGAATTCTTCTTTTGAGCTACATTTACAAAGGCCACTCCTGAAGATCACGGGGGTAGCAATGTTGACCTGGTGGGGAAACTCAGCCTAGGCTTGGACTCCTGGATTCCTGTGGCTTGCTCTTCTGACCTTTCAAAACCCCCAGTATCAGAGACACCACTCCCTTTACCAGATGCCAGAAGGGAAGGAGTCGCTGAGATTCCCTCAAAAGCAAATGAGGCAAAGAGACAATAGCTAAAGCTAGTAGACTTTTTTGAATGCCTCTTCAGCCTAAGAGCCTTCTCTTCAACATGTGGTTATTTGATCAGAACCAGTTATAGAACATCTACCCATACTCTGGTGGAGAAGTGGCTAGAACACTAGCCCTGGAATCAGGAGGACTTGAGACCTCCTAGCTGTGTGACCCTGGACAAGTCACCCTGTTTGCCTCAGTTTCCTCATCTGTAAAATGAGCTGGAGAAGTAAGTGGCAAATTACTCCAGTATCTTTGCCAAGAAAACCCCAAATGAGCTCACAACTAAGTAACAAAAACACATGCTCCACAGTTTGTCTGAGGCATTTCTCATATATCACAAGTCTCTCCGAAGTAACATACTATTGTTTCCCACATAGAGACACCATCTGAAGTACTCTGCATATGTGCCAAACACCCATTACAGAAAGAAAAAAAGTTCAGCAAAACTAACCAACACACACACACACACACACACATATTACCTGTATCGGATTGCCTACTGTCTGGCGGTGGGGGGGGAGGGAGAAAAATTTGAAATTTGAAACCTTGTTTTGTTTTGTTTTGTTTTTGCAGGGCAATGAGGGTTAAGTGACTTGCCCAGGGTCACACAGCTAGTCAAGTGTCTGAGCTCAAATTTGAACTCAGGCCTTCCTGAATCCAGGGCCAGTGCTTTACCACTGCACCATCTAGCTGCCCGAAATTTGAAATCTTATGTAAACAAATGCTGAAAGCTATCTCTACATGTAACTGGAAAATAATAAAATACTCTTATTTAAAAAAAAAAACTAACCAACATATCCAAAGATGATGATGATGACGATGACAACTGCCACGTGCTTACTCTCTATGGCAGGCACTGTTCTAAATGCTTAACAATGGATAAAGCACCAACCCTGAAGTCAGGAGGACCTGAGTTCAAATCCAGCCTCCAACACTAGACATTTACTAGCTGTGTGACCCTGGGCAAGTCACTTGACCCTCATTGCCTCACCAAAAATAAAAACAACCCCCCCAAAAAACCCCAAAACTAAGTGCTTTACAAATATTATCTCATGTGATTAGTGTTCCATATCCTTCATCACCCCTCCTCTTCAAAGAAGTGAGAGAAATACATTTTCTGATCTCTTTGGGGCCAGGCTTGGTTATTTGCCATTTTCTTTTTCCTTTTTGCTTTCTGTTTAGATTGTCGTTGTTACTGTGTGTATTGTATTCCTGGTTTTGCTTACTTCATTTAGTATCACTTCATATATCTTCCCATGACTCACTGTATTTTTCATATTCATTTCTCTTATGGCACAGTATACTGGTACCACATTTTGTGTACACCTTTGTTTTCAGTTTTTGTTTTTGTTTTTGCTACTACAAAAAGTATTGCTGTCAATATTTTGCTGTAGGGGCAGGTAGGTGGCACAGAAGATAGAGCATTGGTCTTGAAGTCAGGATGACCTGAGTTCAAATTTGACCTTAGACACTAGCTGTGTGACCCTGGGCAAATCACTTAACCCTGATTTTCTCCTCCTCCTCCTCCAACAACAACAACCCCAAAACAATATCTTGGTGTATGTTGGACTTTTGTTATTTTCCCCCCTATTTTTTTACCTCCTTAGAGCTAGATGCATAGCAGTATAGGATCTCTGGGTAAAAAGATATGAATCTTTTAGTTGTTTTTTAGCATAATTCCAAATTGTTTCACAAACTATTAGGATCAATTCAAAGCTCCACCAGCAGTATATTAGTGTGCCTGTCTATTCGAAATAGCTCCAAAATATTCCTATGCTTTGTCATCTTACTAATGTGTTTTTGGAAGGTCTTTTATAGTTTGTTTTTTGGTGGATAAAGAGGACTCATTTCTTGCTTTTTTTGGGGGGGGGCAGGGCAATGAGGGTTAAGTGACTTGCCCAGGGTCACATAGCTAGTAAATGTCAAGTGTCTGAGGCTGGATTTGAACTCAGGTACTCTTCAATCCAGGGACGGTGTTTTATCCACTGCGCCACCTAGCTGCCCCCTCATGTCTTGCTTTTTAAAAAATTAATATAATTTGTTTTTACATCACTTCAATTTCCCCCTGTATTACTTTTCTCTCCCTCCCAGAAACCATTCCCTATAACTAAGAATTTTTTAAAAAGAGGAAGATATAAAAATTAAGTAAATTGCTCACCACATTGAAAAAAATCTGTTATATGTTATTTTCAACCACTCCTACCTTCAATTCTTTGGTGTCAAGCAAGTTCCTTATACTTTTGCAACATTCGTTTTTTATTGTTTTGTAGTTATTGTTCCTTCCATTTACCCTATTGCAATAACTGTCTATTGCTTACCTGGTTCTGCTTACCTCTCCTTCCTTCAGTTCATGTAAGTCTTTTGATGCTTCTCTGTTTTTAAAGTAGTGGGGGTTTTTTGGGAGGGGCTGAGAGGGATTGTGTATGCGGTTTGTTTGTCTTTTACAGTGGAACAATATTCCATTACATCCATGAACCACAGTTTGCTTATGCATTCCCCTAATCAGTCAGTCAATAAATATTAAGTGCCTACTTTGTGCCAGTCACTGTGCTAGGTACTGAGGATACAAAAAAAAAAAAAGGCAAAAGACAGTCCCTGGCCTCAAAGAGCCCACAATCCAATGGGGAAAGACAAAACATGAAAAGGGTGGGGGCAGAGGGGCTGTAGGGAAGAGGTAGAGGAGGGTCCTGCAGCCAGCTAGGAAATGGTTCAGTGTCTGCTCTGGACAGATACCCACTTTGTTTTCAGTTTTTTGTTTTGTTTTGTTTGCTACCACAAAAAAAGCTGCTGTAACTATTTTGGTATCAATAAACTCTTGAGATATATATGCCTAACAGTGGAATCGTCCGATCAAATGGTATAGGCATTTTAAGGCATTATTCCAATTTATAGGCATCATTCCAAATTGCTTTCTAGAATGGTTGTTCCAAGTCACAAGGCTGCTAATGTGTTGTTGTTTTTTTTTTGGGGGGGGGGGGACCAGGGAAATGAGTCAAGTGACTTGCCCAGGGTTACACAGCTAATAAGTGTCAAGTGTCTGAGGTCGGATTTGAACTCAGGTACTCCTGAATCCAGGGCCGGTGCTTTATCCACTGAGCCACCTAGCTGCCCCCTGCTAATGCGACTTTAAAGAGTAGGAGATCGCGAAGGAAAGAGATCTATCTTTGTAGATTGCTAGGGCTGCTCAAGGCTCTCATCTCCAAACCTCTCACTGATTGGTGGTGGAGGAAAGGGCCACGGCACATTGACAGAAAATAACGCCCAAGTCGACTTTAGGAATATTGAAACAACCATCCACTCAGGGGGAACGTGTTCTCCTAGCGGCTCCTTGTAAGTTAGCCGACCAATGAAAAGGAGAAGACAAAGTCTCCCAATCAGAACTTGGTCAAGGAAGAGGCGACGGTTGATAGGACAAGTTAAAGTCAATTTGACCAATCATTTATCAGGTATTGGGCGGGACCCTAGAAGCTGGTTAGGGAGTCGGAGAAGCAGGAGCCGGAGCTCAGTTTGGGCTGGACTCTGCATTAGCGGCCGCCCCTTAGGGGCGGGAGGGGTGTGTTCTCCGCTTGGGGAGATGCCATTGGGGACTGCTTAAGGGGGCGGTGCAGGACGGGAAGAAGCCAGCGTGACAGCTCCAGCTGAGGGAGGGGGCCTGGCGGAGATTTGGGCCGAGCCGGACCAAGGCCCAGTAGGGAGGGCGGGAGGTGACGCTGACCGGGCACCGGTGGGGTGAGGGGTGGCTGAGAGGAGAGGGAGCCTGCGAGGCCCTGGCCGACTCCGTGCGCGCGGGGCAAGGGAGGAAGGGAAGGAGCCGACAGGCAGGCACAGGCCTGGCCGGCTCCTGGTCCCCGAGACCCCTTTTTGACCCCAGCCATAGCCCGCGGACAATGGGAGAAGTGGAGATCTCGGCCCGGGCCTACGTGAAGATGTGCCTCCACGCTGCCCGCTATCCGCACGCAGCTGTCAACGGGCTGCTGCTGGCCCAGGCGCCCCAGGCGCCCCAGGCGGGGGGCTGCCTGTGCCTCAGTGACTGTGTGCCTCTCTTCCACAGCCACCTGGCCCTTTCGGTCATGCTGGAGGTCGCCCTTAACCAGGTACGACTCCACACCCCTCCCCCCATCTTGGAGTTGCCCACTCACTGCCTCCAGGCCTTGGCCTGGCAGGCCCTGTCCCCTTTGGCAGCTGTTGATTGGCAGTGCCATGAGTAAAGAACTAATGGGCCCTTTCTCACGGCAGGTAGATGTGTGGGGTGCCCAGGGCAGTTTGGTGGTAGCTGGGTACTACCATGCCAACGCATTGCTGAATGACCAGAGGTGAGTGAGGGAGCTGTCGGTGGAAGAGGGGGCAGGGCTTTGCTCTAAGGCAGGGGTTCTGAACTTTTCTTGGTGTCAGGGACCCCTTCTCAGAATAATGATTTGTTCCCTCCATTCATAATTGAAGGAAATGCTAAATTTTACTTAGAGGTTAGTGAAAATAAAGATGTATTCTTTTTCCTTCCAAGTTCACAGGGGGGTGCATGGACCCCAGATTAAGAAGCTCTGCTCTAAGGTAAATGTTTGTCAGGGTTAAACCCAACCAGTAATTTCCCCCAGACTGGGCTAGACTCACATCACCTCCATATGGGTTGAAAGACATCTGTTAGCCTTAAATGACATGCAAGTAGATTGTTCTGCTACTCAGGATCCTCTAATGACTGTCTTTTTCCTAGCCCTGGTCCCCTTGCCCTGAAAATTGCTGGACGAATTGCTGAATTTTTTCCTGGTGCAGTACTCATCATGGTAAGACTGAGGATTGAGGGGTAGGGAAGTGGGAAGAAAAGGAAGTAGAAAGGGAACTCTCAACAATCCTTACCTCAATTCTCAGTTGGATAATCGGAAACTGGTATCCCAGCCTCGAGTGCCACCTATCATTGTCTTGGAGACTCGTGATCGACGATGGGTCCCCAAAGACAAGAACCTGTGAGTACCTCTAATCCTTTGCCTCAGCACTTCTCACCATACTCTTTGCTTCTAAGTCTAGACTCCTTCCCTCCAAATCCCCTTTTCCTTGGAGTCCCATGGTAGCAGAGTAATTAATTTCAATCTAGGCTCCTGAGCCTGTTATTGTTCCTGTCTTCATCCCCTGGGAAATGTTCTAGATCTAAACTCTGCCTTTATTCCCAGATCTCTGGGGCTAATTGTTTCCTTATTGGTGGGTATTATTTCAGGGTGATGTGGCGGGATTGGGAAGAGTCAAGGCAGCTCCTTCGAGCGCTACTTGAAGGCCGGGCCCACCAGCTCCTTGTTGACTTTGATGCCCACCTTGATGACATTCGTCGTGACTGGACCAATCAACAGCTCAATACTGAAATTTCCCAATGGGTTGCTGCTGCCAATGGGAGTGCCTGAGCTGGGGCCATAGTAACTAGAACCTTAAATAAAGAGACTGGGGAGTGGTGTGACAAAATTTATTGGATAAGATAGGAAATTCTAAATGGAAGCTAGATTGTGGTAAAACAGATAATCCTTGTGAAGGGGTGATGGAGAAAGGAGTCAGGGCTCCGTTTTTCAGTAGATCATTCCCTTTGTGTCTCCCCTGGGTTTCTTGATCTTCTCAAAGTTCTTCAGGATGATGTCATATAATACAGCCTGTATGCCCAAGTAGGAAGGGAGAGGGAATTATTCTGAGCCCTCAGCAGAGGCCCTTTAATGGCTTTCCAATCTAACTGGTTTACCTTCATTTCCTATCTCCCATCCCACCCAGGGTACACTTAATGGGCCACTTGTCCTGAAACTAATGTTGTTTGCCTCCACATTAACCTTCCCTACTTCGCCTTTGCTTTTCCACCAAACAAATCCCAGGGTCTAGTTCCTTACATAAGTATTTCGGATCTCCATGACCATCAGTCTTGTCTCTCCATACTGTGCTTCGTCCAGTTCATGAACCAGCTGTCGGTAGTCACCCTGTGGAGACTTCAGGGTTAGTTCTTCACAGTGACCTTATCTAATGCCCATCCTATCCTTCCCAGCGTCAGTTCTGGAGGCTTCCTTCTGAATAATGCCTCCCTGCCCACTCTGGATCTGCTTTCTCACTCACCACATGTGGTTGCTTGGCTGCTTTAGCCACTGCATCACCCCTTTCAGAGAAGTACCTAAAATGAGAAAAGTTATGGGGTAGGTGGGAAAGTAATGTTCCTTATGAGAGGTGAAGAAGGGAAATCTTGAAAAAAAAAAAGAAAGAAACTAAAAATGGGAGCACCTAATATGGGAGTAGAGGGCAAGAGTTGAAATTTAAACCAGTAACCATTAAGATAGGCAAGATATACATGTGAGAATGGATCATTTACTTTGAGATCTGGGTGTGGAAGCCATCCAGCTTAGTTCTGAGTGAAGTCATCAGCTCAAATACCTTCTCCTAAGGAAAAGAAAGGCAGGAAAGTGATGAAATAAAGCATGGTTCCGAAGTAGGATCAGGGTAAGGTGTTTGGGGTGGGACAAGGTAAGGCAAGGTCATCACCTGGACAGCTACTCCAAAGTTGTTTCCATCCTCAATTCGAGGCACCTGTAGCTGCAGCCACATGGAGACCTGAGAAAAACAATGGCAGAGACTATTCAATCCTGCTCCCCAACTCCCATTTTCTTTTCCAAATCTTCAGCCTTTCTTATTACCCCACCCCTCAGGCCATATTCCCTTTATGTCCCTTGCCACAATCTTATCTCCCTTTTTCCTCTCTGATAAAGCACCAAATTCTGATTGACAGGGTACCTTACCAACTGCTAAGGCAAAGGGCAGCTGTTCTGGATAAGTTGTTTCTCTATTGGACAGACCTCCTCCAAGTCCTGCCAGAGAGCGAGGTGAGGGGTGGGGCTTACCAGGTTGAGCTGTTCTTTCACATCTTTGATCTCAGGCTTCAAGCGCCCCAGAAGGACCACAATCTTCTCATTGCAGCTCACAGGCCCACAAGGAGGACCTGGGTGAAGGCAAGTGGGTGAAGGCAGCTGGCTCTGGGGAGCATCTCTTGGGATAATGCATTAACTAGGGAACCAGGACTTGAGCCCCCATCCAATGACCCTTATTACCTTTATCTTCATCGTCTTCTTTTTTCTTTCCATCTTTATCATCCTTCTGCAGAAGGAGAGGAGTCACATGAAGCTGAGCCCTAAGGTTGTTGAAGCCCCTAGCACTCATATTTCCAAGCTAGCCCCATCTTGTTCCCCCTTACCTCTTCTTGTTTCCTACGCTCTTCCTTCTCTTTTTCTTTGGCTGGGTCAGGGACTGGAATGTCCAGGGGAGCCTTTAGGATACTCAAATCAGCCTCATTCAGAGATGGGTCCTAAAACATGGCAGGGAGAAAGGATTAGCAGTAAATGTCTTCTCTCTCAATATTCCTTACCTTCCAATTCTTCCTCCTTTTCATGATCATTAGTCTCCCTTTACTTGACCTTTACCTCCTCCCCAGCCCCAGTACCTTCAAGAACTCATCCAGTTCTGAAATCTTCTTGGGGAAATAGCTTCCGAGTAGGATCTCTGCCTGTGTATGAGGAAGAGGGTGAAGGGATGGGTGTCAGATGATTGATTGATTGATTGACTGAACTGTTACTGATTGATCAGGGCAAACATTCAGCCAAAGTAAAGGAAGCCAAGTTTGTATGACTTGAGATTGGGATAAGGATATATTACAACTAGGGTGAGGGATCCAGGGACAGAGTGAAGGTAGCATGCAATAGTGAGGTCTTACCTGAGAACATAACTCCTTTCTGAACAAATCTACCTGTGGGGATAGAAGAGAGTCGTCATTTGAGACCTAAAGAAAAACTCGCGTCTCCTTAGGATTGTGGACCCAGATACCAGTGAGACGGCATTGAAAGGTATGGAACAGTTCCCAGTGGGGCTGAGTTCAGGTGAAACATGGGAACAGATCCCAGGAGGCTTAGATGTGGGGGAGGTACAGAACAAATCTCTGTGGGCCTGGGTTCAGGGGAGATGTGGGAACTGATCCCAGTGGGGCTCCATCTGTGGGAGGTGTGGGAACAGTTTTCAATGGTTCTGGGAGAGGTGTGGGAACAGATCCCAGTGGAGCAAGATTCTGAGATCAGGAGAGATAGGGGTGTGCAGGCTTCCCCTGCTTGTCACATGTACCGGCCAGGGGCTCTGAACCATCACCCGTCCTTTCCTCCTCTTTCTGCTTCGCCTCACCCCATCAAACCAAAGCCATTTCACCACTCCCTTCCCTATGGCTGAAGTTCAACCCTTCCCCCATCCCCCAAAACACCTGCCTAGTTTTTCTTCTACAGGTCCCAACTCCCCTTCACATTCACTGGGGGTGTTCTTTAGACCTCACAAAGCTGCTGATCCTCACTTCATGCTGGAGATTTGGGGTGGGGGGAAGGGAGAGTACTTTGGTTTTTCTGGACTACTGCTTGAGTCTTAAGTACTCTCAACCCCTTCTTATTGAGAGGCCTAGGAGAGGAGGATGGGGGGAGGGGAGTGGGCAAGGGGAGAATGATGGGATAAAGCTAGGTAGAGCTTCCCTCAGGACCACCCCTCCCTTCCACCCTACTCCCCATGACTTCGCCCCTCCCGTCTGCTGTGCTCACCTTGGCTTGGGCTTCAGGTTTGACACTGAGGGTGGCCATGGCAGGGGGGGCTAAAGGGCCAGACGGAGCAGCGAGACAGGAGCTAGGGGGAAGGGGGAAGGGAAAGTGAAAGCAGCTTTGCCTGTAGGGACTTCCCTGGGAGGGAGTAACTGAGCCGGAGGCGGGGTTAGTGTTAGAAGAGGGGAGGGGACAGGAGAGGGCTGGGAAGAGATGAGGCAGGGCACCAAAGTACGGTCACAGGGAGCTTCTTGCAAACTCTCCATGCTTGTTCTGTCTGATTCCAGCCCCTAGTGACCCACTCAGACTTTGTCTTCAAGTACCTCTTGACCCAAAGGGATGACGCCCCCCCTTTTCCTCCCAGCTCCCCCTGGTCACCCTTCACTCTTCATCCCCTTCTACCTTCCATCCTTTCTCAATCTGTCTTCCTCCCTGTAGCATCCAGCTACATAGAGGCTCACACAAACATTTCGTATGTACAGACAATGTCTATATATGTGTGTATATCCTCTTGGTGGAATTGTTCATGGAGGGTAAAAGACATCAGAGGAGACCTGAGGAAGAATGTGAGTAGGGGTGTGAGATCATGGGCTGTGGTGTCCTCTTGTTGAAGATGCCTTTTAAAGAATGATAGTAATGTGTCTCTCCCCGCCCCCCCCCCATTCCCCCCCTAGGATGTGTTAGGGACCAACCTGGAATGTAGGAAACATGTGTGTGTCCTTCCTATTATGTAGTGTTTTAACCCAATAGTCAACTGAGGTGTCACCCACCATTCACCTCAAATAAAGAGAAGAGTCAGCACCTGGGTTTGATTTGCCTTTATTCCCATCAATCACGCTTAAGTCTGGATTGAGGGCGTTGGGCTCGGGTGAAGAGCCCATGGCCCGGACTCCCTGGTGACCAGGGTTGATGGTACCAGCTGCCATAGGTGAGGTACCAGGCAAAGGTACCCACAGCAGCACCTACCACCTTGTGGGTATATTGGTGGAAGTAGATGACAGTGCAGAGCAGCAGGAAGTTCCAGAGGCCCAGCAGCAATACGTTGAGAAGGAAGACAAGTCGAAGAGGGGCACCAGCAGGCAGCCCGTGGGCCAGGTACCGAGCAAACACTGCAGTCTCCTCAGCCATGAGCAAGCAGCAGAAGGTGAGCAGGAAGGTATGAGAGGAGACCGTGTAGCCCCTCCACTGGTGGCCAGCTGCCAAGCAGCTGCGTCGGTCAGGCAGCTCATGGAGCAGCAGCCCTTGGGGCAGAGGCTCAAAACAGGAGCCTGTCAGGTCCTCAATGAGCAGAAAAGCACGACCAGCCCCTCTCCATACCGCTGCCCCCACCACCAGCCGGCTTAAGTGGCGAGCCGTCACCGCCACTCGACGTGTGGCCAGGAACACTACCAGTAGCACAAAGCCTCCCAGGAAGGTGCAGGTCCAGCCCCAGGCAGAGTTCACAAACTTGCTGTGGGGTTAGAAGAGGGGGGGAGAGAGGCTATTGTAAAGAAAGAAACCCTCTTTTTGGATCCCTGGTTCTTCTGGGTTTCTCAGCCTTATCTCCCAGGAGTCCCATTCCTACTGCTCATGGACTTTTGCCATTTTCCTCTACCTTCTGACCTCATCTCATCTCTGCTCCTATTTAGACTACCCTGGGCCAGATCACTAAGTTTCTCCATTTCCCATACTCTTTGCCCCTCTTTATCATCGCCAGACCTCCAGCCCGTACCCCACAACCCCCTGGAAGACTTGTGAGTCTCATAGAGCATGTCCTGCCTTCTAAATCCTCCCCTCGTGCCCCCATAGTTCCCCTGCACACTTGACCTTCTCCTCCATCTCTTGGCCTATTTTTAGTGCTCAGACTGGCAGTAGGACAAGAGCCCGAAAGAGGAGGGAGCTTAGAACCCAGAGTGGATGGAACTAGCATTAAAGGGCCTGACCAGAGAGACTTACATGTTGAAAAAGTTGCCGTGGCTGGCGAAGATGGTGCGGGGGTTGACATGGAACTGTAGCAGGGGTCCGAAGATGACAACTGCAGCTAACCAGGCATGGTAAAGGCGCCGGAGGCAGGGGCTCCCCAGGAGTCGGGCAGCCTGCTCGCTCCCAAAGTACAGGAGGGCTGATGCTAGCCAGAGCAGTACCCTCAGCAGCCAGCCCAGCACTACTCGAAGCCGGGCCCCCAGTCCTGTCCCTGCCCCCACCCCTAACCCCCGCTCCATGCTCCCTCCCCTCTGACTGCTTGCTCTGCTGGGCAGCTGAGGAGGGGCTCGTAGGGCCCCCTAGGCAAGGACAGGCAGTGACAGGTGCTGGAGATACAGGGCAGAGCTAGACTGGCAGCTGGTGAGGGAGAGGGGCGGGGGGCAGCTAGGGGCTGTGGCTGACGCTAGTGCGTCAGCAAGAGCCGGCTGTATGTCCTTCCATTACATGTATGTCCTTGTGTCCTCAGTTTTCCCTACCCACATCCTTTTCAATTTGTGGATTAGTTTGAGGGGTGGTCAGGGCAAACAGATCACCAACTTTTTGAGAGAAGTTTAAAGATATGTATCGGTCACCTTCCCATGTAACTTCTGCCAATTTAGTGCAGGGCTTTTCCAAAGTAGATGGAGCAAGGCAAGTACCCATTCCCATAAACCCTGGATTTGGGCTTCAGAGTGGCTCCAGGGGTCCTCTTTGCTGTGGAGGAGTTCTAGGCACAGCCTGCCTGCTCCACAGTCAGGTCCGGGCTGGAGACCTTGGAAGGTGGGATGGGGAAGCAGAGCAGTCCTGGGAAATCACATTCAAACCTCAAACTTGCATCCTGTACTAATAATAACTGGCTTGGAACAAACCACTAAAATTGGAGTCAAGTCCTTGGACATGCTCCACCTTACCTCACTAGACTGGCCTTAGGGGATTGTTGGGGAATTTCTGTAGTTTTTGTCATTTCTCCCTTTCTTCATAAATATCTGTTATGGTCTTGGTCCATACCAGGATGCAATATGACGTAACAGTCAGAAGACCACGCCTCTACCCTGTTTGCCATTAACAAATTGCAAGACCTTGGGTGAGTCAACTTTTGATAGGCTTTCTCAAATGGTAATTCTGTTTATTTGTTTTTTTGATGAGCAATGGTGGTTAAGTGACTTGCCCAGGGTCACACAGCTAGTAAGTGTCAAGTATCTGAGGCTGGATTTGAACTCAGGTCCTCTTGAATCCAGGGCCAGTGCTTTATCCACTGCACCACCTAGCTGCCCTCTCAAATGGTAAATCTGGATCAGCTGGTTCTCTCCTGTCCTTTCCAACCCTAAGATTTTGGAAATCTAACCAAGATGTACGGTGGTCTGTCTATAAAGTCATCATACTGAACTTCTTTTTCCTAAGGGGCCCTTTTTAAAAAAAAACAAAACAACACAGGGTGTCTGTGTTTATTCCCTTGAAAGCTCTACATTTACTTGCTGGGGAAGTAAATGGGGTGGGTGAGCAACTCAACTCCAAACAATTCCCTATTTTTAGTGGGGGAAATTGTTGGTCTTTTTTTGGAAGGCAATGAAGGTTAAGTGACTTGCCCAGGGCCACATAGCTAGTAAGTATCAAGTGTCTGATGCTGTATTTGAACTCAGGTATACCTGAATCCAGGGCCGGTGCTTTATGCACTGTGCCACCTAGCTGCCCCTAATAGGTTATTTTTAACTGAAAGGAGCATGTCCTGGCTGTGTTACCCATTTCAATCCCAGTCATGAAGTTGGAGAAGTTTATATAAAGCTTTAGTATACAAGGAACCAGACAGAGTCAGATTTCTGAGGAAAATTTATTGAGGGAGCTAAAGCAAGTGTAAGACAGGAAGGAGCCCCACTCAACCTGTGTAGTCCCCCTACCCACCTGTCCTGAGGGGACACACACTGAAAAGAATCAGTTCCACAAAGATTAAGATGGGGGTTTTAGGACTTCCTACACTGTAGCACCTCCTACTCCAAAGACACAAGGAGGGAGAGCAGAATCCCAGCCTGAGGGAACCACTCCACTCCCTGCCTAAGAAGGAATGACATTCTGGTCATCAAGAAAAAAGGAGAGCAGTGGTGGGGAAACCTTCCGAATGGCTAGTCTGGCCTTCCACTTGAAGGTCCATGCTACAGGGCCAGGCAATAAGACTCTGATTGGCCAACCAATTTAGATCCAGTCCAGGAACACTAGTCTACTGACCAACTCTCAGAATCCAAACATGATTATAAAAAAGAAGCATTCCCTGCCTAAATAACTACCTGGGGGTGACTTCTCTTGATTTTCCAGAGTTGTCTGTCCTGCTTGTTCTTGGGGTGGGGATGGAGGCTGGTAAATAGCACTAGATTAAGAACATAACCCAGCCTCAAAGGGCAGAACACCCCCACCCAGAGTGTGGCTATGGTAGAAAAGCTAAGGTCTCTGCTCCTCACCCTTTAACCCTATTCGCTCCTCCACATAATCTCCCTGAGGAGAGAGAGGAAAGAGTAAGTGATTCCCCCTGGGGGCTGCACAGATCAGTCCATACTGACAGGAAAGAATTACTGGGAGGAGGAATAGGCTGCAAAGGATTTGTATGGTGGAGTGACCGTAGGACAGTCCTCGGAATCCAGCAGGTCTTCTCTGAAGTATTCAAGTGGACGGTACTGCCACAGGCGCAAGTTCCCATCCCACTACAAGAGCAAAGAGGAAATTGTTAGAGGAGATCCTTCTCAAGCCCAAATGAATCATTCAAAACCTCAGAGAACCATTTGACTCCTGTTCCCTTCATGACCCTGCCAATCTCACCGAACTGCTGACAATCTTCTGCTCATAGGGATGCCAACTGACGTCCCGTACACAAGCCTTGTGGCTGGCCAGCTTCTTCACAATTTGGCCAGTGAGGAGATCATATACTATACAGGAAAGGAAGCAATGAAAAAGGCCACTAAGGTACTGTCCATCCACATTTTGCTCTATAGTATCTGGTGAAGCCTATGAAGCCCATCTCAGAATAACTTTTTAAATGCATTAAATAAATTACATAGGGTAATTACAAGGGAAATCAATTATACTGAAAGTTATTTTTTAAAAAAAAACAAACAAGTTCATAGATTCCTGGGTTAAGGATCCCTGCTTTTTAGGATCCTTAGCAGCTTAGCCTCTTATTAGCCACTTGTTCCAGACTTATTTTCCTTGTGAAGCAAAACTTCTAATATACAAAGGTACGTTTGAAGTCTATTTTCCATTATAGCCTTGACTATACCCTAATCTGAAAAGATGCTCTAGTGATAGGATGGGGAACTTCAGACCTTGCTTGACTCAGTTTCACTTGGCCTACAGTCTAGAAAATTGAACATGCTTTTAGGAGCAATATCTCAAAAAGCTCTAAGCTAGAGACGTTCTTGGATACCAGTGTATCTCCCTTTGAGTGTCTGTGTCTATGTCTATGTCTATATCTATATCTAATTCAGTTCCTTGCTCCTTCCCCCTGCCAGATTTTTCTATGAATGAGTATCTGTGTTTCACTTTCAGTAAACATTTTTGTCTTTCTTTGTCTCTGTATCTGTATTATGGCTCTCTGTCTCACCCTCTGATTTACTCTATTTCTGCCTGTATCTTTTCTTTCTAAAAACCAGGAAAGTGTACACATTTCACTTCCTTCTTTCCCTCCATCTTCTGTCTTTACTCTTTTCTTTTTTTCTGGGGTGAGGCAATTGGGGTTAAGTGACTTGCCCAGGGTCACACAGCTAGTAAGTGTCAAGGGTCTGAGGCCGGATTTGAACTCAGGTCCTCCTGAATCCAGGGCCGGTGCTCTATCCACTGCGCCACCTAGCTGCCCCATCTTTACTCTTTAGCCAAAAAGTGAAACTGAAGAATAGTTTTCATTATTTCTTGCATTATAGGTTCTATTTTTAATTACAAAATTAACTCAGTAGAACATTTTATGGTTTTCTCTTCATCTCCCACCCTCTGCCCCCTAAACCCAACAATCTAACCATATTAAATTACTTCTTACGTGATCCAAATGTGTTTTTTTTTTTTCTTCTGGGACTTGGCCTTCAGTGGAAAATGGTCTCCCACCTTGTGGTGACCTTCTATTCTTGGGGTGATACTTACTGACAACCTTGCCAGTGGAGCAACCACTGTAGATATAGCGCTGGCCAGTGCTGTGGGCAGGGGAGAATCGGCAGCGGATGAGGGTGTGGAGCACACCATGACCCCGGTATGTCATCACAGAGCTGTCCCCAGGGAGTTTCAGTTTCTGCCAGGCTATACAGAGACAAGGGGGAGGGAAAACATGGCACACACTGTTTAGTGGGCTCTTCTGCAGTGCAACCAAACTCATACAATACTTAGAAACGTCCTGGTAGAAGATGTGGAACATAATAATGGAGTCACTAAACTGTATGCCCTTTTTGATGCAGTGATATCACTAGTGGGCATAAACTGCAAAGGGGTTAAAGACAGAATGGAAGGACATTTACATGCAAAAATATTTATAACAGCACTTTTGAACTCAGGTCCTCCTGAATCCAGGGCCGTGCTTTATCCACTGCGCCATCTAGCTGCCCCAGCACTTTTTAGAAAAGCAAAGAAATGGGAACAAAATGAGTATCTATAGAATATGGAATATCTGAACAAAATGTGGTATATGAAAGTAATAGAAAATTATTGTGGGGGGCAGCTAGATGGCACAGTGGATAAAGCACGGCCCTGGATTCAGGAGGACCTGAGTTCAAATCCGGCCTCATACACCAGATACTTACTAGCTGTGTGACCCTGGGCAAGTCACTTAACCCTCATTGCCCCGCCCCCCCCCCAACAAAAAGAAGAAGAAAATTATTGTGCTGTAAGAAACGATGAATATGAGGAGTTCAGAAAAAGTTGGGAAGACCTGTGTATGGACTGATAAAAAGTAAGTGTAACTAGAAAAACTATTTATACCTTGCAATTTATATAATGCAAAGGAAAACAACTTTGAGTCACATTCTTGACCATTCTAACAAAAGACATCTGATTAATGGGGTCAGCAGGTTTGACTTCAAGAAGACTGATGATGAAATATGCCTATTTCTTCTTGGCAGAGAGGTGGTGACAACAGGTTAAGAACAAAGTGTATATTGCCAAATATGGAAAGTATCTTGGTTTGTTTTACTTAATTGTACTTTTCTGTTGTGGGGGTGGGGGTGCCTGGGCCAGGGGCCTTGGGGAGCAAAATGTGAAGTGTCATTGGGAAGCAATGGACAAAAGCATCAATCAAATCTTTTAGAAAATCATGCAAGAATCAACTCTGACCTTTCTTAGGCACTTGCTGCCAACGGTAGTCCCAGTATTCTTGAATGGCTGCCTGTCGTGAAGCTTCCATGCCTTCCCGACCTGAGAAGCGCCGTATATCCCAGAGCTTTATGGTCTGGTCTTTGGAGTTGGTGATGAGGTACCGGGCATCACCCTGAGAACCCACAGCCACAAGTTGAAACACAATATTCAGGTAGAAGACACAAAATTATAGCAGTCTTTTCCAAGAGTGAAGCAAACTGTCCATCCCAGTCTTGGATCTTGCCTTATTTTTCTGGCTGATTGCCAAGCTCTTACTAAGTCAAAATTCTTTTTCTGGTGTTTGCCTTACACCCTTTCCTCCTGGCCAGGTGTTTCTACTTTCTCAGGCTCTGTCTAAGACAACTTGTTAACTGAGGCTTAGGACCTGATTTAGGACTGGAAACCTTGATCCTTGAGGACCAGTGGGTAGAAGTAGGTCTCATGCCCTGTGGTTTAACCCTTTTCCCTAATGACTGTCTGGAATTCTTTTTTTGTAGACTGTGGCTCTGTCTGAGAGATGAATTCCTAAGCCAGCCTTGTTTCCAGGCTCTCCTGGAGGCTAGGGTCCTGGCATCTTGGCTGTGTAATCCACCCTGTTCTGCTCACCTTGCTGTCAATGAAAGTGATGCCATCTCGGTGCCCTGCCAGTGCACCCACAGGCTTGGGATCATCCTCACGCATGGTACGCCGGTCCCAAACTTTGCAAATAGCATCGTCCCCCCCAGAGAACAGGATATGGGAGCTTGTGTCAGCAAAAGCCACTGCATTTACATCATTGTCATGGGATTCCATCTAGAGCAGAGACAAGACAGCTTATCTGAGTATTCCAGCAAAAAGAAGACAGAAAATGTGATGTTTAGCTCCTAGGAATAGTACCTGCAGTACACGGCGGTTCTGTTCTCGATCAAAGATGTAGAGGCATCCGTTATTGGCACTGAAAGAAAAGTGTTTGGGCTGGGTAACAAATGAACCAGTACTCAAGGAGTGGCTTCTTTGAAGGCTCTGGGGAGAACCTGTTAAGATTTTTAGTTAGGGTCAAGTCCCTAATTCCACAGAGCTCGCCTCCTACACAATAGAGAAAAATTGGATGGAGGCTGAGAAGAAATTTAAGGTCTCAAATTCCATATTGAGAGGGGACGAGAAAAGAAGGGAGAAAAGTCTCTGGGGGAGTAAGTCTGGTTGAGGAACTATGAGACAACTGGCTAGGGGTGTCAGAATATAGGTCTCCTCAAAACCAGGCCCAACCTCCACATGAGAACTTCTTAATTAACTGTGAAGAAATACCAAAATACTCACCCTCCCAGCACCTCTCGTCCATCTGAGGAGACTGCAATGGAGAAGACAATGAAGCTATGCTGATCTGGCCTAAAAGAGAGTATAGAATCTGTTATATCCCTTTTGGCCTTTATTAATTAATCCACTTCAGGTCCAAAGAAAGCCATGCACCCCATTTCTGGAAGGAAACTGAACAAGGTCCTGCTTACATGTGTCAGAATGAAGGGTTGTTTCAGAGAGAACTTGGAAGTTCTGCTGAATCCATCAACTGCACTTTATTCCTCCCAATGAGAAGTGATATGTAGCTCCCACCCAGGGGATCTCCCACTCAGAGAAGCAGACAGTCCCTGCATTCTGCCCTCTCAGCATTTTCCTCAGTTTAAGAGAAATTCATTGCAGAAGGCCTTCCCTAAATTTCTGGTGGGTGTCTAGCTGAAGAATGAAGCCAGTACCTCAGATCCAGGGCAGTGTGTGTGTCTCCCTCCCCGTAGATGTTGCAGATATGAACTAAGAAGCAAGAGAGACAAGAGTCACTCAAAGTTTGGAGATGGACCCCTGTGTAGCTTCAAGGTCAGAATAAGACCCAACAGGTAGAGTTTGAGAAGAAGCAGATTTTAGCTCAATATAAGGAAGGACTTTCTAATAAATTCTGGTTATCCAAAATGAAAAGAAACGCTTTGGAAAAGTAATGCGTTCTCCCTCATCAGACACATTCAAGCAGATGCATCTGTTAAGGTTGTTACACAGAAGATTTCTTCTTAGGGTGAGAAGGCCTGTACGACTTATAAAGTCGCTTTCAACTCTAAGACTTTATAAATAAAATTAGAACAAAGGAGAAAGAAGGAACAAAAAGCAAACTCCATGCAAATGGTAGAGGGGTATCAGATCATTCTGAGAGGGGCAGCTAGGTGGCGCAGTGGATAAAAGCGCTGACCCTGGATTCAGGAGGACCTGAGTTCAAATCCTGCCGCAGACACTTGACACTTACTAGCTGTGTGACTCTGGGCAAGTCACTTAACCCCAATTGCCCGCCAAAAAAAAAAAAAATCATTCTGAGAGCAGAGTCTTCCTGTGATGTAGCATGAGAACCTAGCTCAGACAAGAGAGATAGAAAGATGTAGGCTATAGGGTTCAAAATGGAGAGATGATAGGACTGGTAAATATACTCACTATAATCAGACCAGCTGGAATAGAGGAAGTGGTTCCCATCAGGAGTAAAGGCTACATCCAGAACACTCCAACCTACATCCCTGGCCTTGATGCTCTTGAACTTATGGAAGCAGCCATAGCGGCAGTCATACAGTCGAATTGTCTGGTCTGGGAATTGAGAATAGGCAAATTTTGAGAAACTTTCTCCTTTCACCCTTGGCCACCTAGTACAGCTATGGATGGGATCTTGCTTCTTCTGCAAGGTATTCAAAATTATACCTTGCTGACATCTCCCAACCTTAGTATTAGAAGGCAGCTTGGAACAGAGGCTTCCCCAATCTATGGGCTGATGGGCAATTGTTCTCTGTTCTGACGATGGGTTCATAGTTCCTTATTCAGGGGGTGATCACTGAGTTTAGGTACCTTGGCAGGCAGACATGAAGATCTGACCATCCTTGCTATAGACGCCACAGAAAGTCTTATGGAAATAGGAGTCAGTGAAGCTCAAGTAGTTGGGCAAAAAACTGAGAAAAAGGAGAAAAAAATAGCAGTAAGGTATGGAGGTATCAGTTTCAACAGCACCCCAAAGAGACCACTACACGAGGTCCCCCTTTGTTTATAATACTTCTTTTTCCCTTACCCATACCACCAAGGTTTTAAAAATGTTTTATATTCTTTACTCAGCAACTGTTAACTCTCTCCTTTCTTCCAATAGCAGTAACTCTTATCCCTCATCCCAATTTTAATAACTCCAACTTTTCCTATTAAATAACCACTTCTAATTTTATGGTATGGTCCCATCTACTTGTCCCTCTAAATCCTCCTCAAATATGATCCCATTAAATTCACAATGATAGTACCCCGGTGACAAACTTACTGAGACACAACCCGGGACCGCTCTCCAGGAGAAAAGCTGCCATGATGACAGAGGCCTCGTTCTCTCTGTAGGGAAGAGACAAGAGAATGAGGCCACCATACACAAGGTACTTTTTGTTTTTGTTTTTTTAGTTGGGCAATAAGGGTTATGTGACTTCCAAAGGTCACACAGCTGGTAAGTGTCAATTGTCTAAGGCCGGATTTGAACTCAGGTCCTCCTGACTCCAGGGCCAGTGCTCTATCCACTGTGCCACCTAGCTGCCCCCACACAGGGTACTTTTGCTGCCATCTTCAAACTCTTTTCTCTAGAGTTCACTTCATTCAAGGTGTGGTTGGTAGAACTTCTGACTGCCCTTCTATACCCCCCCCCCAAATAGCTAAAATTTACACAGCTCTAAGATTTGTAAAGTGCGTTCCATATATTAGTTGATCAAGCCTCACAACGTTGTGAGGCAGGTGCTACCCAAGTTTCGCAGAAGAGAAAACTGAGGATGAGAGAGGTTAAGTAACTTGCTCAGGATGAAACAGTTAGCAAATGTTTGAGGCAGGATTCCAACCCAGGTCTTCCTGACTCCCAATCCAGCTCTCTATCCAAAATTTTTGGCTCAATGCAGGTAAACGAGCCTACCTGGTTCAGCATTCGAGGGAAGCTTTGCTCCTGCACTATCTTACTTGATCCCAGCTGCCCTGTGGCCAACTCTACTTGGGTCTTGATCTCATTGCACTCCAGCTCTCGGGTGTCAGGATTTGAGTCCACTGTAAGAAGAAGCAGCAGCAGCCCTGCCTCAGTTCTTTAAGTCACAGAAGTCAGATGAATGGCCAGAAATGGCCAGTGTCAAGGAAGATGGGGCCCAATCAGGAAAGAAAGTAATGAGCTTCAAAGGATTCTCTTCATTCTGTTACCTGATCTTCCTCCCCACCTCCTTTTGACTCCAATCTTTTGGATCTAAACAATTTTTTGCAGACTGCTGCTCTAAAATTCTGGAAGCCAAGTACCCTTTCCTCTTACCAGGTGGATTGTATCTGTCACCAAGACGACCCTCCCAAGGGCTGTCATTGTCATCATCTGAGTCAGAGAGCGTATGGATGAGCTGCAGGCTGGTTGCACCATCTCCCTGTACCAGTCTCACCTGGCCCCTGTGGAGAGACCTCATGGCAGGGGATGATCCCTCAATACTAAACAATTTAAACTCAGTGAGCGAATCTCACATAGTCATCTCTATGATTTGGGGCGCCAGGATAACTACACTTTGGTCATTACCAGGCTGTAGAAGACCACTCTTGAGAGTAGGGCTAGGGAACAGTAAGGAGATTTCTGGAAATGTTAAGCTGAAGTTCTAGAGCTAAAAGTTATGGAAGCTTGATTTCTGACTCTACCAGAAAAGTTCTATGCTATACAAAGAATTCTGAAGGGAACTCCCAGATCTCATCTCCCTAAATTCCACAATCACATACAAATTACCTAAGTCTACTACAACCTCACTCAGCCCCCCCCACCCTTGCCTTTCCCCTTTGTTTACTTGAGAACTCAATCACATTTGTGCAACAAAGTGAATGCTACTAAAGAAAGCTCCCTCACCTAGAGCTGGGCATGGCTAGGGGTAAGACTATCACTATGTGACCTCCCCTCAAGTACTGTCCTGCCATCCCATCGGGAAGAAGCGGAGACCAGCAAACTTCGGAGTCTCCTTAAAGGACGGTGTTCTGACCCCTATGCCCTATCTTTGTGTAGTCAGTTTCCCTGTCCCGAGTGGGGGAGGGGGCCACACCAGTGAATTACCTGGGGAGGAAATAGGCCAGATCCACATCGTCATCTTCCTCACTGTACCGCGGTTCATATCTCCCATACGGCGAGGCCTCCGAGGCACTGCTGTTGCCTGGTGAGTCCATCTTCTGGTCACAGCATCCTCCAGACCTGTGCTGGAGCCTTCCCCCTTCCTGGGTCTGGCAGGGCCCTACCCCAGAGCCTCCTGGATGGAGAGTGTATGTGTGAGGGAGAGGCCACTGCTCCTCTTCAGGAATAGGGATCCCTTCTCCTTTGCCAATGACAGCTCCCCGGACTTCACGAAGACAGACCCGAAGCCTGGAAAGCGCAAACAGGGAGGGAGGAGGGGGAGCAGGGGGTGAAGGTCGAGGATCAATCTCGTACCGCTAGGTAACACCCTCGCCTACCAATCGCAGCCCTCGGAGAGGAGATTCCTTAGGTTCACCTCCTAGCTCACCTAGCAAAGCTCTAGGGGGAAGGGAAGGGAGGAGGAGGGGGGGGGGAGATCCTCAGGAAACCACCAATCAGAACTCTCCTGGAGGAAAGAACCTTACCCACCAATCAGAGAGCTCTCCTGCTACAGCCGGCAGAGGCGAAAGCCAATGAAGTTAGAATCCGGCTTAACAACCCTCCCCCACCCCTCCACCTCCCCGACTCACGGCCACGTGGTATGTCCGGGGTGTGTACGCGGAGTGTGGGGGGGGTAGGGTTCCTACCACCTAAGAGAGCGATTAATGCCCAGCCCACGACTCCCCACCCACCAAAGGCAGCACATAAAACGCAGCGGCGAGAGAGCGGCACGCGAGGCCTGGTTTATATTTATCTACGGCGTTTCCCCCAACGGCTCTAACAGCTTCGCGCGGCTCCGTCACGCACCTCCTCGATTCCCGGGTTCGCCTCCCGCTTGCGTCACGCTGTCGGCCACCTCGCCCCGCCCACCTTGAGTCCGATTACTGGATGGTGGGTCCGAGTGATTGACAAGTGGGCGGAACTAAGTGAGTTTGTTGTGGAGGGGAGGAGGCGGGGAAAGCAGTTGTTGGAGGATGAGCGCGAGTGCGAGGGTGTTCTAAGCGCTGGTGGAAGGGCGGGGCGAGGTTGGAGGGGAAGAAGGGGAATGTTGTTGACATTTATTTCCGAGGGTAGGGATAGGTGGGGAACCCAGGGGGGTGGGCGCGGCCGCGGATTCTTCTGGA
The DNA here is from genome assembly GCF_019393635.1 of Dromiciops gliroides. Lineage (NCBI taxonomy): Eukaryota > Metazoa > Chordata > Mammalia > Microbiotheria > Microbiotheriidae > Dromiciops > Dromiciops gliroides. Next base: position 175,314,842 of record NC_057862.1, read on the forward strand.
GTTCTGTTGATTGGGGAAGAAAAGGAGAGGCGAGATATGCTAATAACTAGCCGTAGATTGGCTATTTAGGAGCCTTGGGGTTGGCCTTCACCAAGGACCAGTGGCGTCATTTGAAGTCAGTCCCTAAAGTTGCAAGTTCCCCGGGATCCACACTTTTCAGACAGTCCCAGAGCCTCCCTTCCCGCACTTTGCCCTCCCCAGCCTCTGCTGGGGGCGCAGGAGCTTTTGTGGCTTTAGTAGCGTGTAAGCGGCGCTCGTGGGGAAACTCTAAGCCCGGTGTCATACTGGGAGTGTGTGCAGGGAGGAATTGGCACTCAAAGAGACTGCCTCCTAGGCCGGAGCCCGGACACTGCCCCAGGCCTGCCTGGGGTGGGGGGGGGATACTGGCCTGGCTGGGCTTGTTCACCAGATAATCCGTGGCTCCTTTTGACTGAATGCCCCACAACCCACTCCCAGGATAGGCGCCCCTAAATCTGCCTCCTCGGGCCCAAACAGACAGTCCCTGAAGATATCCGTTCCCGCCACCCCGAGCTCTGTGGAACGCACTTGACCTTGACCTTTTGCCGTTGATCTGCTTCCCCCATCCCCTCCCGGGTGTTTGTAGACTTCTCCCAGCACCGCTCCGGGCTTTGTAGGCCTCTAAACAGTATCCGCCCCTCCCCCCCGCAGCTCCTCCCCGAAGGATGCGTGAGGGGTCCAAGGTCTTCCCCCCCTCCGCCCCCCATCTTTCTCCCAGCCCCCCGACCAGGGACCGCAGCTCCCACCCTCTCCTCCTCCTCCGGGTTAATTTGTAACTAGGTTTGGGTCCAAGGCCGAGAACTGCCACGTCGGGGGGGGGGGAGGGGGGGAGGGGGGAGTGGCACCCCAAGCGGGAGGTGTGGAGAGGCAAAGTCCCTTTGTTGTGCTGAGCTAGCAGAGTCTTTTCTCTGCGCTAGAGGGCAGCTTTCAGGTCCCCGAACCCCTACTCCGCTCTACTTGTAGGCACGTAGGGCTACGTACCAGGGACCCTGCTTTACTTCTGGTGATCTCTATCCCTCTGCCACGTGTTTATGACACATTAGGATGGGATGTATATTTCATAGGATCATAGAAGCCAAGAGTTGGAAGGGAGCCCAGAGGCCACCTAGTGCAGTCTCTAAACAGAAGGAATCCCCACCGTTGTCTACCAGGCCAGCGCAGCCTCTGTTTGAAGACCTCCAAGGACATTGAGCCCACCGTCTCTCGATGTGTCCTATTCCACTTTTGAACACCTCCAATTTTTAGCTGTTTCTACTTTTGCCTCCTTATAACTGCCACCCATTGCTCCTAATTCTGCCTTCTAGAGCTAAACAGTCTAAGTGTAATCTACCTATTCCACAAGACAACTTTTCAAATACTTGAAGACAGCTTTTATTCCCCCACACCCCAATAATTTTAAAATTTTACTTGTACCGGCTATGTCTCATTACAGACATATATCAGCACTACACAGCATGAGATTGGCATACTAGCACCCCACTACTTATTTTTTTTTTTAGTGAGGCAATTGGGGTTAAGACCCCACTACTTATTAGCAGAATGACCCTGGGCAAGTCACCTAAACTCTGGGGGCTCAGTTTCCTTATATGTAAAATAGGAGAAATACTTTCCTTAATTCATGGCATTGTAGGAAAATGCCAGCAAGATACTTATGTGAAAGTCCTCTTGTGAAGTAGCTGTAAAGAGCTAGTTACAGTAAGATGTTATTGCTAAAAATAATAAAATATGTTTGAAAAACATTTTATAATTCAGACTTTTAAATCTGATCCCCCCCAACCCGACCCCCCCCCCATTTCCCCTCCACCCAATCAGGGAGGCAAAACTCTATAATTATTCTCCTTTTGTCGCTTGGTGAATGTTCTTTTTTATGTGCTCCCGTACCATCTCTCCCCAGCTGTATGAATGGAAAAGAGCCCTTTGTCTTGTTTCCTTTATTTCTCACCACCACCCTACCAAGCGCTATCCCCATCCTCCACCTAGCCTATACTGAATAGCTTCTCAGTTAAGTATTGTTGACTGCCTGTCTTTTTCCTGCTCGGTAGCATCTCCACCAGAGGGCAGATGGGGGCAAGCCATTACAGTCAATTGGCCGTTCATCCATTTAGATTCCTGGCTCACCACTAGCAGTCAGCTTACCTACTGCACTGAATTATTGGGCAAGGGCAGCTGTCTGTGATTTGGAGCAACCAGAGTTTTTGTGCAGTAAGTAACGCCAATGTGGCTGCTTATATTTTTTAATTCATACTCAGCCCTGTCCACGAGGAAGAAGTACATTTTTTCCCAATTATCTTTGGCTTGAAGTGTTCTAGACCAATTTTACTGTCCTCATTAAAATAATTTATTGAGGCCTAATTGTTCATGGTACTTGAGAGATACTATCTTTGTCCTTCAGGTGCTGTTATTTCCCTGAATGTCTACAAGGTGGAGGAATACCTGTTCCTTTCTCCTTTGCTCCAATAATGTCTTTTTTTTTTTTTTTTTTGCAGGCAATGGGGGTTAAGTGACTTGCCCAGGGTCACACAGCTAGTAAGTGTCAAGTGTCTGAGGCAGGATTTGAACTCAGGTCCTCCTGAATCCAGGGCTGGTGCTCTATGCACTGAGCCACCTAGCTGCCCCCCCAATAATGTATTTTTAAACCTTTAATCATGCCTCTGACTCTCACTTAACTGTGCATGACACAGAACTGAAGTTTGACAAGTGTTGAATAGAATTTTACCTCACAGTTATTATCTGCTACTTATGAAGCCCATGATTATGATTTTTTAATAGTAAACAGCTATGGTAGTTGAAGTTGTTTCACTTGAATACCATATTTTCCCCCTTGTTTTTTATTCTTTCTAGTTTTATATTAATTTGGAACTTTGATCTATCAAGTTGGTGTTCTCACTAAATACAGACAGCTGATTCAGGAGTATGCCCCACACTGGTAATGAGTTGTTCCATGTCTATTAACATATAATTTCATTTTTTGGTTATATTGTCATGTCTATTACTTCCAAAATCTTTTTTTAAGAAATTTTTTTTAATATTTAAAAACATTATTTTAGGGAGGCAATTGGGGTTAAGTGACTTGCCCAGGGTCACACAGCTAGTAAGTGTTAAGTGTCTGAGGCCGGATTTGAACTCAGGTACTCCTGAATCCAGGGCAGGTGCTCTATCCACTGCGCCACCTAGCTGCCCCTTCCAAAATCTTCTTGAAGTATTCATTTATTTAGACATGAGACTTCTGTACAATCAGCAAACCTTTGGATTTTCTTATTTTTCATTCTTGAAACATTTTCTAACATTTTTTTCCACCATTGTTCTATGCTCACCCTTGCATTGAAGCTACTAAGCATCAAAGCACATGCTGATTTAATTGGGAGGACCTTTTGGTACTGTTCTATGTCTGCAAGACTGGGAATACCACATTATCTGAAGAACTGAAGTTAAGGATAACCCAAAGGGCAATGGAGAAGCCAGTGAGTGGATGTGAGAAGGCTGCAATGTGTTATAAATGAAGAATTGTACAGGAGAGGCAGGGTAATAGATGTCATCAGAGAAGTGTAGAAATGTATGATAAAAAAGTTGAGTTTATCATATAGTGATTATAAAATGAAGGCACTGGTATTCCAGTGCCTCTGAGGTCCCTTCCAACTGTAGCTCTTTGAAAATGAGGGTTGGTCAGCTGGTGTGTTCCACTGGAATCCTTACAATGTCAAAAGAACAAAAAAAACATACATTGGATGGACATACAGGATGGGCAGGAATGGATGTGCTTTCATCTGTTTTTTTTGTTTTGTTTTGTTTTTGTTTTTTGTGAGGCAGTTGGGGTCAAGTGACTTGCCCAGGGTCACACAGCTAGTAAGTGTCAATCATCTGAGGCCGGATCTGAACTCAGGCACTCCGGACTCCAGGGTCGGTGCTCCATCCACTGCGCCACCTAGCTGCCCCTGTGCTTTCATCTCTAACATTGGACATTGATGAGATCAGAGATTGGAGTGGGATTGTGTTCACTTGTAAAAAACCTATTTATAGTATTGTTGACTTGGTTTCAGCATTATGCTATATTCAGCATAGATCTTTCTGGTTTATGTATATGGCCAGTCATCCTCCATCTGATTCTGGACTATTCTTTTCACTCCCCCAGTACCCTCCCCTGAAGGGTTCTCTGGGAATTCCATTCTATTAATTAGATCTTGGTCTTATTATCCGGGTACAAACCACCAATGACATCCACCTCAGGATCATCTATAAATTAACTAAACTTATTTCCAGAAAGTTAATAGATGAAGATGTTAGAGATGTTTATGGAAGAGAGAAGAGACTTGAAACATGAACAAAAAGAACCACAGATCTAGAGCCTGAGGAGATCTTGTTGGTTATCTTGTTATTCCCTTGCTTCAAAGTCAAGGAAAGTGAGGCCCAGAGAGGTTGTAACACATACTGAGTCTTGGAACCATGATTTGAACCCAGGTATTATGACTCTTTCCACTGCCTTTAGGATTTCTCCACAGGACATGGAAGAGGACTGGTTCATTGCAAAGGGAACCAGGACTCTGTTGAGTGTGAGGTTCTGGACACTTTCTTCTGCCTTGAAATGAAGAAGGATTTGAGGGTGGAAGGTTGGAGACAAAGGCAGGGCCCTGGGGAGGAGGCTCAGGGAGAGAGGAAGGGATCCTACACCTTTCTTTATGTGGTTTAGCCTATGAAGCCAAGAATTTGAAGTTTGAAGCCCAAGCTCTGGGCATTCCACAACTCAGGACCCAAGATAGAGAGTTGGAAGGGGCTTTGAATGTCACAAAGCCCAAATCCCTCATTTTACTGATGAGAACTTAAGGGACTTGTGTAAGGTCACACAGATCACAGAGAGCAGAGCAGGGATTCAAACCTAGCTCTTTCTAACTCCAAATCCAGCTCTCTCTTCCTGGGCTGGGCTGGGAGAATGAAGGTTGCACAATGCTCCCTCCCCTCTTTCCCACTTGGGCTCCCCAGTACCAGTTTGGAATGCTACGTTTGATTCACGCAATGAGCAAGATTCATGAGGTTGGATCAGCAAAGACTTTGATGGGGATGGATTGAGGGGCTGGGGGGAAGAGGGTCATAATAGAGGAATATTGAAGAAAGTGAATAATATCTATGTGCCTTGACAGTTAATGAAAGCTATACAAATGTTATGCAAAATAAATGATAATTATTATTGAATCAACAGCTTAGACAGTGTATATAACAGGAATACAGCCTGGTTTGTGGTCTCCAAAATAGGCATTAGTCAAATCAAAGTTGCTCTTATTTTTTGCAGCTCTTTCTCTCTAGGTCCCCTGTTGAAAAGAGGTAGCTAGTACACCCTCTCTTGTTCTGTGTATGTATCTCTGCCCCTGTGTTCCCAGATTACATTTTTCTTATTCTCCCCTCCAGTTCCTCTAACTCAGCCAGTACCTCCCGGGGCAGGTCCTGGTTGACCTGCTCCCTCAGGTAGCTTCGTATTTCACGGACCTCCTGCTCCCAAAACTCTTTAGGCAATGAAAACAGCTCAGAGAAGTCCACAGACCCCAAGCCACTCAGATTCAGTGCCCCTTCTTTTGGCACTAGCCCCACTGGTGTCTTTTGGGCACTCTCCTCACCCTCCAGCCTTCGGCAGATCCAGTCCAGTACACGAGAATTCTCCCCAAAGCCTGGCCATAGGAATCGGCCTGATGCATCCCGTCGGAACCAATTGACATGGAAGATCCGGGGAAGCTGGACTCCCTGCCGCCCCTCCATGCTCAGCCAATGCTCCAAATAATGCCCAAAGTTGTAGCCAAAGAAGGGCCGCATGGCAAATGGATCGTGCATAATGGTCTTCCCTGGGAAAGTGGAATAGAGTGACACGTTATCTTCCTTGCTTGGAAGGGGACAGGGGACCTCTGAACCAAGATGGGCTGAGCTGTCTAATAGATGACATAATGGGATTCCCCCAGTGCATGATGAAGGTGCAGAATGGTGACAGCTTTCCTATGGGGTCCTCAGGGTTGATGTGAAAAAGGTAGACGGGTCAGGGGATAAGGAGGGATTTGAGGAGGCCTAAGGAAGGGTCAGTGATAGGGGTCTACTTAAGGAGGCGAGGCCCAGTAGGGGGATATGGCATTAGTGATGGGCAAGGAGGCTCACCTTTGTGTTCAGCTGCAGCGGTGGACTCAGAGCGCATGGCACTGCCCACAAAGACACCGTGGCGCCAATTGAAGGCTTCATATACTAGAGGTACTCCTGGGAAGTCAATTAAACGGGATTACAGACAGCCCTTTCCCCAGCCCTCAACTGATCCCCTCTGCCTATCCTGTTCCTTCTAGTGCCCTATGGATCAACTTGGACCCACTGTCTTCCTCTCAGTCTCTACTCTGAGATCCCTGAGGTAGGGGATAGGGGAATTCTGAAGGACTCCTTCAATTAAGAGTCTGGACTGAAGGAGATCAACTCCTACACATAGGGAGAGAGGAGAAAGGTTCCCAATCTAGAAACAGATCACTGAACCTGCAGAGACTCTACCTTTGGGTCGTCGTCCTCCAAAGATGATGGCATCGATGGGCACGCCCTCAGAATCCTCCCATGCAGGGTCCATGATGGGGCACTGGCGGGCCGGGGCACAGAATCGTGAGTTGGGATGTGCACAGGGCTCCTTGTCACCTGAGATGGAGACAGGCACTTTTACCTTGAACCCAACCCTTTTGGTACCCTGTTTTTGTCCACCACTCTTGGGATGCAACTCTTCTTTCAACTCCCAAAGGAGAATGGGATCCTTCCCCAACTCTGGACTCATTCTCACTCCCCAAGAAGAGAATGTTCATTATCCCCTGATGCTAGGGGAATCATACAGGGATGTGAGAGGAACCTGGAATCCATCAAGGGTGTGGGGCTTGTACTGTGATAGTCTCCCTTGTAAATCACTTGGGCTTAGAGTAAATAGGAGTTTATCTCTGGTGTGATAATATAAGTTTTTTTTTTCCTTTTTTTCCTTTTTCTGCTCAGACCCTGACTAGAGTATGAAGGTCAGTTCTTAGCTTAGCTTGTTGAATTGAACTGGCAACATGCACAGTACAGTAGCACTGAGGCACACCTCAGAAAACGTGGGGACGAAAGGTGAGCAGATGCTCCAACGAGAAACTGCCTAAATCTTTAATGAGTCTGCTGCTCCTAACCTGGGAGTTACAGGTCAGATTTCTGGGTTGGGAGACACCTGGCCAACATTATCTCTGATTCTGACCGCTCACCCAGGGAGCAGCGTCACCTCCCTCTCCCATCCACTCCTCCCTTGGTACCCTGCTACTACAGAGTATATATTTGGGAACTAATTTTAGTCACAAGCCTCCTTAGTTATACTGCTGGATCCAAATATGATGAAAGGTTTGAGAAACTGATCTATGGGGAAAGATTTAATTTTCTGGGTTTCTTCCACTGGATGGGGAAGGGTTGGAGCATAATAATGGTCTTTGAGAAGATGAAGGGTGATTACATAGAGGAGGGTGACTGTGATAATGGGCCCTGAACATAGGAATACAGGCTATAGGAACCACAAGGAGGCCATCCCTCTCTTATGGTCTTCTCTCCTCTGACCTACACAAGAGCTCTGTACTTCTTAACTTCCGAGGGACAGAGAAAACTAAGGGAGGGGTCAGAAGAGGACCCAAAGATGATGAAAGGGTTGAAAAACTGGTTTATGGGGAAATACTGAGGGACATAAGATTGCTTAGCCTGAGGGAGGTGAAGAGAAGTGAGCTTAATCACAGTATTTATACAGTGAAGTATGATGCCAGAGTTAGGCTGCAGAAAGTTGGGGGGGGGGGCCTGGGACTGAGGGATGTTCCTTCCTCTCACAAGCAGACCTCAAGGGATAAGAAAAAGTTCTTGCTGGGTTTCAGGGACTATTGGGGAGGGACAGAACCTAGGAGTTCTGGAGGAAAAGATTTTTGTAATACAGTGGTATTGGAGGAGGCTGGAATTCTAGTTATCTAGTGGGGGCTGAGGGAACCTAGGTGGTACAGTGTATAAAATGCCAGGCTTGGAGTCAGGAAGACTCATTTTCCTGAGTTCAAATCCAGTCTCAGACACTAGGTGTGTGACCCTGGGTAAGTCACTTTATAATGTTTGCCTTAAAATGAGTTAGGGAAGGAAATGGCAAACCACTCCAGTATCTTTGCCAAGAAAACCCCAAATAGGGTCAATAATAGTGGAACATGGGGGCAGCTAGGTGGTGCAGTGGATAGAGCACTGGCCCTGGATTCAGGAGTACCTGAGTTCAAATCCAGCCTTAGACACGTAACACTTACTAGCTGTGTGACCCTAGGCAAGTCACTTAACCCCAATTGCCTCACCAAAAAAATAAAAAATATAAAAAAAAGAATAGTGGAACATGACTGAAATGACTGAACAACGACAAAGTAGGGGTTGAAGTAGAAGAAACATTTCTCTCCATTCACTGAGACCTTATCCTGACCCTCTGCTCTTTGACTTGGTCCTCTTCACTTACCAGGTTTCCAGGCCTTGCCCAGCCAAGAAGTGACGGTGACACCAGGTGGAAGGGTCTGGTCAATGCCTTCCCAGTATACACCACCATCACTAGTCTCAGCCACATTGGTGAAGAGTGTATTGCTTTGGATTGTGGCCATAGCATTGGGATTTGTGGTTGCAGAAGTTCCAGGTGCAACACCAAAAAAACCATTTTCAGGGTTGATAGCTCGAAGGCGGCCTGGGGGAGAAAGCAGTGAGAAGAGTAGGTAGAAAGAAAGAAGAGTGGAGAGAGAAAAGTTGGGAGATGAGACCAGGGAAGGAAGTTCAGAGTGCTACACCCTGCCTCCCTCCTTGACCCAAAGCCAAACATAATAACTGCAGGAGAGAGGGCTCTTGAATCTCCTGGGCAATGTTGGACACTGTGCTGTATGTAGGGCAGGGGTGATCCCTAACGGTGGCAGAAGCAAAGGCTGTCTTTTTTCCAGAAACAGGTAAGAGATGGCTAACTTGATGAATGGAGAAGAAAGTGTAAGAGTGTGGTGTGGTGTGGTGTGTTTGTGTGTGTGTGTGTACGTATGTGTGTGCGTGTGCATGCTCTTGCCATGTATAGTTTCTCACCATCACTGCCAAACTTCATCCAAGCAATGTCATCACCTACACATTCCACTTTCCAGCCAGGCAGTGTGGGCTGCATCATGGCAAGATTAGTCTTGCCACAGGCACTGGGGAAGGCAGCTGACACATATCGTTTCTTCCCAGCAGGGTTTGTGATGCCCAGGATCTGAAGGGGAACGGGGAATATTCATCAGCACAGTACCTATGTTACAGAAGTTCTGCAGAAGCAAGAAGGGGGGCTTTGCCTGGTAGTTTGTAGGAGAGGCAATGGTCACTTAGGAGTTAACAAGGAAGAAGAGAATTTGTTCATTAAACATCTGCCCCTCCCTGCCACCTAGATTCTGGGTAGGCAGGGGAACCTGGTCTGTCTGGGCGCAGCCAGGAGCCCAAGGAGCCCACCAACAAGGCGGTACAAGCAATGAGAAGGGGGTTGAGGGGTGGCTTTGGTTGGGACAGGCCAGGTCTTTTTTCTGCCCCACCCTCAGCAGCCAGCCCTCCTCACCAGCATGTGCTCAGCTAGCCAGCCCTCATCTCTGGCGAGCCGGGAAGCGATGCGGAGGGCGAAGCACTTCTTGCCCAGCAGGGAATTGCCACCATAGCCGCTGCCAAAAGAGATGATCTCCCGCTGGTCGGGCACGTGACCAATCAGGGTTTTCTCAGGGTTGCACGGCCACTGGTTCACCAGCTCCCCTGAGGACAATGGTTTATGGGGGCGTCTAGCAAGGACGTAAAGCCTCCAGGGGTTTGGGGATAGGTGGTTTCCTCGAGGGGCAGAAGGGCACCTAAGGGGAAGGTGTTCAGAAAGGTTGGGGTAGGGAGAATCTCAGCTTTGGGACAAAATTTCAGTTTCCTCTTTCAATAGGTAGTGGCTTAAGGTCTTTCTTTCAGGATGGTTGAGGTGGTGGTGGTGGGGAGACTTTCTAGGTCTTGATTCTCACCTTCCAGGGGCAAAGGTCGGCCCACAGAGTGTAGACACTTAACGAAGTCACTATCTCCTAGGGCCTGAAGCACAGGCTTCCCCAGTCGAGTCATGATTCGCATGCTGGCTACCACATAGGGGGAATCAGTGAGTTGAATCCCCACACGAGATAGGGGGGACCCCACGGGGCCCATGCTGAATGGAAGGACATACATGGTGCGGCCTGGGAAAGGAAAGCTGGGTCAGAGATCCTGGCTCCAACCTTCCCCATGTCCCCATTCTGTGTCCCTTGCACGTGCCCCTGGTCCACAGTTACCCTTCATGCAGCCAGGAAACCTCTCATCCAGAGCTTTCTGAAACTGGGCTGGTGACATCCAGTTGCCCAGTTGTCCATGGGCTCCATCAGCTGGGATGGGCACTGTGTCTCTCTGAGACTCTGTCACAATCACTGTCTTGCTTTCTACTCGAGCCACATCCTTGGGATCAGTTCGAGCCAGCCAGCTAGGAAGAGGGCACCAAGAAGAGTTGGTCACTCAGGGTCTGGGGGTCAGGCAATCCCAAAGCATCCATTTCCTCTTCCCATTTATTCAGGGTCCACAGCATATGCCAGTTCTGTCCCTGGACTCCGTTTTTCCTCTTTCCATAGACCAGGGGTCCTTAACCTTTTTCGGTACTGTAGACCCCCTCTGGCAATCTAGTGAAGCCTTTGGACCCTTTCTTGGTATAATCTTTTCAAATGCATAAAATAAAACACATAGGGTTACAAAGGAAACCAATTATATTGAAATGGTGATGTCAATCTTCTCCATCCAAGTTCATAGACCCCAGGTTAAGAATCCCTGCTCTAGTTTAGACCATCTCCAATCTTTGGTTTAGTTTTCCATGTCCCCAGTATTGTGGGGGCCTCTGTCCTAGTTGGTCATATACAACTCAAAGGTGTTGATCTGCATGTTCTTCATTTAAATATAAAAATGCAAATATTCCTCCAGCCCATGATTATTTCCTCCCAGGATTCCCATCTATTATTAGCGCTCATTGGGATGGTTCAGTTAAGAAAGACCCGTGGTTAGTCTTTGCCTTTATGTACCCAAATTGACTTGTCTCTCCACCTCAGATGTCTAGCCTCCGGTCTGTCCTTTATGATCAGACTCACCAGTTGTCATACTTTGATAGCTTTCGGACAAGGCCTTCACGTTCCAGCAGGGCCAGTATGGCATCGTTCTCCGCCTCACTGCCATCACAGATGTGGATGCCTTCTGGCTGGCACAGGCGGGCACTTCGTTCCACAAAGTCCCTCACCTTAGCTGGAAGCTGACCCAAATCTCCACTGACTATCCGTAATGCATGGTTGCCTCGACTTGGGGTATAACCCCAAGGGCACAAACCATGCCAACCCAGCCTAGGAGAGAGGGGAAGGATAGTGATGGCCACAGTGGACACTGTTGTGGGAGATGTGTTGGGGGCGGGGAATAAGCACGAGAGTATACTGGAGCATATCTGAATACACTGGACTTTAGGGCGTGTATCTGTGATACCCAGAGGGTGGTTTGGCATGAGTTTTGGCTGTGTAGGAGTTATGTGCTATCATGAAAGCAGCACTGGATTTTCACCTTCAGCAGAATGGAGTCTTCCTTTACTAGCTTTTCGATGTTGAACAAGTCACTAAATCTTCCTGACCCTCTGTTTCTTTAGCTATAAAATAGAGATGTTACTTGAACTACCTATCCAGTAGGATTGTTGTAGGAATCAAATGAGATGAGAGGCAGTGTGGCTCAGTGGATAGTCACTGGGGTCAAGAGGACCTTTTAAACATAAGGGTCACATCACTGGGCAAGTCCCTTAACCTCTCCCTGCCCAGGTAACTCTCTCAGGCTGTAAACTAGAGAGCAGCATCCCACATCCCATCCACATTGGCAGAGAGAAAAGTTCCTTAAGCCAGTGAAAATACATGTCCAAAAAAAAAAAAAGTAAATGAGATGACATATGAAAGTGTTGCATAACATCTGAAATGCTATGTAAATCTCTTCTTACCACTATATTGTAAGCTCCCTGAGATCAGGGGCCGGTGTATTGTTTCATCTTCATATCTCCAACATGTAATAAATGCACTAAAATTTTTTTAATAAATGCATTTTTAGTGGAATTGGGAACATACAGGGAGGCTCTGTCTAGGCAATAAGGGAATCATATTCGAGTGTCATATGAGAATAGTCACCTGAGTGTCTGAGCATATCTGCTGATGGGGCAGCTTTGTACATAATGAGAGTATTGAAGAGCCTGTCTTCTCTCTAATCATTACCCTAAAAAGACCCTCATTCCCTCTTCTTTACTACCCTAAGAGCCTTCTCACTGGTCTCCCTAACTCCACTTTCTCTCCCCTCTATCTCCAGTCCATACTACACCCAGCTGCCAAAACTACCTTCCTAATATAGAGGTCTGACCATGTCATTCCCCTCCCGACTCAGAAACCTCCAGAACTTCCCTCTTGCCTGGGCCTGGACTTGTAATTTTTTGGGGGACAGGGAATTACTTGTGAAGAGCTAACTTTCTTTACTCATTGCACCTTCTCTGCAATTTATATTTAGTCCCAGAGGTGAGACACTGAGAGGGTTAAGTGACTGGTCCAGAGCCACACGGCCAGTTTATGACACTTGTCTTCCTGACACCTAAGCTGGCACCATTGCCTACACTAGAAAAAACAAACTCCTTAAACTGGCATTCAGCTCTCTCCACCTCATCCTTCCATAAGAAGCCAACCAAAATTTCCATCCTTATTTCATGCCATTTTCCATCATGCTCTCCATGTTGAAGCCACAATGGACCACTAGCTGTTATTTACAACTGCCCCACTGTCTCCAGATGACATTTCCAAGATTCCCCCTGGATTTGCTCGGGTGGTCACACACTCTGGGAATGAACTGCTTACTTGTCTCTACTTACCTCAAAGTCCCTGGCTGAAAGGGGTCTCTCCCTCCTCACCTTCTCCTGCATCACTTTTTCTGGATCTCTTTTCACCATCACACCCTACCTTATACTTATCTGTGAATGCACCCTATCACTGCAGCATACTGAGGGAGGAGACTGTAACTTTTATCTGAGTATTCCCTGGTGCATATTACAGTGCTTTGCATGTAATAGTATGCGTTTAATACATATTTGTTGAAAGAATGAATAATGTCTGGTCAGTGATATATGAATGTCAGTCACTATTATTATTATTATTAATTTTTTTTTGTCAGGCAATTGGGGTTAAGTGACTTGCTCAGGATCACACAGCTAGTAATTGTTAAGTGTCTGAGGCCGTATTTGAACTCAGGTCCTCCTGAATCCAGGGCCAGTGCTCTATCCACTGCACCACCTAGCTGCCCCCTATTACTATTATTATTAAACATAATCATAGAATATCAGAAGCTGTAAGGAACTTTAGGAATCACTTAATCTAACTTCTTTACTTTAAACATGAGGCCACTGAGGCCAGAAATTGCTGGAGTTCACATAGCTATTTAGTGCCAGATTCAGAGTACTTTACAAATATCATTTTTTCTTCACAGCTCTGGGAGGTAGATACTATTACCCCCATTTTATAGATGAGGAAAACAAAGTAGAGAGCAGTTAAATGATTACTTAGGTTGTGCAGTGGATAAAGTGTCTAAGCCTGAAGTTAGGAAGACCTGAGTTCAAATCCAGCCTCAGACATTAGCTGTGTGATCCTGGGCAAGTCACTTAACTCTGTTTTCCTCAGTTCCTCGTCTGTAAAATGAACTGGAGAAGAACATGGCAAACCACTCCAGTAGCTTTTTTTTTTTTTTTGCGAGGCAATTGGGGTTAAGTGACTTGCCCAGGGTCACACAGCTAGTAAGTGTTAAGTGTCTGAGGTCGAATTTGAACTCAGGTCCTCCTGACTCCAGGGCCGGTGCTCTATCCACTGCGCCACCTAGCTGCTCCCACTCCAGTATCTTTGCCAAGAAAACCCCAAATGAGGTCATGATGAGTTGGACACAACTGAAACATCTCAACAACAAAACTTCCTGACTCCAGGTGCAGCCCTCTATCCACTAACTCACCTAGCTGCCACTAATATGTCACTAGCCAGAATGTGCTTAAGATGTTCCCTTTATGTTGGTCATTTATCTAAAATTAATGTATTTGTTTCTTTTTAAATGTTATATTTCTTCATGTACCTATATCCTGCCTTCAGAAGGAAATTGTATGTAACCTCAGCCAGTAGAGGCACAATTCTCTTAGGCACCATGGTTCCTCTGGAATAGTGTTTCTAGAATGATTCTCAGAACCTTAATAAAATACTGCTGACAAGCTGGTTGCCGTCACTCTGCACTGCTTCTGAAAGCTGTCCCTCCAACAGGAGGACCACACCAGCCATTCTGGTCACCGTTAGCAGCTTCAACAAGGGGGAAAGAAGTTCTGCCATCTGGCAGACTTGAAAGAACAAGGAGGGCTGGTGCCTCAGCCCAGTTTTCCACACATACCACTTGCCTTGTCCCTGCCCTTCCAGATTCTGGGGGATGGGCTAGGGGTGGGGTGGGGGGGAAGGAAGAGGGGGTTGCTCTGATTGGCCTGAACCCAGGGTGGGGCAACCCCGAGCGAACAAAGGCCAAAAGAATGGAGCTGCCCTCCTCCCCCATACCTAGAAGGGAGTCACCTACAGAAACTCCCAAAACACATAAGTGGCTCATGCAAATAGGCTTCCTCCCCCTTTAGCTGTCTGGGAGAGGCACCCCTTTAGGAGGCTTCTGGAAATGATAGCTGGAGGTTATAGTGACTTTGGAGACAGCTGACAACTAGATTCCAGGAAAAGACCAGTCCTCCTGGTCCCCCTCCCCCTCCTCTCTGAAATAGGTTTCAGAGGTAAGACCAGTCTGGGGTGAGGAGGTAGTTTGGCCAGTGCTGCCAAAACTAGATGAAACCCAGAGAAGCCCAGGGTAAAGGCAGGAAGGGATTCAGTAGCATCCAGACCTCTGCTATCATCTTTGGAAGATATAATTCTGTCTGGGTAGAAGTCATCCTAAATACACATCAATTGAAATAAACTGAATAGGAAATTATCTTGTGGGTAGTGGCCTTATATTAGAAAGTTTATGATGAAGCTCCTCTAAACTTTCTCTCTCTCTCTCTCTCTCTTTTTTTTTTTTTTGGTGAGGCAATTGGGGTTAAGTGACTTGCCCAGGGTCACACAGCTAGTAAGTGTCAAGTGTCTGAGGCCACGTTTGAACTCAGGTCCTCCTGACTTCAGGGCTGGTGCTCTATCCACTGTGCCACCTACCTGCCCCCTAAACATTCTTAATTAATTTATTTTTTGTTGTTGTTGAGGCAATTGGGGTTAAGTGACTTGCCCAGGGTCACACAGCTGGTAAGTATTAAGTGTCTGAGGTCGAATTTGAACTCAGGTCCTCCTGAATCCAGGGCCGGTGCTCTATCCACTGCGCCACCTAGCTGCCCCACCCCTAAACTTTCTTAAGAAGATTTTTCTCTTTTTCCAGGGTCTGGCTGGGGCAGTGTCTAGAGAGACAGGGGAACCAGGGACAGACTCATAGAGAAAAGGGTTTGGGCAGCTGGGGCTAGACAGGGGCCAGAGAGAGATGTGCCAGAAGAGATCCACTTGGACTAAGGGCCCAGAACTAGGAAGGGGAGGAAGCAGAATAGAAATGCTTGCAGAGAAATGCAATGGTCCTTCCTCCCCACCCCCACTTCACCCTGCTTTCCTGCCTTGCTCCCAGAGGTCCCTACGGTTGTGCTGGGCTCCTTGCCAGGATCTGTTCCTAGGGAATCCAAGGGAATGGATGTTTACCTCTTACCTCCTTCAGAGAAACTCTGCTCCCCACCTCCACATGGGTTCTTTCTCACTATCTTTCCCCTCCACCCCCCAGGCCTCCCCCTCCTCGTCCATCTCCCCTGCTGTCCTTCACAACTTGCTCAGGGGCCCTTCCTTCCAAGCTACTTAAAGAGTTAAACTTGAGCGGGGCGAGAAGAGCGGTGACAAACACGTGAAGAGCATGGGGAGGAAGGGAAGGAAGTTAGCCAGCAAAGCTCCCCGACGAAGGGGGGAAAAGCCAGCATGTCAGGCAGGAGAAGGAGGGGAAAGGAAGTTCATTGAATGGGACGTGGTGGCCAGCAAGAGGCAGACAGACTGACTAGAGGGTAGGGAGAAGAGGATCAAGTCGGCACAGAGGCCTCGGGACACTGATGCACAAACAACTGGGGGTGAAGAATGGGGGGACACCCAGGATGGAATGTGGTGCCCGGCAGACAAGGGCCGGGGGTGCAGAGCAGAGGCTCGAACCCTAGGAGGGAAAGAGGCCACGGGCGGGGTGGGGGCGGGTAGTTGGGGTGGCGGCTCCGGGCCACGCTTCACTCACCGTAGACAGGGGCGATACAGAGAGGCCATGAGACCTGACCGGAGCGCACGCAGAACACGAAGCCGGGGCTGCTGGGGGGCGGGGTGCCCGAGCCGGGGAGCAGAGATGGAGGGGGTGGGGGGCACCGGGGGAGGCGACCGACTGCTGCCAGTAGTGGCGGGAGCCGGGGCGAGGGCGGGAGCTGCTTAAGAAGGAGACGGGGAAGGCGGGGCTGGGCACGGAACCTGGGAGGGACCGCGGGGACTCTTCTACCCCGTTACCTGGCCGGCACCCAGACCCCGCCACCCGGCTTCATCCCCCTAGGTCCACCCCACCCCCAGCCCGAAGCAGCGCCCTTCTGGCCCGGGCGTCCTTATAGCTCCTAGCCTCGCATCCTTCCCATTGGATGCCGGCCCCAGCTCGGGTTCCTCTGCCTGGACCCACCCCCTGATTGCAGGCCACGCCCCTCTCCACATGATGTAACTCGGGGAACCTCTTGCTCCGGGTAGATGAGTTGGGCTCGAGAAGTCTACAAAAGTGCACATCCTGGCCCCAAGGAGGCTTTCAGTGCTCCGGGAAATCGCCCCTTCGAAGATTTAGAGCTGGAAGCAACCTTAAAGATTATTTTGTCCAACCCCTCCCTTTCTTTCTTTTTTTTGGTGAGGCAATTGGGGTTAAGTGACTTGCCCAGGGTCACACAGCTAGTAAGTGTTAAGTGTCTGAGGCCGGATTTGAACTCAGGTCCTCCTGACTCCAGGGCCGGTGCTCTATCCACTGCGCCACCTAGCTGCTCCCAACCCCGCCTTTCTGTTACAGTTGAGCAAACCGATGCACAGAGAGGTTCAGTAACTGACCCAAGATCACACAGTTTATCTGGTGCTCGGACTTCAGGCGCTCTGTCTTCAGACCTAGTGCTCTCTGCTATACACCATTCTTTCCCTTAGAAAACCCGACCCCCTGAGCCTCAGACTGCTAAGGTTTTCAGGGCTCTAGTGCTTCCTTCCATTTGACTTTCAAAGCCCTTCAGAAATTGACTCCTACCTACCTGTCTTTACATGATTATTGCACGTTACACGCCTTCACACAGCTCTATATGCCAGGCAAAAATGACTTATTTGCTAGTCCCCCTTCCATCTCCTGTCTGTGTCTTTGGACAGGCTTGGACAAAGCTCTCCTTTCCTGGCCTTTTGGAAACCCCAGCTTCCTTTCAAAAGTCTGCTCAAGTGCCAAGTCCAATTGAGAAACTGTCTGGGTCTCCTCAGTGGCAAATTCCCTCCTCCCAAGGAATTACTTAGAACATACTTTGTAAATACTCTCTCCTGGGATCTTATACTTCTTGGTTCTCCTCATATCTACCTGACTTGCTCCTTTCAGCCTCCTTTACTGTATCATCACCCATATCATGACCCCATACTGTGGGGATACCCGAGCGCTCTGTCCCAGGTCCCCTCTTTTTTCTCTTTACAAGCTCTCACTTAGTGACCCGATCAGCTCTCAGATTTAATTATCATCTTTATGCAGGTGAACCCCACATCTGTACATTTAGCCTTTGTCTTTCTCCTGAGTTCTAGCTCCGCATCAATTGCCTGTTGGGCATTTCAAAATGGATGTCCTATGGACTTTTCAAATTCAACACGTTTAAGAGAGAGCTCATTATCTTTCTCCCAAAGCTCATTCCTCTTCCAAATTTCCCTATTTCCTTCAAGGGTACCAACATCCTTGTAGTTGCCTACATTTACATCTTTAGTGTCTTTCACTATTCCCCACAGGTATTCACCAATTAGACATAATCAGTTAACAAAACTTGTCATTTCTTCCTCCACAAAATTTCTCACATTTGTTCTCTTTTCTCTACTACTTTTTCACACAGCTCCTACCCTAGTTCACCTTATCACCTTATTACCTATTGCCTGGATTGTTGTTGTTGAGTTGCTTCAGTGTATCTGACTCTTTGTGACCCCACCTGGGGTTTTCTTGGCAGAGATAATGGAATAGATAATAATAATTGTTATTCAGCTGTTTTTCAGTAGCGTCTGACTCTGTGATCCCATTTCGGGTTTTCTAGGCAAAGATGCTTTGCAATTTCCTTCTCTAGCTCATTTTACAGATGAGGAAACGGAAGCAAACAGGGTTAAGCAACTTGCCCAGGATCACAGAGCTAGTAAGTGTCTGAGGCCAGATTTGAACTCATGAAGATGAGTCTTCTTGCCCCAGGGGCCTGTGCTCTATCTACTTCACCACCTAGTTGCCTAACGCCTGCTTCAAATCTCTCTCCATCCCAATTTACACAGCTGCCAAACGGATTTTCCTAAACATCACTTTCTGGCTCCATAAACTCAAGTGGGTCCCTATTACCTCTTGAATTAAAAACAAACTTCTCTTTGACATTTCTCCTACTGGACCCCAATCCACCTTTTCAGACTCATTACACACTACTCCTTACTAGCTATAAGACCAAGGGTAAGACATTTAAACTTTTTTATTTTAGTGAGGCAATTGGGGTTAAGTGACTTGCCCAGGGTCACACAGCTAGTAAGTGTTAAGCGTCTGAGGCCGGATTTGAACTCAGGTACTCCTGAACCCAGGGCCGATGCTTTATCCACTGCGCCACCTAGCTGCCCTGACACTTAAACTTTTTGAACTTCAGTTTCATTTTTTGTAGATTTAGGGTAGTAATAATTGTAGCCCTTAACTCACAAAAGTTGTTCTGAGGATCAAGTCATGTATGTAAAATACTTTGTAGGCCTTAAAAAGTCATTTATTATTATTATTATCACACTAATATCCAGGACCCTCCTATAATTTTCAGATTATTCCATTATTATAACGGCATTGTCTATAATCTCCAAAATAGAATCAGAGTCCAAAGAATCAGATTTATATATGATCCAAACTGCAGTGAGGAGGTGCATGCTGAGAATAAGGAGTGTATAATATACACTACATGCCAACAAGATGAATCCTGCACAATTTCTTTTAGATAGATGTTTGATCAGAAACAAAGGAGAGAAAACAAAACAAAACAAACAACAACAACAACAACAAAAAACCAAACAAACAAAAGGGGGCAGCTAGGTGGTGCAGTGGATAAAGCACTGGCCCTGGATTCAGGAGGACCTGAGTTCAAATCCCACCTTAGACACTTGACACTTACTAGCTGTGTGACCCTGTGCAAATCACTTAACCCTCATTGCCCTGCAAAAACAAACAAGAAACAAAGGAGAGTTGGTCTTGTAGGGAAAGTATGGATTAAGAAACCGATGGTGTGAGTGCTGTGCTGGTAACAAAGGAATGTTTTTTAAACAATTATTTTTATTTCCAATTATGCTTTTATTTTCTGTCTTTCCCATCTAGCCCAGCATTGAAAAGAAAAAAGGAAAACAAAAGCCCTTGTAACAATTATGCAAAATTTTTAAAAATTGTGAATTAGCCTTGTCAAAAAATGCCTGTCTAATTCTGCATCTTATTTCCAGCACCTCTCTATCAGAAGGTGGGTAGCATGCTTTATTGTGTTTTTTTTGGTGAGGCAATTGGGGTTAAGTGACTTGCCCAGGGTCACACAGCTAGTAAGAGTCAAGTGTCTGAGGTCGGATTTGAACTCAGGTCCTCCTGAATCCAGGGCCAGTGCTTTATCCACTGCACCACCTAGCTACCTAGCATGCTTTATTGTTAGTTCTCTGGAATCTTGGTTTGTCATTAAACTATAAGTTCTCAAGTCTTTTAGAGTTGTTTTTCTTTATAATATTTTTGTTATTGTATACCTCGTTCTTCTAATTCTACTTGCTTTGGCATCACTTCATACAGGTCTTTCCAGGTTTCTTTGAAACTGTCCCTTTTGTAATTTTTTTTGGGACAATAGTTTTCAATTACATTCATATACCATAACTTATTCAGCCATTCTCCAGTTGATGGCCACTTCCTTATTTTCAGTTCTTTGCCACCACAAAACATTTTTGTATATATGGATCTTTTTCTTTTTTCATCTCCTTAGGGGTATGGACCTAATCGTGGTGTTTCTGTGTCACAGTATGCATATATTGGTAACTTTGGAGGCCTACTTCCAACTTGCTTTCCAGAATGGCTAGATCAATTGAGAGCTCTACCAACAGGACACCAATAAAACTGTTTTCCCAAAGCCCCTTTAACATTTGTCATTTTCCTTTTTTGTCAGCTTTGCCAATCTGGTGGATTTGAGGTAGAACCTCAGAGGCATTTTAATTTGCATTTTTCTAATTATTGATGATTTAGAATATTTTTCATAAGGTTACTGATAGTCTGGATTCCTTGCTTTGAAAACTCCCTTTGACCTTTTAGCAACAGGGGAAGTAAACATGGAGTGTCAATAGGGAAATACTTTTAATATATTGAGTAGATTCTGGGAAGGATTTGTAGAAGGATATGTGTCATAGGTGAAAGTTGGTGGTCCGTAGGTATACCTTAATAAAGAATTACACTCTTGCACACAGTCCAATTATTCTTAAAGTCATCTTTATTTGGCACTAGGGAAAGTGACCAAGGGGGAAGTCAGACTTCACCCCTCAGGAAGGAGGATTTAGAAACATTCTCCTCTTCCAACAGAGGGAAGGCAAAAGCTTTTATATAGGATAAATGCAGTGTCCACTTGAAAACTGGAAAGTTCCCTTTTAGGGTGGGACGGGGAAAACTTGGGTGCTTGCCATGTTCCTGAGAATTGAGGGGGATTTTTTTTAAATGATGGTCCTAACCTTTGGGGTTATCTCTTTCTCTTAGCTCCAGTCAGGTAGCAGCCACACCTAATTGACTTTCCTGCTACAGAATTTTATCTCCCCTTACTTCTTCTTTTTTTTTGGTGAGACCATTGGGGTTAAGTGACTTGCCTAGGGTCACACAGCTAGTAAGTGTTAAGTGTCTGAGGCTGGATTTGAATTCAGGTCCTCCTGAATCCAGGGCCGGTGCTCTATCCACTGCACCACCTAGCTGCCCCTCCCCTTAATTCTTAGGTATGTATGCCATGATATCTAGTTGGTCAAGCTAAACTTTAATAGTCCCTTAATTCCTCAATATGTCTGTCCTGTTATCTGGTCATCTTTAATTTTGCTTCTCATAGGAGAAACTTCTGATTTATTCCAAGCCCATGTCAATATGGATAAGAGTCACACAGGATGAGAAGGTAGGGATGAGCTGAGATTTGCATCAGTGAAAGAAGTATTCATGTTACTGATGTCAAGTCCTGAAATAAACTCATTAGTGGAGGAATAAATCATCTTTAATCAAGGTAATGGTACCAAACCAGCCACCCTGGGAGATGTCCCACCAGCAAACTCACAGGGAAAATGTCATTATACTTTTAGGAGAAAAAGTGGAGGGGGTCACACTAGATAGTTGAGGCTTGGTCAAGAGATGCAGGCTGGCATCAGCAATCTATTCCAGTTAATTTACCCTTTGTGATCTAAACACCACAAATCTCAATGAACAGGACAAAGACTTTAGGAGCTGAGGTCAAATTCAAGCTTTGTTCCTTTCCAAGGTAAGATCCCAGGGCCGGGTCTTAGGGAGAGTAGGAATGCAAGGACATCACTAGAATTCTTACAGCACAGGATTTTTAAGAAGAGCAGCAGGTAATAATTAACATTAACGGTATTTCTGTCAGCGAATTCACAGATTCGTTGAAGTATTAACTTCAGACTTGGTTCATGTGGCTTAACTTCTAGGAAACTCACTTCCTGACTGTACATAAACGTTAGTCACGTCCCCTGCGTAGACTAGCTGAGGTTCAGGCAGAGCTGGGAAGTTACCTTCCATCTCTTGGTTTCTCTAGTCTTTGCCTCCCTCTATCTCCCCTTTAAAAAAAACACCACATTTATTTTTAATATATTTTTTCCATCACGATCTCTTCCTCTCCCCTTGACCCATTCCTATCATGAAATAGAATCCTCTCTTATAACAAATATGTATAGTAAAGAAAAAAAGAATCAAAACACTGACGCCCTCATTTTTTAGACTCCACCTCTTCCCCGGCCCTGCTCACCAGCTGTTGCCCAGGATGCAAGGTCCATTAAATAAGTCTGAAGGAGAATGGCCGCTAGAGGGCAGGATGCTACCGGACTAACGGGTCCTCATCTTCTATCTCAGAATTAGAGCTCTGGCCGCTGTGGGGAGGGATGAAGGCAGGGCAGTTAGCAAAAAGTTTGGAATTTTGGAGCCTCCGCCTCACTGTTGACCTAGGATGAGTGGCCAAAAGCTTGGACCTGGTTCTGAAGAGCCAAGAATGGGAACCCCTATGTTGAAAGCCTGGCTCTGTTATTCCTTCAAATTTCATAGACAGAGCTGTAATCATTTGGCATTTTAAGGCCCTCTACAACCTGGAGTCTCCCTATCTTTGTAGCTTTGTTTCATGTTAAATGAAATGCAAAGCATTTTTTTTTTTTTTGGTGAGGCAATTGAGGTTAAGTGACTTGCCCAGGATGACACAGCTAGTAAGTTGTCAAGTGTCTGAGGTCGAATTTGAACTCAGGTCCTCCTGACTCCAGTGCTGGTGCTCTATCCACTGCACCACCTAGCTGCTCCAATGCAAAGCATTTTAATGAGTTATGGAAATCAGGATTATAAATTATTATTTATAAGTCAAAGTATTTTTATCAGGGAGGTTAGGATAAAGCTCTGGGCTTAGAGTCAGGAAGACTGATCTTCTTGAGGTCAAATCTGGCCTTAGGCACTTATTAGCTGTGTAACCCTGGGGAAGTCACTTAACCTTGTTTGCCTCAGTTTCCTCATCTATAAAATGAGCTGGAGAAGGAAATGTCAAACCACTCCAGTATCTTTGCCAAGAAAGCCCCAAAATGGGGTCACAGAGAGTTGGACACGACTGAAAAACAACTGAACGACAATTATTATCCTCATATTTATGTTCTATGATAATGATGACATTACCTCCTCTCATTGCCTCTACATGCCAGCCACTGTTCACTGGTGTCTCAAACTTAACACGCCCAATATATAACTCACTATTATTCTCTTCCCCAAAACATGTCCCTTCTCTAAATTTCCATCATCTGTCGAGGGTGCCACTATTCTTCCTGTTACTCAGGTGGGCAGCCTTGACTCTGCTTTCTGTCACTGCTTATATCCAACCTGTTGACAAGTCTTGTAGATTCTACTTTTACATCATTTATTTCTATCCTCTTCTGTCCACTCACACAGACAGTACTTCAGTCCTTATCACCTATTAGAGAGATTATTGTAATAGCCTTCTAATTCATCTCCTTCCTTCCAGTCTCTTCCTTCTCTACCCCATCCTCCACATGACTGCTAAAATAACCTTTCTAAAACATGGGTCCCAGTACTCCCTTGACCCCCACCCAATCTTCGGTAGTTCCCTATTGGCTCCAGGATAAAATACAAACTCAGTCTGACATATAAGGCCTTCCATGATCATGCCTCAAAATTACCTTTCCAGATTTTTTTTTATGTTACCAATCTGCATGTACTATATGTCCTAGCCAAACATGTCTACTTTTTAGTTCCTAAACATTCAATCTCTTGCCTTCATGCCCTCCCACAGGCTAAGATCTCAGACTTGGAGTATACTGCCTCCTCTCTTCTGACTCTAAGAATCCTTAACATCACTTGCCTCCTCTCAGGTGCTACTTCTTATTAGTTTTTCCTTGATATCCCTAGTTGTTCTTGAGTTCTTCCTCCTCACATTCCTTTGTATGTCATTTTTCTGTGAATATGTTCTATGCCTACAGTAAAATGTAAGTGCCTTGAGGGCAGGGAAAAAGCAATCTTTGTATCGCTAGTATTTTGAATATTGCAAAAGATCACTAATTTTTAATTTTTTGAATTGTTTTGAGTTGAATTGCCTCACTGTTGTTTATTCCTCTGGCCCACAACTCTAGCCTATTTCCCAAGGATCATAGAATTTTAGGGTTGGAATGGACCTTGGATGTTTAGAGTTTAACTCCCTCCTTTTTCAGATTGAAAATATGAGGCACTCTTCTTTTTGTGGGGAGGGGGGGAGGCAATTGAGGTTAAGTGACTTCCCTAAGGTCACATGGCTAGTAAGTGTCTGAGGCTGGATTTGAACTCAAGTCCTCTTGATACAAGCCACTTCACCACCTAGCTGTCCCTGAGGCTCTCCTTAAAAAACTCTAGTTGTAGATTTGGTGAGAGAAGGTTGTAAGAGAAAGAACAGAATGAAGGAGAGTAAGGGTCTGAACAGAAGGACAAAAGAAGGAGAAGGTAGTTGGCAAGGCAAAGTAAGTAAGAAAGGGTAAGGGGAGGGGCAGCTAGATGGCGCAGTGGATAGAGCGCCGGCCCTGGACTCAGGAGTACCTGAGTTCGAGTCTGGCCTCAGACACTTGACAGTTGCTGGCTGTGTGACCCTGGGCAGGTCACTTAACCCCAACTGTCTCACTAAAAAAAAAAAAAAAAAAGAAAAAAGAAAGGGTAAGGGGGCAGCTAGGTGGCGTAGTGGATAAAGCACTGGACCTGGATTCAGGAGGACCTGAGTTCAAATGTGGCCTCAGACACTTGGCACTTACTAGCTGTGTGACCCTGGGCAGGTCACTTAACCCTCATTGCCTCACAAAACACAAAAGAAAGGATAAGAAAAGCAAATTTATAAATAAAATAAATTGGTGAATAAATGAAAAGGTTGGTTTGTTATTTTTTTTAGACACAGAGACTTTTTTATTCTTTTTATTTCAGTTCCAAATTCTCTCTCTTTCATAATTCCTTCCCCCACTTATCAAGAAAGCAAGAAAAACAAAATTCACTGAAAATATGGATAGTCATGAAAAACAACTTTCCACATTAGACACGTCTATTTTTTAAAGCAAGAAGTGTGCTTCAATCTGCACACCAAGTCCACCTGTTCTCTATCTGGAGGTGGATAGCATGTTTCATTATGTTGTTGTTATTATTGTATAGTTGCTTTTCAGGTGTGTCTAACTTTTCATGACCCCATTTGGTGTTTTCTTAGCAAAGAACTTGGCAAAGAGTGGTTTGCCATTTCCTTCTCCAACTCATTTTACAGATGAGTAAACTGAAGCAAATAGGGTGAAGTGACTTGCCCAGGATCCCCCTGCTAGTAAATGTTTGAGGTTACATTTGAACTCAGGAAGATGAGTCTTCCTGACTCTGGGCCACCTAGTTGACCCCATTTCATTATGAGTCCTTTGGAAATATGGTGGATCATTGTGTTCATCAGAGTTACTAAGTCTTTGAAAGATTGTTTGTATAATGCTGCTGTTACCGTATAGACTGTTCTTCTAATTCTGCTCACTTCACTTTGTATCATTTCATAAAGGGTTTTCTAAAACCAGATCCTTTATCATTTCTTATAGCACAATAGTATTCTGTCACATTTGTATACCAACTTGTTCGACCATTCCACAGTTGATGTGCATCCCCTCAATTTCCTATTCTTTGCTACCACAAAGCCACTATAAATATTTTTGGACATATGGGTCCTTTTTCTATTTCTTTGATCTTTTTGGGATGTAGATCTAGTAGTAATATTTCTGGGTCAAAGGGTAAGTACTGTTTAATAGCTTTTGGGGCATAGTTCCAAATTGCTTTCCTGAATGATTGGACTGGTTCACAGTTCTACCAACAATGCATTAGTGTATCTGTTTTCCCATATCCCCTCAAGCATTTGTCATTTTCCTTTTGTATCTTCTTAGCCAACCTGATGTGTATGAGTTAGCACCTCAGAGTTGTTTTATTTTGTATTCTTCTTTTTTTCTCTTTTAAAATTTTTTCCCATAAAAGTATTTTTATTATTTTCCAGTTATATGTAGAGATAGTTTTCAACATTTGTTTTTATAAGATTTCTAGTTTCAATTTTTTCTCCCTCCCTCCCCTCCCTCTCTCTTCCCCAAGACAGCAAGCAATCTGATATAGGTTATATATGTACAATCACATTAAACATATTTCTGCATTAGTCATGCTATGCAAGAAGAATCAGAGCAAAAAGGAAACACCTCAAAAAAGAAAAAAAATAGAAATAGTATGGTTCAATCTGCATCTAGATTCCATAGTTCTTTTTTTTTCTGGATTTGGAGAGCATTTTCCATCATGAGTCCTTTGGAACTATCTTGGACCATTGTATTGCTGAGAAGAGTCAAGTCTATCACAGTTGATCAACACACAATGTTGTTGATACTGTGTACAATGTCCTCCTGGTTCTGCTCATCTCACACAGCATTAGGTCATGTAAGTCCTTCCAGGTTTCTCTGGAATCTGCCTGCTCATCATTTCTTACAGTACAATAGTATTCCATCACATTCATATACCACAACTTGTTCAGTCATTCCCCAATTGATGGGCATCCCCTCAATTTCCAATTCCTTGCCACCACAAAAAGAGCAACTATAAATATTTTTGTACATGTGGGTCCTTTTCTTCTTTTTTATGATCTCTTTGGGAAAAAGACCTAATAGTGGTATTGCTGGATCAAAGGGTATGCACAGCTTTATAGCCCTTTGGGCATAGTTCCATATTGCTCTCCAGAATGGTTGGATCAGCAATTTTTCCACAGCTTCTCCAACATTTATTATTTTCCTTTTTTGTCATATTAGCCAATCTGATAGGTGTCATGTGGTACCTCAGGGTTGTTTTAATTTGCATTTCTCTAATCAATAGTGATTTAGAGCATTTTTTTTCATATGGCAATAGATAGCTTTGATTTCTTCATCAGAAAACTGCCTGTTCATATCCTTTGACCATTTCTCAATTGGGGAATGACTTGGATTCTTATAAATTTGATTTAGTTCCCAATATATTTTAGAAATGAGACCTTTGTCAGAAATACTGGCTATAAAAATTGTTTCCCAGCTTTCTGCCTCCCTTCTAATTTTGGATGCATTGCTTCTGTTAGTACAAAAACTTTTTAATTTAATGTAATCAAAACCATCCATTTTGCATTTTGTAATATTCTCTATCCCTTGTTTGGTCATAAACTGTTCCCTTTTCCATAAATCTGAGCAGTAAACCATTCCTTCCTCTCCTAATTTACTTATGGTATCACCTTTTAGGTCTAAATCATGTACCCATTTTGACCTTATTTTAGTATAAGGTGTAAGATGTTGGTGTATGGCTAGTTTCTGCCTTACTATCCTCCAGTTTTCCCAGCAGTTTTTGTCAAATACTGAGTTCCTATCCCAAAAGCTGGAGTCTTTGGGTTTATCAAACAGTACATTACTAAAGTAATTTACTGCTGTGTCTCCTTTGCCTAACCTATTCCATTGATCCACCACTATTTCTTAG
This sequence comes from Dromiciops gliroides, assembly GCF_019393635.1. Taxonomy (NCBI): domain Eukaryota; kingdom Metazoa; phylum Chordata; class Mammalia; order Microbiotheria; family Microbiotheriidae; genus Dromiciops; species Dromiciops gliroides. The sequence goes on from NC_057862.1 coordinate 175,342,460, forward strand.
CCAGTACCAAATAGTTTTGATGACTGCCACTTTATAGTAAAGTTTCAGATGTGGTACAGCTAGCCCATCTTCCTGTGCATTTTTTCATTAGTTCCCTTGATGTTTTTGACCTTTTGTTTTTCCAGATGAATTTTGTTATCATTTTTCTAACTTTATAAAATAATTTTTAGGTAGTCTGATTGGTATGGCACTGAATAAGTAAATTAATTTAGGTAGAATTGTCATTTTTATTATATTAGTTCGGTCTGTCTATGAGCAATTGATATTTTTCCAATTATGTAGATCTGGTTTTATTTGTGTGAAAAGTATTTTGTAATTGTGTTCATAGAGTTCCTGGGTTTGTCTTGGTAAATAGACTCCCAAATATTTTATATTGTCTACTGTTACTTTAAATGGAATTTCTCTTTCTATCTCTTGCTGCTGGACTTTGTTGGTCATGTATAGGAATGCTGATGATTTATGTGGATTTATTTTATATCCTGCAACTTTGCTAAAATTGTTCATTGTTTCAGGTAATTTTTGAGTTGATTCTCTAGGATTCTCTAAGTATACCATCATATCATCTGCAAAGAGTGATAGTTTTGTTTCCTCCTTGCCTATTCTAATTCCTTTAATTCCTTTTTTCTTCTCATTGCTAAAGCTAACATTCTAGTACAATATTAAATAATAGAGGTGATAATGGACATCCCTGTTTCATCCCTGATCTTAATGGGAAGGCCTCTAATTTATCTCCATTACATATAATGCTTACTGATAGTTTTAGGTAGATACTGTTTATTATTTTAAAGAAAGCTCCACCTATTCCTATGCTCTCTAGTGTTTTTATTAGGAATGGGTGCTGTATTTTGTCAAAAACTTTCTCTGCATCTATTGAGATAATCATATGATTTTGGTTAGTTTTCTTATTGATGTGGTTGATTATGTTGATAGTTTTCCTAATGTTGAACCAGTCCTGCATTCCTGGTATAAATCCCACCTGGTCATAGTGTATTATCCTGTTGATCACTTACTGTAATCTCCTTGCTAACATCTTATTTAAAATTTTTGCATGAATATTCATTAGGGAAATTGGTCTATAATTTTCTTTCTCTCTTTTGGCTCTGCCTGGTTTTGATATCAGCACTATTTTTTTGTCATAAAAGGAATTCGGTAGAACTCCTTCACATATTTTTCCAAATAATTTGTATAATATTGGAATTAATTGTTCTTTAAATGTTTGGTAGAATTCACTTGTAAACCCATCTGACCCTGGAAGTTTGTTCTTAAGGAGTTCATTAATGGCTTGTTCAATTTCTTTTTCTAATATAGGCTTATGTAAGGATTTTATTTCCTCTTTAGTTAACCTGGACAATCTGTATTTTTGTAAATATTTATCCATTTCATTTAGATTGTCAAATTTATTGGCATACAGTTCGGCAAAATAGTTCTTAATTATTTATTTTGCATTCTTCTAATTATAAGTGACTTAGAGAAGTTTTTCATATGGCTATTGATAGCTTTGATTTCTTCCTCTGAAAAAGTTAATTTGAAATGGGAAAGGAGATAGACCATAACTATAAAGTTGTCCACAAGACAAAGGAAATGAAGTTGTATGGTTGTCAAGTTATTAGGAGGTAATAAAAAGCTATCTTAACAAACTGCTTAAGAGTTGGTGGGAATAGCTTCAATGGGGACTAGAAAAGGGAATCAGTTAGGAATAAAAGCATTGCTTTGCTGCGGTGAGGGCTCAGTTGAAGTTTTATAACACAGATTTGTCATGTATACAAGCAACACAGTTGTGAGACTTCTTCCAGGTTTGTTCAGCAGCCCCTGAGTATGAATTGAGGAGGTGAATGGGAGTAATCCAAGTGGAGGTTCGGCAAGAAAGTAAAAGCAATAAGAGAAGGGGCAAGGTATTCAAGAGCAGAGGCCAGTGTAGAGTTCAAATGGCTAACCATTGGGTTGAACCTGGAGAGGAGGAAAGAGAATTCAGAGCAAAGGCAAGGGCCAGAGAAAGTACTGAGGGATGGAGAGAATGTAGGTCTCTTTGAAGGCCAAGAACAGATTGAGGATAAGGCGTTGGGAGAAATGGAATAAGAGATTATCATCAGGAGTGGTTTGCCAGATGAGGAAACTGAGGAAAACAGGGTTAAGTGACTTGCCCAGGGTCACATAGATAGTCAGTGTCCAAGGGCAGATTTGAACTCACAAAGAAATCTTTTTGACTCTAGACCTGGCACTCACTCTATCTACTTCACCACCTAGCTGCCTGGACTAAGGGAGTAGGTTATGATAATTAAGGAAGTTGAAGGAATGAGAGATTCAATAGCTTGAGGGAGCACCTGTATGGATATTAAAGTTCCCTAATATAAAGGTAGCATATAGAGAGAGGAAAATGGTGAGCCAAGTGATGAACTCTTTGAAGATAAAGGGAGAATGACCTGGAGGTCATATCATAATTTTGATTGGATAGATTTTGATTGTTGGATTTCCAAGGAAGAAAAATTTCCGGGTGAAGAAGATAAAAGGGAAAGTCTGGAAATGATGATGGAAGTTCCCCTTCAGGAGCAGTGTAGTTGTAGGGTTTGTATAAGAGAAGATATAATTACTACTAGAGAGGATAACTGGGAATGGAATGTGGGGTTGTCAGAGGGGAAACATGTTCCTAAAAATGAAGTGGGTCTTCAATTGGAAAAAAAGCATCTGGATTGGTGGTAGTGATGCTTGTTCTTTGTCATGAAATTAGAAAGTCAGTCAGTCAATAAACATTTATTAAGTGCCTACCATGCACTAGGCATTAGGTTAAGTACTGGGGACACAAATGTGAAAAAGAAAGAATGTCCCTGTACTCAAGAAGTTTACAATGTAATGGGGAGGACAACATGCAAAAGGAAGATGAAAAGTGAAGGACAAAGGATGGGGCTGGGGAACAAGGTTCCTGGTACAGGGGTATGGTGGAGTCTAATATAAGGAAATGAAGAGATGGCTGGCCTGGAAGCCCTCTTTAAATGGAGGCTTTGGAAGGAGTTCTTTGTTCTGCCCTCCAGCCCTCCAGTCAGAGGGGACTGAGAATACTGATGGGGTATGAGTAGCAAAGTTAGGGTATTCTAGTAGAATGATGAGTTTCCAGATATTCTCTGGGGGCATGGTAGAGTCCAGTTCAAGGAGTGCAAGCTGGTGGGAAATGGAGAGTAGAGTGGAAGAATGTCATGAAGAGGAAGAATGGAAAGGAAAAAAAATAACAATCATATATTTGGAACTAAAAAAAATGGGGACTCTTTATGAAGAGGAAGGTGCTAGGCATTTTGGGGAGGAAGCAACTATTTGTCCTACAAAGAATTAAAAAGTAGTCACAGGAGCTACCTGTGGGATAGAGGAAGAGGAAGATGAGAGGAAGTGTATGGTGGTTGGTGACTCCTTGTTCAGTGGTATAGAGTCAACTATTTGTTGACTTAATAACAACAACCATAAGAAGGTGTTATTTTCTGTAGAGTATGTATCCAAGCCATAACATAGAACCTCCCAAGACTTACCAAAACAAAGGACTACTCCCCACTTCCACTGATTCACATGAACACAAATTATACTACAAGAAGGAATTAAAATTATTGCCAGAGATTATGAAGTCTTGGGCAAGAAACCAAGGACACAGGAGACACAAAGTGTGTCACTGTTGCCCATTTAAAGAAAGAAATGCAGAAGAGAAAAATTGATTGGGCAGTGAATAGCTGGCTGAGAAGATGATGTCTGACAAAGGGATCATGGCTTAAAATATAAGGGTGATAGTTTCCTGGCCAGGGATGGAAAGAATGAATTTTATTTGTGTCTTGCAAATTGAATAAAAAAGGCTTTAAATGTATAGAGGAAAGAGAAAACTACCTATGTGCATGTCGTTTGTCCTCAGTTTTCAAAGAGGTCCAGTGATATCATGGGGTGATGTCTTGACTTGTGGGTGAATTGGATTTAAGTGAGGCAGAGTTGTCCCAAGTTGTCAGCTCACCTCTCCTCCCCTCCCAGAGTTATTGAAGTCCAGTGGCAGACAAAAGTCAGGATGACTGGTGATGGTCTGGGAAGTAGTGGATGACCTTGGTGTCTTTGATGTTTGACCAGTCTCTAAGCCAGCCACAGTGCCTGCTTCAAGCCAGCTTCATGGCCGTTAGAACAAATTGTTCTCATCTGCCCATTCTACAGGGAGAATTCTTCACATGCATAGGTTAGACCTCCCCCTAACTTGCAGATGGGTTTGAGGCTTGTCTGTAGCCTCACCCTGGTTTAACTTGTCTGCCTGAAAAGGTTTTACCAGGATGTGTTGCTGTACATTGTACGGCTTCGTGGAGCCACAGGTGAGAGCTGGGTGACAGGTGGACAGCAAAGGTGAAGAGCAGCTCTGAAAAAGAGCTCACCATCCACCCGCCCTCCCTCCCCCAACGCACACACCAGACTGCCAGTGCTCCCTTAACATCTCGTACTGAAAGTAGTTACAGTGAAAGAAGGAAAATAGCCATGGAGACACCCAGAAGTTAACAGGGGGTGAAATTCAAGAAAAGAGCCTGAAATAAAATGCATGGCCTTAGATGTTTATACATAAATGCTCAAAGTTTAGGTAATGAATAAGAAGAACTAGAGGTCCTAACGTAAGAAGTCACTTTAGGCTTCGTTGCCAAACTTCCTCCCAATTGGAGTTGTCCCCAAACGGAATGGGAGACGCTTGCTGATCTTTGGAATGGTGGTCTTCAAGCAGGGGCTGGATGGCCCCTTGTATGTGATAGTGGAGCTGCCTTTGTGGCATTGAATGGGCTTAACAGCTGCTGAAATTCCAGTTCTAAAATTCTGTGATTCTGGGCTTAAGTGACTTGCTCAAGACCCCATGGCAGAGCCTCAGGTCCCTATCCACCTCAGGTCTCCTATTCACTATCACCTTCTGTTCTCTCTATTTTCCAACCTTGAATTCTAGTTCCTGTGTTTTTCCTTCCAGCCTGTATCTCCACCTCATTCTCCTCTTTTTTCCTCTGCCCCTATCTCTCTCTCTCTCACTCTCCTTTCTTCTCTTGTTACCACAGATTCTCTTAATCCCAATTGCCCTTTCTCTGTTTCCTTTAATGCAAATTCCTTTGTATTCTTACCTAATTATTCCTAGGCTCATCTCCATTCCTATTTGGCACTAATTAGCTTCTTTAGGCATTGTACATCTTTCTCTTTTTTCCTTTGTCTCATTATCCCCAGACTTGACCTTAATATCCTTTTCTCCACTTCTCTTTTCTGTTCTTAGAGTAGTATGGTTCAATCAATAAATTGGTGAGTCACTAAGTGACAACTGTACATTCAGCAGTTGGAACATCTCTTTTCTAGCTCCTATCTCATGTTCCTGCTCCCTTCATCACTAGGCCTCCTTTTTGCATCCTTGGCTCCAATCCTGGTTTTTGTCCCCATTTCCTTTCCCCAGTCCTGGTTCACCTCACACTTGCCCCATATACTCCTTTCCCTTGTTAAAGGCGACTGGTATGAGACCCTGAGCTGCTCAATCCTTCTGAGCTTGTTTAGTATGGTGGCTCCTTCAGTCCATTAGCAGCTTATCACTTTCCCCCCCATCAACCCTCTACACCCTTTCCATACCCATAGTAACAACAGGATCAGGGTCGACCCTGACAGATGCCAGGTGTTAGAGCAGTGTCTGGCTAGGCCAGAAAAAAAAAGGCTTGACCGGAGAGCTTCCTCCTAACCTGAATTGTGTTCATGGTATCGTGGTAACTGGGTATCCCCAATAAAGAGGCATACATAAAAATTTTTCTGTTTCCATGGCTCCATGTCTCATGTAGAATAGTCATTCAAAGTCTCCATAGCATAATAGAAAGAGAACTGGATTTGGAATCAGAAGACCTGGATTCAAATCTTGACTTTGCCACTTACTACCTGTGGGCTTTGAGCAGCTAGGTGGTACAGTGATTGGATAGAGTGCAGGGACTAGAGTTGGAAGACACATCTTCCTGAGTTCAAATCTGGCCTCAGACTCTTTTTTTCATTCCTTTCTTCTTTCTTTTTTTTATTTAGTGAGGCAATTGGGGTTAAGTGACTTGCCCAGGGTCACACAGCTAGTAAGTGTTAAGTGTCTGAGGCCGGTATTTGAACTCAGGTCCTCCAGACTCCAGGGGCCGGTGCTCTACCCACTGTGCCACCTACCTGCCCTTGGCCTCAGATGCTTACTAGCTGTGGGACCCTGGGCAAGTCACTTAACTTGTTTGCCTCAGTTTCTTCATTCTAAAATGTGTTGGAGAAGTAAATGAAAAACCACTCCAGTATCTTTGCCAAGACAGCCCAAATGGGGTCATGAGGAGTCAAATATAGCTGAAACAACTGAACAACAACAACCTGTGGTATTGTATAAGTCATTTCACCTCTCTGGGCCTTCGTTACCTTATCTGTAAAACGACGGATTGAGTGAGCTAGGTGACCTCTGAAATTCCTTCCAGTTCTAAATAGATGACCTGATGATCCCTATTGTGTATAGAGAGAGGTATGTCCTTGGGCTCCATGATTTGTAGTTAGCTGGGTCATATATGGTCTTGATTCTAACAACTTCATTGATCCTCTGTGCCTAGCATGGTGTCCTGAAGGACTTAAATATTTGTTGAATTTGAATTTGAATTCAACTGTATATTCTGAATGATGTCATTAGAGTCAGAGATAGAGAGAAGCAATTGAAGAGAGTGAGGGAGACAAGCTCCAAGAAACAGGAATTAGGAAAAAGCAAAGCTAGTTATAGGCATATACAAAGAGAAACTGGGCCCTATTCAGCAGAAACCAAAATTGAGGGTCACCCAGTACAGGTGTCCTTAGCCTAGAACCTAGAGAGCCCATGAAGGGGCATAACGCTCCTTTCTCTCCTCTCCCCCCTCATCAAAGACAACGTGTTGGAGGACTCCAAAGTACTTTACCTTGCAGGCTCCCCACTGCCAACATGCCTTAGGTTGTAGACTGATGAACCCCAGGCACTAAGTGGAACTGGGACATCTCTCTGGGACTAGAAATAAAAGTAGTAAACAGCATGGGGTGTGGTGGGGAGAGGTATCCTGGGGTCACCTGATTGCTGGAAGGAAACATTAACCCTTGGTGTTTCACATTTATACAGTTTCATTTAAACAATGCCTGACAGGTTTAAACAATTCCCTGGCTAATTCCTGGTGCCCCCTTGCCCAGCTTTTACTTTGGGATGATAGCCCTAAGAGGTGTTATAGGATTAGTCAGAAAATGTAGGTCATCTCCCCCTTCCTCCAATCCTCTCTGGCTCCTGGGTAGGAAAGGAGGGATGTCCGTCTGGGAATGAGGAAAGGAGAATAGATAGGTGGATAGATAAAGAAGAGAGAGGGTGACAGGGAAATAGAAGTTCCAATTTTTCCATCTTGATTGATGGTAGATCTCTAGGTCCCTTAGATTACCAAAGGGACCTTTTTACTTTATTTACCACCTCAACGTGAACAGGCTTTTTAACCTGGAGCCAGATCATGATGGAACACTGAGAATAGGGGTAGCAAACTCTTCTCCTCCCTACATTTTTTTTGATGTGCTTTAAAGACATCTGCTGTGAAGGCTGTCTTCACTGTCCAGCTGTAGGTGGATCAACCAATTGGAAGAAAGAAGGATGAGAATTCCTGAAAACAGGAAGCAAAACCAGTAAGCCTGGTGGGTGTTGGATGGACAGAACTTGTCCTAAACTAAGATAACTGAGGCTAGAGAGAGTGTGTGGAGTTTGACTGGTGAGGGAGGGCAGCAGAATCCAGAAAGCTGGAGAAATTTATGAGAGAGAGAGAGAGGGGCAGAGACAGAGAGAGGTAGAGAGACAGAGAGAAGAGAAAGGGAGCATGTTGATCAAAGCTTTCCTATTCTGGTAGCTCCCAGGGCCTGGGGAGCTAATAGGGTGATAGTAAAGGGAAGGGAAAGATTCTAGTGTGGGTGAACTAATGACTTGCTGGGCAGTTGTGAGGGATGTTATGGTGTGTGTGTGTGGGGGTGATGTCCTTCTCTAGATGACAGTTCACTCTTCATCCTCTCAGGCCAGGGGATATGCAAATGACCCTGGTACATCATTGGTTGGAAGCAAGAGCGGAGGGGATGACCTCACAAGGCTGACTCTTTAAGAGCACCTACTCAAGCAAGTTCTGTGTCCGTAGCTCCATCTATGCTGAGGACCAGTGTCCCCAATTTCTGTTCAATGGGGCCATTGGTCTCTAGGAAAGTGGTACCTGCCTCTCTATAACCTTGACTGCACATTCTCCGTCCATTCCCAAAGTAAGTGTTTCCTAGTTGACTCTCTCCCTTTCCCTGATCTGAATCTTTTCTGGACTTTTATTCTTTTCTTTCATTCCTCTCCCTTCTTTCCTCCAAATCACCCTCTCTTCCTCTCCATCTCATTCCTGGAGGCTAATTCCTTAGGTCTATTTTATATCTCTCTCAGTTTCTCCCAGAAACGATTGTCTTAAGGGCTCAAGAAAATGGTCAGTGACCCACCTATGGGAAAGGAGAGTGAGGGACCCTGCATTTCAGCTTCTTCTTCCTAACCCCCTTCCCGAGTAAGGCAGGGTTTTAGTATTGGGTATGATTGGGTTGTGGAAAGAGGCTGCTCAAGCCTGGAGCAGTAAGATGGAGTCAGATTCCAAGCACTAGAATCTAAGCATTCCCTAGATATGAGGCCCTGCTCCACCTTCCCTTTCCTGGGCATGTGGGAGAGCAGTGGACATCCTAGAAATGGGTCAGCTAAAGCAAATTCAGCCCAAACATCCTAAGATCATAGCACTTTAGGGCTGGAAAGATCTTTAGAATGTCTTTTGGCCTTCATTTTGCAAATGAGGAAATCGGGGACAAACTGTGGAGCCCCCTCTAAAAGGCCACCGATGAAATGAAGTCCTGAGCCCTGCCTGATCCTCTCTAGAACTGTTCGTAAAGCCCTTGTTTTCTTCTTCATTTAGTAGGGATTCTTAACTCACTTAATAGAGTTGAGACATCTTGTTATGGACTTCTTGATAATAGAATACAATACATATAGCCACCATCCCCATCCTTATATTCGTTGTGTACAGCACACATATATGTGTGTACATATTTTTAAATGACAGTGAATTAAGCTTTATTTGATTTTGAGAGCTGATTATGAATTTCAGAATACCTCTTGGGATAACTGGAGACTCTAGCATATGTTACAAACTCAGGATTGGGAATTACTGTCATAGAAAAATTTGTTTCTCCCTAGAAATGGCCCTCTAGGAGACAGGAGGACTGAGCTGGCTGGGCTCCGGCCTTGTCCTCTTTTTTTTTTTTTTTTTGGACTCTGCTCACACACTCACATGCTCCTAAGACTGGACTGAGAATCATAGACATTTTTAAAAAAGTTTTTTGTTTATGTCTTCTGTTTCTTGCATCATCATAGTTATCCCCCGTATCCTCTCCCTTTCCCTCTCCCTCTCCCAGAAAGCCATTCCCTATAACAAATAGTATTTTTAGAGGGGAAGAAAAATCGGCACAACTGATGGATGCATTGTAAAAAGTCTGAAGACATATGCAATGTGTAACACCTGTGGACCTCCCCCCTCCACAAAGGGGTGGGTTAGGAGTTTCCTCTCATGTCTTAATTCTAGTACTGCTTGATCTTTCTAATTTTGTTATATTTATTTTTGATTTTCTGGAGTGTGGTGTTTCCATTTATATTGTTGTAGAATCATAGATTTTTGTTTTATTTGTTTGTTTTTGTGGGGCAATGAGGGTTAAGTGACTTGCCCAAGGTCACACAGTTAGTAAGTGTCAAGTATCTGAGGTGGGATTTGAATTCAGGTCCTCCTGAATCCAGAGCCAGTGCTTTATCCACTTGGCCACCTAGCTGCCCAAGAATCAGATTTTTAAAGCTAGAAGGAACCTTAGGCCAATACCCTCAGGAAACTAAGGCTTGGAAAAGTTGAGCCACTGGCCCAATTTGTCATGAAGCTAGTTGGTGAGAGTGCTAGGACTAGATCCAGCTTCTCATTTCTCTTTCTATTATGGCAATAAGCCCCAGGCTGACAATCTTCAGGCCTCCTCCCCAACCTGCCTCACCTCACCTCCTTTTCTCTTACAGGTGGATCCTTCTCACCCACCCCCAGCCATGGCACTGCCCCCCAGCCCCCTGGCTATGGAGTATGTCAATGATTTTGATCTGATGAAGTTTGAGGTAAAAAGGGAGCCCTCTGAGGGCCGGTCTGGGCCTCCCACAGCCTCACTGGGCTCCACCCCCTACAGTTCAGTGCCCCCCTCGCCCACCTTCAGTGATCCGGGTGTAGTGGGGGCCACTGAGGGAGTCCGGCAGGGTCTGGAAGAGCTATACTGGCTGGCTGCCCTGCAGCAGCAGCTGGGCACTGGGGAGGGGCTGGGGCTGAGTCCTGACGAGGCTGTGGAGTTCCTGCAGGGACAGGGAGCAGCCCCAGCTGAGGGACCTCTCTCCCACTACCCAGGAACTTCAGAAGAGATGGGTGGCCTGAACCCCCAGGTGAGAGGGGATGGTATGTCGGCGACAGGGTGGGAGGGTCAGTGCTGAGGTAAGGAAAAGGAAGCTAGCACAGGAGAGAGAGAGAGAGAGAGAGAGAGAGAGAGAGAGAGAGAGAGAGAGAGAGAGAGAGAGAGAGAGAGACAGAGACAGAGACAGAGAGAGACAGACAGAGAGACAGACAGAGAGACAGACAGAGAGACAGACAGACAAACAGACAGAGAGACAGACAGAGACAGAGACAGAGAGAGACAGAGACAGAGAGAGACAGAGAGAGAGAGGAGAAAGAATGGAAGTTGAAAGGAGAGGGTGAGAAAGATGAAGGAAAGATAAAGAGTGGTGTGCACGGGAGATAGGGGAGAAAAAGGGAACTAGAATTTTTTTAAAAAAGGAGCCTTCGGAGAATGAATATTCTAGGTTGGGAGGGAAAAAGAAAAGATAGAGAGGAGACTGAAAGCAGAAATGAGAAGGGACTCGAGGGTGAGCGCAGACATAAGGGAAAAATAATAAGTATCCGGAAAGAAAAAATATCCAGGAGGCGGGTGGGGAAAAGACAAGGATTCGTGCGTAGAGGCTCGAAGGTAGTGGCTGGTGGACGTGGCATGAGGTTGACCTAAGACTTTCCTTCCCTCCCCTCTCTGGAAGGATTGGGGCTCATCCTATTAATTATAGACACAAATGGGGGTGTCAAGGGGATTAAGATGTAATCTAAATCCCTCAAGGGTCACAGGAAGGTAGCCTCTTCCCGTGCGTGGACTGTGCGAAGGATATAAATTGACCTGGTCTTTCTCCCACATTTCCATAGGATTATGACCTTAAGCGAGGATGAGGAATGGGGAGGGTGTGAGGGGTGTAGGAGGGCGTTTTCTGGGTTGCTAAGGGTAAGAGATATGGAGAGGGACCCTTAGTTCTCCGGAAGACTACCTAGGTGGGACTGTGGAGGGAAAGAGGGACTAGGGGAGGGAAGAAAAGATAGGTCCTTCAAGGTAAAGTAGGTGAATGGAATTTGGGATTGTGCGCTGCAAGAAGGGTTGCGGGGGCGGGGGCATTGGGGTCCCGCTGCTGTGAGTGGGGAGGAATCAAAGACCTGTCCAGTACTGACGGTCTGGGCTGGACTGGGGGCTTCTGCGGAACGGGTTCGGCAGTGGTTTATGATGGTACGAAACGTGAGGTGGAGTGGGGCCCACAAGGATTTGTCCTTGGAGAGGCGGCAGGACCTGGGAGCCTGAATCTGTCCCTTCCCCTCTCCAGCTCCCGGGGCTGGCGGAGCGGTTTTCGGATGCTGCGTTGGTGTCCATGTCCGTGCGTGAGCTGAACCGGCAGCTGCGGGGCTGCGGGCGGGATGAGGCTCTGCGGCTCAAGCAGAGGCGCCGCACCCTGAAGAACCGCGGCTACGCCCAGGCCTGTCGCTCCAAGCGGCTGCAGCAGCGGCGCGGGCTGGAGGCAGAGCGGGCCCGTCTGGCCGCCCAGCTGGACGCCTTGAGGGCCGAGCTGGCGCGCCTGGCCCGGGAGCGTGACCTCTACAAAGCCCGCTGTGACAAGATGTCGGCCGGCGCCCCTGGCTCCGGCCCTAGCCTTGGCCTTGGCCCTGACCCCGGCCGATCCCCGCGCCCGGGGGACCATGGTCACTTCTTCCTCTGAAAGCCATTCCTTCTGGGATCACACACTGGAGAGGCGCACGAGGCAGCAGGGCCTGAGCAGTTAGTTCTCTTACCCTAACAATTTCTAGCCCTGGCCCGACGTGAACCCCCCAGATGCATCACATACGAGGCGGCCTTGTTCGCTTTTGTTTGACTCAGAAATATTTCTTTAAAGGTCTCCCTTTTAGGATTCCTGATCTCTTCCAAAAGAAGTGGGAGAACTGCAAGGCTAAGCCTCCTTCACCCCATTCTCTGGGAGTCAGTGTCCCCCCAGCTTCTTCCTACTTACCTCCCTCATCTCCAGTTTCCAGACCATGTCTATAGACACCGCCAGAGCACAAAATCCTTGGGTCTACAGAGACCAGGGGCAAAATCGATGGACTTCTTGGAGGGGAAGCATAGTATTTCTAAGCACCCACACTGTATCTAGCATGTGACCTAGAGGTCATATTTGGGTGGGGGGGGGGAAAGGAGATTTGGAGGCCTATTTCCTCCACCTCATTTATCTGGGGTTCCATTTTGCTTCTGGTTTCAGGCATTTCTGAGGTCATGAATAAACTGCAGGCCAAATCTGAGGACCTAGCTGCCACTTTAAGAAAATTTCCCAACTAGAAAAGTAGATTGAGTGGTTTCTCTTCTGGGAATCCCCCCCTCCCAGTGCAAAGTTCTACTGGAATACATATGGGAGATGCTCCCCTCTCCACCTCTTTTTTTAGTGAGGCAATTGGGGTTAAGTGACTTGTCCAGGGTCACACAGCTAGTAAGTGTTAAGTGTCTGAGGTCAGATTTGAACTCAGGTACTCCTGACTCCAGGGCCGGTGCTCTATCCACTGCGACACCTAGCTGCCCCTTCCCTCTCCACCTCTTGAAACTGGAAACTTCAAGAGACCCAGGAGATCAAGGGGGTGGGGACAGACAATTTCCTTAGCTCAAAAGATGGCCAAAAGAAATTCACAGAAGGGAGCTCCCTACTTCTAGCATCCTGACTCAGAACCCAGGAAGTAAATTGGGCAGGTCTGACCCTTAAACATACTTAGATGAGTAAAGGAGGGCTTACATTAGTGAGGGACCCTGAAAATGTTGAGGGTGTCCTTTCCAGGGCCTGAGCAGTTAGTTCTGAGGGTGTCCCTTTTAGATCCCTACCTATCACCTGTCACGTGACTATCTCAGGTACTCCTGCTCTTATCCTTCTCCAGCATTTTTTTTTTTTAGATGAGAGTCCTCTGGGGGTGGGAGGGAGTGGGAAATAAATTTAAAATGAAAGTCGGGTCAGGATTTGAATGCTGTTGATCAAAAGCCATTGCAATGAAAGACATTTCTATTCTTTGCACCTGCATGGAGTCTGCCTTCTGTCTGTCTATGTTGGGGAATGGGACATGTGGTGTGTGTGTTATTTGCGTTGAGGAGTTAGAGAGATTGCTAGGGTGATCCCACTCCCAGGTCCATGTGGTAGATCTAAGCTTCAGGGACAACCATTGTCTATATGGGGCCAGGAGAGGCACATGGTCCAAACTGACCACCAGGTGTGACGTGATCTGAATTACATCTGAGTCTGAGCATCCTGGCCTGGGGCATGGTTTTGGGCACTGGGGGGGGGTAGGGATCGTGGCTTATATTTGTCTTTACTTTGGGTGGTTTTTTTAAGTGCCCCTAGGAGCCTGGATCACTACTGTAGCATCCGGGAAATATGAGGAATATGAGAGGACAGAATGGATCAGTGCATACCCCAGAGAGCTAGTTACCTCACCAGCGTTTGCCTTGGGGACAGAACAGAGAGAGGCAAGGAGAGGCTCACATATGTCTCTTTTCCTCTCTCCCCCTCTCCATCTGTCCCTTTCTCTATCCCTGTGCTTTCCTCCCTCATACTGCTTCCTCTCTTTGTTTCTCTCCCCTTGTATATCTCTGTCCCTGTGGCTTTCTCCATCTTTGTCTCCCTGTGTTTTTCTCTTTCGAGTTCATCTTTATTGCTTTCCCCCTACTTTCCCGGCCACATCTGTTGCTCTCCATCCTTTCTAGCTAATGGATATTCAGAGGGGGGCAAATTACCTCCTGTGTCTGCTTCTGTCTTCAGACATAATATGGAGACTGTAGATTGTCACTGAGGGGCATCAATTCCCCCACCAATGCTCCTCTCTTCTTTCTTCCTGCTTTTTTGTTCTGTCACTCTATCTCCGGGGGCACATAGGCTCTGGAGCTGAGAACAGGATTCAGAGCTACTCCTCTTAACACTGCCTGAAGCATCATACTGGATAAACACCTATACCTGGACAATGACATATATAACCTTTTCCCATGAAGATCTACATGTATAGACACAACTCGTTTCTGATGCACCTCTGGGAAGGAAAGATCCAGAAAGACTTCCTTTTACAACTCACATATACAAAGGCAAGTTTATCTGGGCACATACCCCTACTTAATGACTCAAAACATACTGATATGGAGATACATAAATGTAAACTTGGACATGATATAGAAAGTAGGCTGTCTCTGAGGCCTTGGGTGTCATCTCACTGCCCTTCATTCTAAGGCACCCTAGATCTCACTTCTCTATAAGCTTTCCCTAAGTCCCCTCCCCCTTTCTCCCCCCCCCCTACCCTGCTCCACAGCTGTGTGGGGGCTGGGAGTTTAGACCCTGGGGAAGCTCAGCTGGATTTCCCCCTTGGAGACAGCTCAGTGAGGGGATCAGCCAACCCCGTTGACAGCCACTCATTACCCTTTCTCTCCTGAAGTTAACCTCCATAGTTAACACTCCTCCTTCTCCAATCCCCTAAGACCTCCCGGGACTAGAGGCAAGGCCAGAGTGAGGGATAAGAATTTCTCTGTATGCCACAGGTGCAGGGTTGGAATAAGAATTGGATAAGAATGAATTTAGGGGACTGGAGGTAGAGGGAAGCCCTGAATGGAGCCCACAGGGGCTAGGAATAAGGCTATCTGGGTTCCTTTCTGACCATGAGGGGTCGGGATCTCTTTTATCCTACAAATTACTTCCCTTTTATCCCGGCCTGCCCCCTTCCTACCCTACCATCCTCTTCCCCAGTTTCCAGAAGACAAGATAGTGAGGAGAGGCAGAATGATTAGTAATGGGTCACTTTATTAACAGAGACTTGGGGACCTGGGGGACACTCAGAAAAGGACTGAGAAGCAATGGAATAGAAGCCAAGAGGGCCTGAATGAGAGTGGGATGCAGGGGCCCACATCCACTTGCAGGTCTCCCTGGGGCACAGCTGATCCAAAAGGCAGAGGCACTGGTCACTCTAGTCACAGGGGACAGAACAGGCACCTGGCAGGAGACAGGGACAATCACAAATCTCCCCCCCTTTCTAGCCCACAAAGTCCATTCTTGGCCCTGGCCTTCCACCCAAGGTCTGATCACCTTGTCCCTCCTTCGAACACCTTTTTTGTGACTCACTGAGAGGTTGAAGGGGGTATCCAGATTCTCTGGCCTCAGGGTCATGGACTTGGGGTGGTGGCTGGGGTGCAGGACCTTGGAGCTCCAGGAGAAATGCCTTGGCTGGCATAGTATTCAACCACCTGCTTGGGTACCTCAGCCAGGACACATTTAGCTAGAGCTGATGGTGGTGCCTGAGTAGGTGAGGTCAAGGAGAAGGAAGAGAGGAGCAAAGTGTGCAAAGGTAATCAATGAAGGTAGGGTGAGAAACTGAAGAGGTTCTATAATCTGCACCTAATAGCTAACGGGTAAATGTTGAATCTAAAGATGGAAGGGGGATCTGAGATGGCACTGGGGGCTTAGTCCGATTGCATGCAGAATTCCAGTGGCATTAGAATCCCATCCTTAACCCAGAGAATTCATGTGCATTGGAAATGAAAGACTGTGTGGTCTGGGGGATTAGACCGGAATGGTGGGAAAAGGGAGACAGGTCAGAGTGGAATTGGTCCTGGAGAATTTAAGAGGCATTTGGGGGCAGCTAAGTGGTGTAGTGGGTAAAGCATGGGCCCTGGATTCAGGAAAGGCCTGAGTTCAAATTGATCTCAGACACTTGGACTAGCTGTGTGACCCTGGGCAAGTCACTTAACCTTCATTGCCCTGCCCTCCACCACCAAAAAGAGGCATTTTGGGGTGGGATGATAGAATAAGGACTAAGACTAAGGATTTTTTTTTTCCAGGAAGGGGCTATTGTGGAGGAGGTAGGATTCAGGTGAGGGTAGGGAGAAGATGATGTTCTTACATCTTGAAGTCACGGAAGGGCACAAACTGAAACGAATGTCCCGGGCAGCCGGAACCCACACGAGGGCAGCGGAGAGTCCCCATCGTCACCATCCAGCATCCGCCATGTCAGAAAAACTCGGCATTGCCCACACCCACAATGATAATGGACATGGGTAGACGGGAAGCCCGGACGATGGCTGTCCTGGTCTCTGCCATGTCAGTGACTACTCCATCTGTCAGTACTAGCAGCACTGAATATTTCTGGGTGAAGGAGTGATGATTATATTCAGAAATATCTTCCTCTTCGACTTTAGCCCCTTACTGTTCCCTCCCCCAAGCCTCCCCAGTTCCACAATCTGCAGGGATCTATGCCATATATATCCCTGACCTTCCCTCAGGGCAAGAGGGGACTATCTGACCGTAACTATTCCCCTCTCCCCAGGTACCCATCCCCCTCCTCCTCACAGTGGCCTTTCCGCTGCTTTTGCTCCTTTTGGGGCTGGACCGGCTACACGGTTAATGATGGGAGCCACGTTGGTGGGGCCATACAGCTGGATCTGGGGTAGACATCGGCGGTAGGAATCAATGACCCCAGAGATCTCTGTGGGGCACATGGTAGGGTTAGAGAGAAAGAGGAGAGATGGAGTAGAGAAAGGAATGAGAGATGTCAGAGAGAAATGGTTTGAGAGGTGGTGCTGGAGCCAGAATTCATTAGGCGATGGTGGTAGGGAGCGTTGCTCCAGATAGCCAGAGACTAGGTTTCCCTTGTCTCAGGCTGGAGCTCTGACATATGGGACTGATATTCTTCCATCTGGTAAGATAGGTTGGAAGTTGGGAAATTTGGGGCCATCGAGATACGGAAGCCTGAGTGGAGTGTGGTATGTGTGAATGTGTGTGCGCAGGCATGAGTTGTTGGGGAGCGCTCAAGGACAAACTCCATTCTTACCTTCACACTCGGCATTTTCAGGATCGAAGTTGATGGCAAAGTCATGGGACACCTGTTGAGATGGTAGGCAACAGGATGATGATGGTCACCGTAGTCATGAATACTAATAGTAGCTCGAGTTTACATGGCAATTTGACTTTGAAGTATTAGAAGTTTAAAATTTAAGGCCGTTCTGCCACCCCCCCCCCCCAATAACCCTGGGGAGAATCAGGAGGGAAAAGTCTCATTAATCCCTGTTTTACAGATTCAGATGCTGGGGCTCAGAAAGGTTAAGTCATTTGCCCTGGGACACACCTGGAGCTGGAATTTAAATCCAGATCTCTTACCTTCAAGCACAGTGCTATTCCCACTGTGCCATGCTCCCTACAGCACTTTCCTCTTTGCTAGATACTGACCTCAAAGTTTGGAGGGATCCTAGCCCCAAAACAATGCTGGGAACCGCTTGTCACTGAGGATGAGAAGGAATAACAGGTGGGAGGAGGGTCAGTCATCAAGGACTGATCTCCCCCCTTTCCTTGCCCATCCCCTATCCCTGTTCATACCTGTCATAGTCCTGGCAGATGCCCCCAACAGCACGGAGGGCCTGAAGGTAGTGGTTGGGCTGCCTGGGCTAAGGCAATGTAGAGACTGGCTGCTCCTTGGGGTCTCCATTAGAGGCTGTGAAATCAATAGCCACCTGGGGGAATCAAGGGAGGGATGTGGTTCCCTTTAGATTTACCCAATAAACAAATATTTATTGTATACCTGCTATGTGTCTAGGTCCTGTACAGGGGTATGGAAGTATAAAACATTCTTGACCTCAGGAGGCTTACTGTCTAGTAAGCCAATCATGAGATTTCAGAGGTCATTTAGTCCAATCTACAACACTTCCTGTATGACATCCCTGAGGTCATCTAGCCTATCCAGTAAAAGGGAATTCAAGATTTCTTGAAGTAGCCCACTTCACTTTTGGACAGCTTTAACTGTTAGAAAGTTTTCCCTTCTACTCATGTATAACTTATATTGAATTACTTGAGTTATTGGGGTTGGGGGGTGGGAAGGGAGGGAGGAAGAGAAGTTGGAACACAAAGTTTTAAAAATTTGATGTCAAAATTTGTTTTTACACATATTTTGGAAAATAAAATTCTAAACAGACAAAAAAAACCCACGTTTTCCCTTCTATCCAATCCGAATCTTCTTCTTTGCAATTTTTGTCTGATCCAACTTTTTTTTGTTATATCTCAGAGGACAGTCTTCTTAGACTTATAAGCTTCCAGAGGTGGCAGGGACTCCAGAGGTTAGGTAGTCTCATCCCTACCCAAGCACAAATTCTCCAGGAGTTCAGAGGATAGGAGCCCCCCTCCCTGGAGCTTTTCTACCTGGGACTCCTACAGGTAAGTTGGACTCATTTATGCCGGGGCTTTCCATCTCTCTGTATGTGGTTTATTACACTTTTCACTTTACACCAACTCTAACTCCCTCTTTCTTCAGTGTCCCTGACTCCTGCAATGTTGGCCAGGGTTGGACTCTGGCTATGCTCAACCATCACTACCCTTCCCCAGAATCCTGGAAGAGTTGATTCTATTTGGTGTCCCCTTACTTTGCTTCTCCTAAGATTCCCAAACCCATGTAGTCCCACAATTTCCCCACCTGGGTGCCCTTACCGTGAAACTGATCTGGCAGCCACCCATAATGTAGTCCAGGAAAGTGTGTACCTTCTCCACCTAATAGGAGCAGAGTTGGAGAGGAACCCTGTCAGGGAGGGTTGAGGGGCTTGACGGGCTCATC
This sequence comes from Dromiciops gliroides, assembly GCF_019393635.1. Taxonomy (NCBI): domain Eukaryota; kingdom Metazoa; phylum Chordata; class Mammalia; order Microbiotheria; family Microbiotheriidae; genus Dromiciops; species Dromiciops gliroides. The sequence goes on from NC_057862.1 coordinate 175,361,467, forward strand.
TAGGGTGTGGGGGAGAAGAGCCTGAGGTTGAAACTAAAGTTGAGGGGAAAGGGTTCTGGTTCATGGCAGCCGAGAGGCACTGGGCTCAGGAGAAGTGGCAGAATCTGAGGGCAGTTGGGGCTGGGGCTCAGGGCTTACCGTGCACTGAACCAGCGTCACTGTCCCGGAGTTCTTGTAATTCTTCTTCTTGTCCCGATACTTGGGGTTGATGCACTCCCACTGCATCTGGGCCCCCCAAATATTCCAAAGGCAGTGTCACAGCCCCGATAAAGTCACCTCCCTCCTCCAGGGCAAAGTCCCATGGTAAGATGTCTCCACCCTCAGCCCAGACCCTAGGGTGAAACCCTATGTGATGCCCCACCTCTGTCCTTCCAAACCCTCCCTTATTCCACACCTAGTGGTCCCTTTTAGCACCCTGGATCAGTCATAGTGTATGTTCTCAAGGAGGGTAAATGTGAGGACCTTAGGAGGGCTGTGAGGGGGTCTCCAGGAAGGGTTGTTAGGGGATGGAGTTTTTCACATCACCTCCTGTCCTGACCCAGCTGTGCCCTCTTGCATCTCGTGGAAGGTGCTAGTGAACTCTCCAATGAAGTCATGCTTCCCATTTGAATCATAGTCGTAGATCATGAACTGGTGGAAGAGGAGCACATTAGGGTTAGGGGTCAGTTAGGGCTGACCTTATCTCAGTGTTTGTGTGGTAAGATATCAGGCACCCAGAAAAACCTCCCTGAATGAAAAATATCAACAGCCACCTCCCAGCTCAGTAACTCTTTTATGGGACTGGATCTGTGATTTCATTGATAGAGGCAACTCCCAGGTGAGGAAATTCCTCTACTGATTCAGGACAAGCATCTTCTCTGCCAATTATTGTCTTAGAGAGCTGATTAGCACACAGAAAAGGTTAAACACCTTGCTCAGGGACCACAGAACCAGTATGTGTCAGAAGCAGGATTTGAAACCTGGAGGAGCCTGGCTCAGAGGCCAGCTCTCCAGCTCCCCAGGCTGCCTGAAATGCTACAAAAAGAACTTCACACCTTTGAATCAATGCAAACACCACTGCCCAGCCCTGCCCGCCCCCTCTCCTCCCCCCATCCCTCCTTCTCTCCATCAAAATACAACTGTATTCGATTATGAGAGCAGTCATCCATATTTTATCATGAACCTGTTAGTCAATAAACTTTTTATGGAGAACTTTGATTAGGAGGAGAGACCATAAGGACACTGGAGGTCTGCTACTCTGAGGTGGGTTTTTTTTTGTTGTTGTTGTTGTTGGGCGGTTTGTTTGTTTTTTGGTGGGGCAATGAGGGTTAAGTGACTTGCCCAGGGTCACACAGCTAGTAAGTATTAAGTATATGAGTCCAAATTTGAACGCAGATCCTCCTGAATCCAGAGCCGGTGCTCTATCCACTGCATCACCTAGCTGCCCCCATGCTACTCTGAGGTGTAAGAAAAGGTTCAGATTAGGGAAGAGAGGCTATCCAAAGGCAATACTTTAACACTAATTCATAATTTTGCCTGTGAAAAGCCCTTCTCTCATCAGCTGTGTGTGTGTGCGTGTGCTTGTGTGCGTGCACGTGCACATGCACATGCACGCGCTTGCTCACACTAACAAAGACTACCTGGCCTTACCTTGAGAGGCCGGTGAATATCACAGCTGCACAAAGAGTGGAGGGACAGGCGAAAGGGTTCCCCAGCTTGGACTCAGGTTATTCTTCACCACCTGTGGAGTTCCCGCCAGGGGAAGTCAGGGTCAGTCTCTGTCTGCACCCCTTTCACCTCCCACCCTTCCCAGTTCTCCTCACAACCTCAGTCCTCCAGACGAGCTGATCACTCTGATCTCCGTTGGTTTTTGTAGATCTCCATGAAGGGATCCGACTTGCTAAACAGATCCTGCAAGGGGGTGGGGGGGGTGGGGAGAGTGGTGTAGGGAAAACAAGCTGATCTCCGGAGCCCCAGGAGGAACCAGTATGGGGGTAGGCAGGAGATTAGGGACAAAAACAAAACACAGAGCTAGGAAGCAGAATGGGAATCTTGCCCGTGTCTGTGCAAGGAGGAATAAAGATTGGGAGTCAGGATACCAGGGTCTGTTTGTGCAGAAAAGTGTCTGGTGGGGCTGGGGGGTGACCAGGAGTTCTGACCTTGTTGTCCAGTTTCTGGGCTCGGAACGTGAGTCTGCACTTAATCATTGGTTCCAGATACCTCTTCTGCCACATTCTGGGATGTGTGAAGAGATTAAAAGTGTCCAGGACATTTCAATTCCTATGACGGGGCCCCTTGACTTCCCCACTCCCCACTATGCTCTCCTCTCCCCATCATTTTTGGGGACATATTCTTGCCCCATTAGAGATGGTTGGACAAGATGGCCCTCCTCTGCTCTGGGGCCCTTGTTGGTTTTGGGGGGCACTTTATGGGGTGGGGGCTGATGCCTACCGTGATGGTGGATTTGCCAGCATTTTTCCCATTCTTCAACAGTAGAGGTTTGGTGACCTTCGTCTGAGATACAATCTAGGGACAGGAGCAAAGACCTCACCTGTGACCTGCTCCCCTTCGCTCTCACCCACTCAGGGTCAAGGCAGTAAGGGGATGGGGAAGAGAAGGATCCCAGGGAGAATGGAAGAGAGTAAGATGGGAAGGAGGACACAGGTGTGGGGAGAGGAAAATATGAGTAAGAAGGTGGCTTGGGAACATAGTAGGGCTCAGAGTATCTGGGGCTCAGGGTGTGTGTTGGGACTAGGGCTAGGGTCAGAGAACCTGGAGCTCATAGTAGGTGGCTCTGGGGCATGGTAAGGGCTGTTAATTGTCAAGGTGGTGATAGATCTGACCTGGCCCAGGGTACACTCAGCAGAGCCGAGGAAGGTGTCATTTGTAGGGCTGGTGGCCCCATCTTCAGCATCAAACACATGGAACTGCAGTGGCTGCTTCTCCTCAAAGAAATATTCTAGGGCCAGCACTCGGGAGAAGACTGGGCTGGAGCAAGATCGAATTACCTCTAGTGTGCTCCATCTGGGGGCAAGCAGGGGTGAAAGGACACACTGAGGAAAATCACATACCCCTCTGGCAATGAACCCCCCACACTGGGGCTGCCTCAGAGGAACCTATCCCAGCACCAGAGACCCTGCCCCACTTCTTGTGCTTTCCCCCATTCCTAAAAGGCTTTCTTTTTTTCAGGTTTTCTCCCTCTGCTTCTAGGCTGGATATCAAAGCTCAAAGGACCACATAGATCTCACTGCCTTCCTCCCCGGCTCTAGAAGGATCAATTTATATCTAGTATTATCTTCTGATCGTCGATCACACACCTTCCCTACTTCCCATATCTCCTCAATAGCCCTCCTAGACTCCTTAAGAGTTATCATGCACCCTGTGGGTTATCACAGGACCCTCCTGGGATTATATATAAACAATTTCTGGCGGGGGGCAGGGGGGGGGGAATATAGGGATTAGATTAAAATCCTTTTAAAAAAAAGCCACCAAAACCTCTGGAGGTTATCATAATCATATCAACTTCTGGGACATTCTGTAGAATATAGATTTTTTAAAAAGCCAGTTGGGCCTACTATAAATCTTTCTGGGCCTTCCTAAACTGCTCCTATTCCCAGCTTCTCTGGAGCCCACAGTTGACCTCACCTTATTATACATTTTTTATGAATGATCCCAAAGTTCCTTGGTGTTAGGATTCTAAAGAAAAACACGTGGGTTTCTCAACACAACCTTTTGGGGGTTATTTGTCATAGAGTTATTTTTTTTCTCTGGGCAATGGGGGGTAAGTGACTTGCCCAGGGTCAACAGCTAGTAAGTGTCAAGTGTCTGAGACTGGATTTGAACTCAGGTCCTCCTGAATCCAGGGCCGGTGCTTTATCCACTGGCGCCACCTAGCTGCCCCCCTGTCCATAGATTTCTAAAAAAATTCAGATGGTTTATTGAGACTATCGGTCCACTTCCCTCCCTCCAGCCCTTCTGGGTTATCACATAGGCCTCCATGGTTATCATAGTTTCCTTGGGGTTATGGTACATATTCTAGAATCCTAGAAAAAGCCAAATCATCTAGGGTTATGACACACTTCTTGAAATGAAGGACCACCCCAGCCAGATCCCACTGAGGTTGTCACCAATGCTAGCCTTGTGAGGCTAGTTGGGGCAAGGTCGGTCATCCCTTACCTCCATCCACTGTTCATCAGAGTAGAGTTTGAGCAAGACACAGGGTGGGCTTGCTGGAGGGTATCTCGGTCCAGAAGCCCATGGCAGGACACTCGAAGCTCCACTCTGGAGGCCCCTAGGGTCATAGCTGGGGGCTCGGGTACCCATTCGAGCTCAGATTCCGACATGGTCCTATGGGAATATGATCCAGGAAGTAAGATGGCCCACAGAGACATCTCAGGTGTTGGATGGGTCTATCTGCATTCTCTAAATGAGCTCTGATCCCTTCACAAAGGTTTTGACATGTAGCACATGTTCCCCATATTGCTTGGCACAATCAAAACCTTTCCTACTCCTAGAGTGTACCCTGCATCTTTCCTCTCCCCCCTCCACCCATGCATGTAACTCCGGAATAGCCCAGTGATTTCCATCATCTGGCTGGGGGAAGGGGCACGCTCATCTTCAGGGGAAAGGTGTATAGAGATCCCAGCTCTCAGTCAGGACTGTCCCTCCTCTTCTGACCTTGGAGGAAGAAAAGTCATCTCTGCAAAATTCTTGAGACCCTGTGTCCCCACCCCTCCTCATCATGAAGAACCCCTCTGCCTCCCCATCCCTCCTGCGCCCAAAATCCTTACCCAATTAGTCAAGTAGTTGAGCCTCTCTTGAAATCAAGGTGCTGCTCAGAGCCTAGAGAGAGAGAGAGAGAGAGAGAGAGAGAGAGAAAAGGGTAACTGCCGGATGGACAGGACTCTCTTGTTCCAAGAGCTGAGGCCATCTGGTTTGTCTTCTCTGGATCTGGGTGTCCCTTGTTGGGGGAGGGGATGCTGGCAGCTGTGGTGGATAGTGGGGTCATCGATTTCTCCTTTTTGCTGCCTCAGCACCTTCTGATCATTTCCCGACTCTGAGCCAGAGGCTGCACTCAGCCTTGGCAGGAGTGAGCTGGGGTGGGGTGTTCTGGGCTGGAGGCAGTGAATGGGCCACTGAGGCTTCTGGAGGGCTGGGAGTTGGGGGAAAAAGGAGGTAAGGGCATCAGAAGAGCTAGGCTCAGATGGCTGGGAAAAGAAGGAGACTGAGCCCTGGGTGAGGCCTGCTAGGGTTGGGAAAGTGTTGCCTGGTCAGGGTTTGAGCTGGGGAGATTTCCCCCATTCTTGTGCCCCTGAGCTTTTGTCAGCTCATATGGATTATTTCAGGGGACCAGGGACATAGCGAGTTGGGGAAGTTGGGGTCACATCCCCTTCCCATCACACACACATTGGGAAAGCTCTCTCTGTGTCCCTGGCAAGAGCTTCTACTATGACAAACTCTCTCCCCCCTCCAAGATGTTCTCACACTTCCCGGCAGCCTTGGCACTGTCTCTTAGCGACAGGGTTTTGGGGGGAGCCACGGTTCCCCTCCTCCCTGCCCGCTAGGCTTGGCTATTCAGCACTGATCCCCCGTCTTGGACTCCAGCTCTCTCCCACCTCCCCAGTTCTGGTGACAAGCCCTTGGGTGGCGGTGGGTAGGTGTATGCTAGGCCCAAGGAGGGGGTGGGATTGTGGGACCTAGGAAGTGCATGTTTTTTGTGTCTGTGAATGTGCCTCATGATATTGATTCTGTGACGACCCCCCACTCCTTTGTGAGTCTCTACTAGAGTATCAGAAAGTGAGTGTGTCTTCAAGCATATTTTCTTGTGGGTGCACATGGCTTTGTGACTCCAAGGACTATCTGTCCTTTGCCTGTGTGTCTATCTTCTGTTAGGTAGAAATTGGTTGTGTGCCTCCTCTTCACTATACCCCTTTTTTTCCAAGCCCTGTGCCCATGTCCTGATGTATTTCATTCCCTGGGTATGTGTGTGAGTGTCTGGGTGTGTTTGTTGGGCTACAGAACAAGGGTACCTGTACCTCCCCATCTTCCCTCAAGTCTTCTGCTCCCCAAGCCATGATTTCTTCTGAGGGTCCCCAGATCTAACCTCCAGATAGGGGACATGGTGGGAGGAATGGAGCAAGAGGAAATCAGGGATGGATAACCCCCCTTTGAGGGTTGGGAGGTGTTGCCATGGAGACTGGGTCAGGAAGGGGGGCTGTGGGGGCAGTGCTCACCTGTGGGGGTCTTGGATAATGGGGGGCCTCCCTTTTTCTCTCTTGCCTTGCTGCTCAGCTCGGCCAGCTCCTCGCCGCTCCAGCCGCTGGCGCCGGCTGAAGCTCCAGCTCTGGCTCTGCTGCTATTTATGGGGCCTGGATGGGGAGGGGTGGGGGGGCCCGCAGCACAGGCTCCCCCCCGCACAGACAGGGAGGGGAGGGGCAGGGCCGCCGCCCAGGGAACTGCAGCGCATGGGGAGGAGAGTGGGCTGGGGGTTGATGAGAGACAGGACTCCCATCGGTACATTGACATACACACTCCCCCTTGCAGAAACACACACACACACACACACACACACACACACACACACACACACACAGAATCACAGCTAAACATCTTATCACAGTGACATTTTCGGGCACACACAGTGACACATACATAAAATGATAGTGAAATAAAAACAGTGGCATTCAAGCTCACACAGATCCTGCCATACACAGTCACCCTCACTTAAACACAATGTAACACAGTGACAGCTATAGTTAAACCTATGGGACAAGTACATGTATACAGGGCTCTATATACAAACACAGGTGGAGGTGCTGACAGATATATTGCATGGAGACATGGAATCACATGTGCGCATTGGGACCATTCACAATAATAAAGGAGAGAGACTCCAAAAACATATCTCACGAACCTATCCAAACACAGAATACAATAATAATAACTGGTGTTTTGGGAACATCTGAAGTTTACAAAGTGCTTTCCATATTTTATTCCAGTGGCCAACGTGTGATTTGGATTGATCACATGCCCTCCCTCAGATGACACATTGGTTCAATTTTATGGATGAGTTATGTTCCCCTGGTTACTTTTATACAGGGTAACAGATACAATCGCTCAAAGACCCATAATGATGCAATCTGGAGACCTAGAAAACCAAGGCCAGAATCACTCAATGGGAATAAATGAATATCGGAGACCCACAAACCAATTTGATATTTCCTTCCTTCCCTCCCTGACTCCCACCACATGGACCATAAAGACAGAGAACTAAGTTCCAGGTATGGGAAAGGTTGCAGTCCTGGGGTCCACTACCACCTACATGTATCAAAGAAACTGAGGAAACATCTGTGGACTGTGAAACTGAGGGGAACCCAGTCAAAGTCCTGGTGAGTGGAGTCACCCATTACACTCCATCAGGGATGCAGAAAACCTTTGGCACATGGGTTGATTGATTGATAAAGGACAAGCCTCCGCCAGCTAATCCCAACAGCTTTCAATAACAGCCCAGTGCCTGGCACGTCATAGTTACTTAATAAATGATTTTCATTCATTCAGAAACACATAGCCCAGCACAGTATACTGAGGTAAATAACCTATTCTGGGTCCTTCTACACCATTTTGAATCAGAAGAGCATAGATTCAGAGCCCAAAGGGATCTTATAGGTGATCTACTCTAAGCTATCATTTAACCAAAATGAAAAATGATGTATACCCTCTGTCGGAACTTATGGTCCAAATTAATGTCTCTTCTGTGGCACAGTGGAAAAGAGCATAGCTTTGGAGTTATAGGACATAGGTTCAAATTTCACCTTTCATTTATTACCTATAAATCATCGGGCAAGTCAATTAATTTCTCTAAGCCTGTTTCCTCATTTATAAAATGAAGGAGGGGGTTGAACTATCAGGGGTCAGCAAATTATGACATCGGCGAAATCTACCTCCCTCCTAAAACTTTATTTAGAAACGTAAAAAACATTCTTAGCTCCGGAGCAGAACCAAAACAGGTGGCAGTCTGGATCTGGGGCCATAGCTGGCCAATCTCTGGACCAGGATAGTGGGAAGGTCCTTTCTCACTCTAAATATATGATCCTGGGGCAGCTAGGTGGCACTGTGGATAAAGCACTGGCCCTGGATTCAGGAGGACCTGGGTTCAAGTCTGGCCTCAGACACTTGACACTTACTAGCTGACTAGCTTGACTTACTAGTCACATAGCTAGTGACTGGGCAAATCACTTAACCCTCATTACCCCACAAAAACTAACTAAAAAAATAAATAAATGAATGAATAAATGAACAAATGAACAAACAAGTGAATGAATAAATAAACAAATAAATAAATGAACCTCTGATGCTAAGTGGTGTGGAGGGAGCCAGGACAGGTCAGCCTTCAACATGGCACCCAAGGGACAATATACTTAGCATCAGAAGCCTACCTGACTGACCTACATCATCCAGGTGAATGTACAAACACACGAGATTATGAAAACACAATTTCCTTCCACCCAGCACATCTTTTCCATGCATAACGATGCCCCCATCCTTCCCTCACAAAGATGGTACAACTGTTTACCCAAGGCCATGCATTAGGCACAGCTTCTGCCCATCTATCTTCCTTTGAATATATGTCACGCCTCATGGGTCTGGTTGTCACTCGATAGTCCCAAATTGACTAGCCCTGTTCCCTCCATTCTATCCCATCTCCTTCTCCCACCCCCATTTTGGGGAGGGCAGAGATGCTGCATGGTTCCTGCCCCTATTGGCTGGGGTACCAGGTAATGGTGCTGATTCTTTTCTATTACCTCCAATTTCCTTCCCATCCTCTCCCTCCCCACCAGAAGTTGTCCTCCTCATTTGAGAGGGGGCAGTCTGATTTGCCATTTCTATTCCCAGCAGGGAGATGGGTGATTAGAACTGGGCAGCTGCAGAGCTGGGGGAACTGCTGGGAATTTGGGTGAGTGTGTCTGTGGGGTAGGGGGATGAGACAGCAGGGTTGATGGGGGCAGTGGGTGGTAGAGAGATTCAGAGGCGGGTAGTCATTTTGGTTTCTTTATTCTGTACAACTTAAGAGAGATCCCCCTGGGGGTAGAGGGACAAAGATCCACCCTCCAACCCCACCCATGAGGAGGGAGAAAAAGCTTCTCCCTCCCCCCACCACCAGAGGAGGAGAGACAGAGACAATCCCCCTTCCCACTAAGGAGATCTCTTCCCAACTCTCCCCTCCCCTCTCCTGCCCCTAAGGGGTCAGGCAGGAGGAGCCTGGAGATGCTGGGGGAAGGGGGCATCTGAGTCTCTGTTAGGCACATGGCTAAGGGGAAGGTATGGGGGGGGAGAGAGAAGGTTCACTGAGGGTAGTATCAGTCTGTTCCAAGTTCACTGGTTCCTGCAGGAGACAAACCACAGGAAAGGTTATTTCCTGGGATGGAAGGGGTAGCAAGAGGGAGGCAAGGTGGGAGAAGGAGCTGGGGCAGCAGGCAGAGAGACGGCGCCAGACCAGGGTTGAAGGCTAAGGGCTCATGGAGTGGTGGGGTATTTCCCTGTCCCACTCACCCTCTCCCCCTGAACCTGCAGGGTCCGGGGGTCTGCTTCGGTCAGGCTCCAGTTTGTCACAGGACTGCGCTCTCCGGGTCCTCTTGGGCTTTAAAGGGGCTGCTCTTCGCCCCACACTGGGGAGTCCTGAAATAACAGTTCAAACCCAGAGGGGTATTGGGCTCATTCCCTATGTCACTCAGGGCCAGTTTGGTCTGGCGCCTTTGCCACAATCCAGCTGCTTCACCAGATGGCATCTAGGGCCCCCACTCCTCCTGGAGTTTTAGGGGGTCTGAAGCCGATGGGAAGGAACCTCTAGATGCCCCAAGTTGAAGTCAGATCTCCAGGCCATCTTGTAAACTCTTCCCTCACCCTCTCAATCGGTCCCATTGCCCCCCCAACCTCATCCTTTACCTTGGGCCTCAGGCTCCTCTTGGTCTCGGTGAGAACCCAGCCTCTGACGGGGCTTCGTGGCAGTTGGGGCCTCAGCTTCCTCCCTGCCCCCGGTCTCCAGTGGAGGCCTCCGGCCCCGGGGCACAGCTACGGGTTTGGGGGGCCGAGGAGCTACAAGGAGATCCTGGAGAGGCATGGAGAGACACCGGATCATGTGAGTCCCACTCACCGCAGGGCAGTTCCTCACCCCAGGCCTTGTTTCCCCTCCATCTCTGTCTCCCCCTGCTCTTACCTTGGTGCTTCGGGCTGGAATCTCCCTCTCTGGGAGCAGGACTCCCTCTTCTCCCTCCCCCTCAGCAGAGGCTGGGCTGGGGCTCTGTCTGTTATTATTGGGGGCACTTTCTTCAGCTGGGGGGCAACAGGATGGGGAAAAGAAGCCAGTAGAATCTGTCAGTTCTCCCTCCTCCTTAGCCATCCATTTACTCCGGCTGCTTCCTCAAAGCCCACACTTGTTCTTTCCTATCAGACATCGCTGCTCCATACAGAGATGGTCTAAGGAATTCAGCTTGCCAACCCCCCCCGCCCCGCCCCCAGCCCCCAATTCCTTCTGTTTCCTCTTGGCATCATCTTGCTACTTGCCCTGCCTCCAAAGTCCCCCAATCCTGGGTCTCATTCTGCTCAAGGGCTGTGCAGAATATGCCGATTCTGGATGCAGAGGGAAGGAAGGGGCCTGGCCACATGCATAAACTTCTTAGTGAAGCTGCAGACTCTAGAACCTACCAGAGCTCAGTCAAGAACCTAGAACGTACAAGGCAGAGCCAAGGACTACAGAAACTACCAAAGAAGAGCCAGAGACCCCAGAAACAACTAGGAATTCCTCTCAAGACTGGAAGGTAAATAGCTCACATTAATTCTATGGGCCACCCACTTTGGCCTGCTGGTTCTAGAACCATATATTGCCAATCAGTTCAATTAATTTTGCTTCTGTGGCATTTACAGCCCTGTGAGAAGGGGCTTCAACTGCCCCCTCCCCTCCCTTTTCTCATTGGTTTTATGCTCAATGGTAGGAGTGGGTAGGGAGGATGGCTATAACAGTGGCAGTAGATGTCAGTTTAAAGACAGACAGCCTGCTGCTGTCCACATCCCTTTCTTTCTTTGGGCTGAGGGGATGAGGAAGTTTTTCCTAGAGAGACTTGCCAACTTTCTATCAGTGGGTGTTGACATGCTAAGGGTATGCTTGGTTGACTCCTGGTCCTGAGACAAGTGATGTGGGTCAGGGAAGGAAAACAACCTTGGGGGCTTTCAAGAAATATGTGTAAGGATTTATTCTACATGCTTAGCTGGAAATACTTTCAAATGATCTGAGCCCTGGGATGGAGACTATTACCCTAGGTGGAGTGCTGGGAATATGGCCCTACCAGAGCCTTAGAAATTGTCTGCTTTGATCTTGGGTTATTTTGTTTGGGGGAGAGAAGGAAGAGTAGCTAATAATAATAAAAACAATGATGATGGTGATGATAACTCACATTTTATAGCTTTATACAAGCTTCCAAAGCACTTTTCTTATAACTACTATGTGTAGGTAGTTAAAGCAAGTATTATTACCCCCATTCTACAGATGATGCAATTGAGGTTTAATAAGATGAAATTACTTGCTCACTTACAGAAATATAATACAAAACAAACCTATATTCAATGTCCATCGTGCTGGGCTCTTGGGGAACGCAGACAATTTAGACTAAGAGAGTCTTTGCCTTCAAGGACTCTCTAGTCTAGCAGGAGAATTTATAATCACTAAATGTCAGAACTAGGGTTTGAGCCCAGGTCTTGGGTTCAAAGTACAGGATCTAGTCTAGGTGATTTCTAGTTCCCAAATCTCTCCATAAATCCATGATTCTCTGAGCACTCACCTCCTAGGCTTTAACCTCTCTATGTGTCAATGACGGTGGTGGAACACACGGGAGGCAGTAACAGAATGGGGAGCTCCAGAGAAGGGTATTCTGACACAACAGATACAAATCAAGCATCTGGTACTGGTCAATGGCTTGCCTCCACTGACACCTTCAGAAAGCCTTCCCTGAGCTCCCTGAGTTGTTTCTGACCTTTTCCCTCAAGTGGCACATAGCATTTAGTTTGGTCTCATTCGAATATACCTATCATATACTATTGTGTACTTATTTGGATTTGTGTGTTATCATCTTACTAGATTGTAAGCGCTTTGATGGTAAGCACCATATTTTTCTAAACTTTATATCTCTCTTGCATCTAACACAGTACCCTACACAGAGTAGGCACTTAATAAATGTTTGCTGTTTTGTATCAGAAGCTCATAGACCTTGCTGCCTCACACACAGTAGGTTCTTAAATGTTTGTTGGATTGGATTAATCCCTCTTTTACTCTGCATCCCTTCAGCATGTACGTATGTGTGTGTATGTATGTATTTACAAGAACGTATACACATATATACATACATCCTCAATTTTATCTTACAGGGGAAAAAAGCTCATTTAACAAACTCCCCAGGATAGGTGCATCATTTTCTTTGAGTGGAATTCTTTTAAAATGAATACACTGTTGGAATCATATGCCTGAGCTGATAGGAGTTGAAGACAAAACATGTTCAACTGTTAAATAGGTAAGGAAAAGAAGCACTTTGAACCTTGTAGGGAAAGGAGGGAAGATATCACGCTCCAATCCCTCTTCTCTGACCTTCCTAACACCCAATGCCCCACCTCTGCTTTTCTTCCCCAAATAGTATAGAATCACAAAACTTGGGAATTGGAAAGCACATGAGATATCTTCTATCTCCTCAGATGAGAAACCTGAGGACCAGAGAGGTGGTCAATTACCAGAGGTTACACCGTTAGTAGCAGAGCTGGGACTAGTGCCAAATGTGGACTCCTGATTTAGCCTTCCCTCGGTGTATGCCTCCTCCCTCACTATACCGACTCTCAGACCTTGTGAGGTCTGTGCTTTTGGTGGGAGGTTTGAGAGAAGAGGCTAGTGAGATGTGGGAGGGGGGATGAGGAAACCAAGGAGAACTAGATGGTGTGTGAGTGTTTCTTCACAGGAGAATCAAAGGCTGGGCTCTGGCTCTCCCCAGTTACGACATAAAAAGCACCCAATTGTTTTTTTCCTCATAGGGTGACTGGTGCATGGATAAGGACCAAGAAAACACTTGTTGTAGGGGATTGTTTGTTGTACTGAATGCATTATAATATGATTTCCAAAGAAATCTTCTTGCCCCTCGTTCAGGGCAGCAGCTTTGTTTTATAAAACAAGCAATGATTTTGTTCTACAAAATCCCCTTTGCAGAGAGATTTGTATAACTGTGCAAATGGTGTTTTGTAAATGACCCAGACTTTCTAATGGTTTATGCCTTGTCCCCACAGCTGGAGTGTAAACTCTTTAAAGACGTGTCTCTTAATCCTTTTGTCTCTCTTTCCTCCACCTATTCCCCAACCTAGCACATGGCACCGAGCTCAGCCAATATGGCTGACTGAGTAAGGAAGTTGTCCATACCTATGTGCCATGTTGCCTCTGCTCGCCGCATGGCGCTAAAACTCGGTTTGGTGCTCTGGGCAGGTGGAGGGGGCTTCCAGGCCCCAGGCCCTGCAGGGGAGAAGGGGAAGGAGGTGGTAGGGTCAGAAAAGGCTGGGTAGAGTGGGAGAGGAGAAGAAAGGGGGTGGCGGTAACTCTTCTTTCACCTGCATCGTCAGAAGAGCGCCGTCTCTGCCAAGGTTGGACACTGTTTTCCAGGTCGGCGTCTGTACCCTGAAACGAGAGCTGGAAGTCGGAGTAGCAACATGAAGTGGGAGAGTGTGAGGGTGACCCCTCAGTCTCTGTGAGGAAAGGAGACAGATGACTCCCTCTCTCCCTCCTCAGCTCCTTATATGCTCAGATTTTCTTACCTCTTGCTTCCCATCAAAGCTCCAGCCCTTGGCTCGACCCATCCCAGGAAGGGCAATTCCATGAACCCTTGTTGGCTGCATCACTCCAGATACTGGAACTCCCTCTCCTGGCTCTGCCCCCTCCATGCCCTAGAATAAGACCCCAGCTCCATTACACACAGCTCTGGATGAGGAAGGAAGACCCTGCTGCCAACACTGGTTCTGGAGTAAACAACTCCAACTTTCCCCAGAAGAGCTGTCCACCAACACCCTCAAAGATCTCTCCCCCCACTTGCCCTTTGCTCAATCCTCATTTTTAGACGGTACTTCCAGCAAGTCCCTGGCTTTTACCCTTAAGGGCAATTATTCATTTGTCCCCTACCCGCTTTTACCCCTGGAATTCTTCCATTAATAACTTCTCAAATGGGTGCATAGGGCAGGGAGAGGTTGGATTTTCTATCTTACCTGCTTTCTTCGGAAGGAGGGTCCCCGGCTCCCCCCCAACCCTGGGAGGGGGCCGCTTTCCTCCTCGGGACTCCAGCAGGGGGTGGAATTATCGCCAAGGCTTGGGGGATCTGGGGTGGGAGGGCTCTCCTCAGTTGGGGGTGGGGGAGGAGGTGGGGGCAGGAGGAGCCCAGGGGTGGGGGATCCTGCTCCCCGCTCCCCCTTGAAGCTCCGGGGGCGACGGAAGTGAAACAGGCCTCGTCGTCTCTTCTTCTGGAGCGGGGGTAGCGCGGGCTCTGCAGGACCTGGGCCTGGGCGAACTGTCCTCAAGGTCCGGGGATAGCTGGAGAGAGGGGAGGACCGCATGTGGGTCTGTATGTAGATTTAATGACCAAACAGACTCCCACCATCTACACACAGGAGACACACCTCACAGACGCAATGTTTACATAGTACTCGTTCTGTTCCTAAGTCTGGCCTTCTGAGTCCCTGAAAATCCTTACTGCTTGGAAGTTCTTCCTTCTAGCTGACCCGAAGGTCTCTTTAGGTAGTCTAGACCTCTTGTTTCTGGTCCCTCACTGAAGGTTGTATAAGGAACCTCTCTGGAGAAGAACCTTTTAGAGAAAGGGAAGCCTTTAGAGGACCTTTGGCGTCTTATCTTCAAGCTGACTGTTCTTCACAGGTTTCATTTTCCTTCCTCTAAGACACCCCTCTCAACCCTCTCCAAGCTTTTCAGGCCTCGTCTTCTGTTAAGCTGCCCTAGGCCTCTGGTAATGATATCTGACCAGTGTTGAAAAGAATGGCCAGGTAGCAACTTGGTTTTTGATCAAATTTCACTGCCTTTCCCCGAAAACCTGTAAGTGCCACACAAATGTGTGTTGTTAGAGTTGTTATTAGGTACCTGTTGGTACCCTCCATTGTCATATGCAACTTGTGCTCTGGGTCTGACTTTCTTCTTCACTCTACCTGTGTCCAGTCAATCATTGTTTCTGGCATCTGAGTAGAGACTTTTTCTTTTAAGGTTGTGAGAACTTTCTAGGGAATGTGAATAGGGCTCCAGGAAATAAATAATGAAAATAGAGGGAGGAAGGAGAAAAGGGCTGAAATATCCTAGAGATGTGGGGTCTGGAGGGAATAATTTTGAGAAAATTGTATGGAATGGGTCCCCTTCTTAGAATAACTTTCCCAGATTCAGGGCAATGAGGGTTAAGTGACTTGCCCAGGGTCACATCATGGAATTTTAAAAAACCAACTCTCAGAACTTCTATTCCCAAAGACCTTCTACTTCTTATAACCTATACATTTCAAAAATGGCTTCATCCTTCCTGACTCTTCCCCCCACCCCAACATCTGTTTCCCTTCTTCTTGGCCCCAGCCCCTGCCAATGAACTTCTGAGAGCTTCTGTGTAGGATCTGCAGAGAATTTTGATACTTCATTTCGGTATATATAACTAGTTCTGCCTGAGACTATAATTGGCAGAATTCATAGTGAGGTTTTAGAACTTTTGGAAATCAGAACAAAACATCCTGGTTCCATAGAGTATAGTTTGGTTGTGAAACACAACTCTTGAGAAGACTCTCTGATAGGTTGGGGGGCCGGGGGCCCTCTGAGGGAGGCAGCAGAGATGTCTCTGGGTATGAGTTTGGCAGCTTAATCCTTACTACATGTGTGTCACACCTGGAACTTTCGTCCATGACCCTTCGACTAAAGAAATCCTCCAGCCCCTCATCCAGGCGGGTGGCTGTCCCATTCTCTTGTCGGGTCCCAGGTCCTGGTGCCTGCTGGAAAAGTGACCACCATATTAGATTGAACAGGAATTCCTGCCTTCCAGTCTACACAGGAACCTCCTGATTAGACCCAGGCTCTTGTCCTTTCTTGGGCACCAAAGAAACCAGGAAGTTTTGTCTATACTGCTCCCACCCCACCCCACCACCCTGTTTATGGGATGGAGGACCATTACAACTGAAGCTGGAAGGGACCTCAACCTTTTCATTTTACCAGTGAGTAAATTGTGATCCTGGAAGCTGGAATGATACCCAAGATCACACAGCAGGAAGGAGATGAGCCAGGATTTGAACCCAGGTCATCTTCTGACTCCAAACCCATTGCTCTTGCTACTGTATTAGGCTGCTTGTTGCCTTTTGCCTTAAGGAAGGGAAACTGCTTTCCTCTACTAACTGCTAAGCAGTAGTTTTCCATCTTTGGATCTTTCTACCTCATACCCATATCTATTAGATAGAATTAGAACTTTCTGCTCTGGTTATTCATGGGCCTCAAAAATAGGGAGGTTGGGGGCTCTGGAATTTGGGGCCTTAAAGCCAGAACACTTTAGTATGGAGTTACTAAGTTGCTAAAGACTGTCATGTTCCCCAGAAAAGCCCCCAGGGACTCACGCTGGGCCTGCCAGGCCCTGGGGGGGTGGTCCTGGGGGGCCTGGGCCGTCCTTGTGTCTGATGCTTCAGTTTGTAGCCATGGGTGGGCAGCTCGGACAGGCCCTCCCAGGAGCCACTGGGGGCGGGTTGATTGCCCCCTAGGGCTGAGAACCAGCCTGGGGGTACCCCCAGTCCCCCCAGCTGGCCCTCCATGTCCTGCGGACTCCCACCTGTGGGAATAGCTGTGTTAGAAAGGCTAAGGGTTGGGGAGTTGGATTGGGTGGTCAGGAAGAAAGGAAGAAACTGGGATGAAGTAGAAGATGGAGATGCAAAGAAAAGGGGGCTGGGGAAAAGGTGGGATTGAGGAGAGGGGATATAGGCATGCTGGGAGTGGGAAGGGAAGAAGATTTTGGGTGGGAGTGACTCACTGATGAAGGCAGACACAGGCCGGATCTTGCGGCAGCGTTTCTGTTTTTTGATAGCCATGGTATCCTGAGGGGAAGGGCAGGGTTAGAACACTAGGGTCCTTCAGAGTCCTTGTCCCAGCTTCCTCATAGCTGCTCCCATTTCCCTCACCCCCTTCAGAGCTGAGGAGTAGCAGAGGACAGAAGGATGGGGAAACTGGGGAGAGATAAGTAGACGACTGGGTAAGACAGGGCTATGGGATGAAGTTAGAACTGGTGGGATGAGGTGGGGAGTAGAATCCAGAGAGGGAGGGAGAGGGAAGCTACTGCGATGAAATGAGACAAAGCTGGAGGGGCAGAGGGGGCTGGGATGGACAAGTTCACATCAGGGATACACAGGGTTCTGTGGGAGCCTCACGATGTTGGTCCCAA
The DNA here is from genome assembly GCF_019393635.1 of Dromiciops gliroides. Lineage (NCBI taxonomy): Eukaryota > Metazoa > Chordata > Mammalia > Microbiotheria > Microbiotheriidae > Dromiciops > Dromiciops gliroides. Next base: position 175,378,911 of record NC_057862.1, read on the forward strand.
GCTCATCATCTGTGGTCTCTTCATGGTCATGGCCCCGACCCCGGCCCCGGGCCTGGGAGGACAGTTCTTGTCCTGGGCCTCCTCCGCCTGGTTGCTCTGAGAGGGTCCTCAACTGGGCTAGGTGACGGGCCTGAGAAGGACAAGGATGGGGAGGCAAAGGGCTGACCCCCTTGTACAGGGGAGCTCCTCAGGCCCTGTTCTTTTCTGAATGTCAATCTCAAGGAACCAGTCCACTACCCAAGATCCTTGGGGAGGAAATGTTGCCAGGCAGCAAGTCTGGGGAGGGAAAGAGGGGGATGGGTAGTCCATGGGACATTGTAGGGGTAGGGATATGACCAGGGCCAGGCTAGAAGGTACGTTGTGGCCTAGTTTGGCATGCCTAGGTGTCCCCCCAGGGCATAGATCCTCACCAGACTTTTATGGGAGTGGTATAGCTCCTGCAGGATCTCATCCACAATAGAGTTGGTCAAGTAGGTGACAACGGAGAGCTTCACCTCACTGTGGACACACTTGGGGCATCAGCACAGCCACCCACTATCCCCTCACTTTGACACCCTTGGGGCCTCACTATCCCCAAATACCATACAGAGGTAAAAGGTCAAATTAGTTGGCTGCAGATGCCTAGACAGAAACAGACCCCTGGCTCTAAAAACCCAGCACTTGAATTTCTAGGCCTGCTCTATTAGAATTTATGTTCAGTCCTAGGTAGGAACATTAAAATCAGTTAATGATTTATTATTTTTAATGGAGATTTTACTCATTCATTATTCATTGTTGAGAGCAGTCCAGGGCCCCCTTTCCCCAAAGTACTCCGGTTTGATCATTTAATCTAGCCATGCTTGTCTCCGTGCCCCAGCCCCCTCCTTCCCATATCCCCCCAAGCCCTGGAGGAGCATACTCCAATTTATTTTGAATGTCCTGCCCTGCTTGCTCTAGCAGGGCTCCTCGGATGAAGTTCCTGGGCACTGTGACCCGCTCAGCCACGCTGCTCAGCATCTTGTTGTGGCCTTCAGCCACTCGCATTGCCACCGGGCACAGCTCCTGCGTCAGGCTAACCATGGACTCCAGGATCACCTGGGGTGGGGAGACAGAAGGGCCAGGGTCTACAGAGGGAAAAGTGAGGCTCAGAGAGTTTGAAACTTGTCTAGGGTTATTCATCTAGTATAGCCATCAGAGGTGGTTCTCACTCTCCGTACCTTGCTCTTTCTACTACACAATACCGTGATACTCTGTATGTGTGTGTGCTAGAGAGAAGGTGGTAGAGGGAAGGAAGAGAAAGACAGAGAGGGAGGGAGGGAAAGACAGACAGAGAGCAAGAGCAAGAGTGAGAGAGAGAAACAGAGAGAGATGAAGAGAGGGAGGGACACCAAGAAACAAAGAGGGAGGGAGAAAGAGACAGACAAAAGGAGAAAAGGAGAAGAAAAGAAGGGGAAGGAAGGGAAGGGAGAGCAATGGAGACAGAGAGATGGAGGGGGGTGGGATAAAAAACTGCAGAATACACTGGAAAGATACATTAGGAATCAGAGCAACTGGGTTCAGATCTTGGCTTATTATTTATGACCCAACTGACTGGGCAAATCATTGAACCTCTCTGTTCTCAGCTTGTTTTCTTTGTTTCTTTCTTGTGAGGCAATAGGGGTTAAGTGACTTGCCCAAGGTCATACAGCTAGTAAGTGTCAAGTGTCTGAGGCTGGATTTGAACTCAGGTCCTCCTGACTCCAGGGCTGGTGCTCTATCCACTGCACCACCTAGCTGCCCCTCAGCTCTTTTTCTGGAAGATGGTGGTGGGGCTGAGGATGGGACTTCTAAGGTCCCTCCCAGCTCTAAATCTATGACCTTACTATTCTTCCCTCCTTCCCCTCCCTTCCTACCAAATCAAAGTTCAGGAAACCGTGTGAAGCCAAAGCCACAAATGGAGGCTTTGAAGCCTGAGGCCCCAGAACAGGGTCTCAGACACCCTTTGGTGCTGGGTTCTCCATCTGCCATTTTTGTTGGTAGTGTTCTCCTGGTACCTTCTGGTTCAATGGTGCGGTCCCCTTGGGGTATGCGTTGGGGTTTCCTGTCCTCGGGCAAGCATGACAGGCCTGTTCTACCCTCAAACAGGCTCAGGACTCAGTTTTTGTCCCATGAGGTTTTGGGCCCTCAGCACTTACCTGCAGCTCCTTGTCCACAGCCTTAGACACCTCGCTGGCCACTGATTCCAGTCTCTGCCGGACAGGCCCATCACTGGCTAGGACGTGGCCCAACTCATAAAGACTGGGAAACAGCTGGGGGAGGGGAATGTAGTTAGGAGGTCAAAAGCTGGCTCTGTTCCAGTCGGCAGAGCTTGAGGCTTAGAGGAGAACATATGGAGGAGAGCAACACCGGAGGCAATGCTGGGGTGGAGGGAAGGGCTTAGACCTTCTGGCTCCAGATGTTTCTTTGGGGTTTGCTTTGACTGTCCATCTCTGGTCATTTGGGGAGGGGAAGAGAGGAGCTGGTGGGGTGTGGAAGAAGCTGTGGTTGGGATTCAGGGCTGTGGGGAAAGGGTGGGTGCTATCGTCCATCTGGGGCTTGGTGATGGTTGGCAAAGGCCCCGCGGTGGAGTGCAGAGTGGGGTTGCTCACCGCCCGAGAGTTCTTGGCATCCTTGATGAGGTCTCTGGCGTAGAGCAGCTCATCTTGTACTGGCTCCAGGGGGCATAACCGCAGTGCCCGAACCTCCTCCTGGACTCGCCCGCATAGCCGCTGTAGCATCTGGGCCAGGGCCCAGCAGGGGGAATGTCAGGGAGGCACAGGGTAGGAAGGGGGAGTGAATGAGCCAAAGAACAGCCCCCCCCTCCCCAACTTCGGAGGCATCAGGAGCCCTCTGAGCACCATCTGGGACAGATGAATCATGGGACTGGGAAGCCTCCTTTGTCCTTCCCACTCTGGGTAGGCTGTTGTCTTGTTTCAATCACTACTCCACCAAGCTCAGGGGAGTGGGTACCTGAAGGTCTCTGTGTGTCTTAGTGTACATTCCCATCTCCCCCTCTGTGCCCTCGTGTGTTTTTGTGTTTTCTGGTGCTCTGGGCCCCATTCCCACATAGGAGACCAGAGGGAGGCATTTACTTGCTCAGCACTGCTGGTAACAAGGCCCTGCTGCAGTCTGAATGCCTGCTCTTGCGGACAGGTCTGCGAGTGGTTGTTCCGGACAAGGCACCATTGGATCTAGAGATGCCGGCATGGTGGTTAGGCCACAGGGCTAGGGCTGGGAGCCGGTGGGCTCCTCTAGCCACCCCCTTCACCATGCCTCTCCCTGCTTCAGCCTCACCTTCTTGACTCTGCCCTGACTTCTACCTGGCCCTGGCATCCCCTTCCCCTCCCCCCTCACCTTCTGCCAGACATCCTCAGTGCGCTCTGGGGCATTGCGGTAGGCCTGGGAGATGTCGCTCACGGGGAAGGACATGAAGCGAAGTGTGTGGTTGCTGTGGGGAGAGCCAGGAGGGAAACACTGTGGGAACTATAAAGGGGAGGTAGCTCCTGTCCTAGAATGCTGGGCCCCACCTCTCCCTTCCCATCCTGCTCCAAGTTCCTCACTCTTGTCCCTTTTTCTATCTGTTTCCCAGGGTGGAAGACCTTTCCTCTTCCCCATTTACATGCCCTGCATTCACCCCCACCCCCAGACGCCCTAGGAATGCCGCAGAATAGCATCAGGTGAAGGATTCCTGTGGGGTGGTTCAGGCATGGCCAAGGTCCTGGCAGCTGGGATCAGGACATGCTCACCTCTCCAGGGCCCTTGCAATGTCCAGAAAGCCCAGAGCTGAAGTGTTGTTCCGGTCCCACAAGATAGTCCTGGGGTGGGGGACAGGGGGAGGAGGAGGTGGGGAACCAGATTTGTCATTTTGACTTCTGGGGACCTGGTTTGGGTGGCCCCCCCCCCCCGCTTCTGGGAGGGTGGTGAGAGATGTGTTATGGATATTGGAGACAGACTGCAACCTTCTGGGAGTTCACCATTCTTGACTAATAGGTTCTCTATGGGGTTGGGGAAGAAAGGGTTCTGTCAGTTGCTCCGGGGATGAGGTCTCCTAGAATTTGGGGTCTTTGGGGTATAGGTTTATGTGCAGACAGAGGCATGAAAAGCAGGTTAGCTAAGGTACAGGGGCCTCAGGGAGGAGGGAATTCAAGCCTTCACCGGAGGGAGGAGTTGATCTGCAGGGCCTTGGACAGCATCTTGGCCCCGATGTCCTCCATGCCATTGCCACTCAGATCCACCTTGGCCAAGCAGGTGTTGCTGCCCAGGGCATTGATGAGAATGCTGGTTCGAAGCTTCAGCCTAGAGTCAGCCACTGACAACGACTGCAGAGACTGTATTTTTTTTTTTTTGGAGGGGAGGGAGATTTGGTATCAGATCTATCCCTCTCTTCCATCCCATTTCACTCCAGTCCCCCCTGCCACTGCCCACTGCACCAACAGCTTGGGCCCCTGTCACTCACACAATCCTCTTCCTGAATCAGTTGCACGAGCTTGTGAAGGATTTCTTCCAGGGTTCTGGGGAGCAAGGAGGGTGCAAAAGGTAAGAGGTAGAGTGAGAAAATGTAGAGGGGACAGAGAGGGCAATGTCGCTCCCTTTGGGGTGGGGTAGGACAGGCAACAAATCTATAAAAATGGGGAAATTCCTCACCCCCCACTTATGTCATAAGGTTGTTGTGAGGAATAAACATATATATATATATATATATGTGTGTGTGTGTGTGTGTGTGAGTGCACTTTGTAAACTATAAAATACTATACAAACATAAGGTATTCTTCTTCTTATATGTAGGCTAGAGAAGAGAAAATGGAGGTGAGAAAGTGGAAAGAAGTTAAGAGTCAAGATAAAACTGGGAGAGCCTTACAGAAACAGGGAAGATCTTTGGGGAAGTACCTGGGCCCCAGGTTGGAAGTGAGCACACAGAGCTTGAGGGAGGAGGGGAAGGGAGGAGTTACTCACTTGGCCTTGACATTGAAATTCTTGCCCAAGAATAGGTGCTTAAGAGACTTGTTCTTGCCAAGTGCGGGCACTAATGTCAGGAGATCAGAGTCGAACCCTGGGCCAGAATCACAAGGAGATGATTGGGTCTCCAGCTCATCAGTAGTCAGCGGAGGGAACTACAGCAGTCCTCATCCTCTCAGATTTCTCTGCCTGACTTGTGCCCCTGCCTGCTGGCCCACCCCGTCTTTGGCCTGGGCAGGCCCTCGCCCTTTCTCACCATTGTCTGATAAGTCCAAACTCCCCACAGCACTGACAGCCCCCAGTTGTTCTTGGAGGACCTGGGCCCCTGCTGATCGAAGCTGTAGAGGAAGAAGCATGGAGACAGAGAGGGAACAGGGCACAGTCGTCCTGGGACCTTGACTTTCCAGGGGAAGGTCAATGCAAGGATCCAGGGGTCACCTCTGTAGAACTGAGGTCCCACCACCCAGTCCAGCCCATGCCAGCTCTGGACAGTGAAGCACCAGCCTCATCTTGTACAAGATCTATGCCACCAAGAACTGCCTGAGGTATAGACCTCCATCACTAGGGAAAAGCAAGGCCTAAAATGACTCATACCCACCCCTGCCCATTCCCCCAAGGCCCTTCTTCCTTCTCTAGGCTCTGAGATCCCATAGCTGAGTACCCCAAACCATGACCACTTCTGCCCCCTGGTGGGGAACTCTGATATTTTCAGACTTTCAACTTGAAGAGAGATAAGGGAAGAATTAATAAATGGTGTAGGAGAAACAGACTAACAGGTAATAATGGGTCTAGGCATGTGGAAGGCAGTGGTTGATACAGAGTTAGGCAGGTGGCCCTAGGGATGGACAACGATGTTGGGGAAATGGTGCGTGGCTCATCACAGATACTTCTGATTTTTTTTTTCAGGGCAGTGAGGGTTAAGTGACTTGCCTAGGGTCACACAGCTAGTAAGTGTCAAGTGTCTGAGGCCAGATTTGAATTCAGGTCCTCCTGAATCCAGGGCCGGTGCTTTATCCACTGCGGCACCTAGCTGCCCCCAAATCACAGATACTTAATAAATACTTGCTGACTGACTGATGTAGGATGAGACAGAAAGAGAGGAAGGGAAGTCTCCTGGATGACAACACGGGATCTGATATTTAAGAACTGGAAGGGACTTTATAACTCAGCTGGTCCAACCTTTTTTTTTAACAGATGAGGAAACTGAGGCACAGAGAGGTCTAGTGATCTGTCTGATGTCATGAAGTGAGGTAAGCAATGGAGCCAGTGTTCAAATCTAGGTCTGGGTTTATCAGTTCTACTACGCCATTGAGAACCGGGGCACAGTAGACCTGGGATAGATGGGAGTCCTAGGGTGGAGGGAAAAGGTCAGAGTGGGCATTCAGGGCTCTCACCTCACAGCTGCTCAGGTCAAGATGAAGATCACTGAGGTGGCTGTTGAGAGAGAGGCCCTGGAGAAGTGCCCTGTGTGCAAAGGAATGACCATCAGGGAGGTGGATGGTATGGGTCCAGCTTCTGGCCATCCTCTTTCATGGCTCAAATTCCCCTCCCTCTCCCAGCTCCCTGTGCCCGATTGCCCCCAACCTGAGGGCCTCCAGGGGTAGGCGTGTAGCTGACAGGTTGACGTGGCTCAGGGTATAAGCGCTGCTGAAAAACTGCTTGAAGGCTGGTGGAGCCTCTCGGCCCTTCCTGCTGGAGAAGTGAAGGGAACGAGCCTCTAATAAGCACCTGCTGCATGCTGGGCACTGCTCTAAGTGCTTTCTTTTTTTTGGGGGGGGGGAATGAGGGTTAAGTGACTTGCCCAGGGTCACACAGCTAGTGTCAAGTGTCTGAGGCTGGATTTGAACTCAGGTCCTCCTGAATCCAGGGCCAGTGATTTATCCACTGCGCCACCTAGCTGCCCCCTAAGTGCTCTATAACTATTATCTCCTTCGACCCTCACAATAACCTGGAAGAAAGTGCTATTTGTAGGCAGAGGGGATGGCAAGAAGACAGACTTAGGGACAATGAGGCACGGGTAGGTGTGTGACTTGGGGCACTCTCCCTTCCCTAAACCCACATTCTTCCTAGCCTACTCCCCAAAGAACCATTTCCATCTGTTAGACCCCCACAACTTCACCCTGCCTTGTTCCCTATGACACCTGTGGGAGCAGCTGTTTCGCGCCAGGTTGAGGTAGGTTAAGTGAGAGCAGCAGCCATGGAGAAGGGCACCCAGCAGCTATGAGAGAGAAACCAGGAGAGGGGTACAATACATAACGGCACCTGGTTTTGTTTTCAATGTCCCCAACACACCTTCACCTCTTTCCCCCCAAATCACCATGTTCCCTTGACCTCTCATTTTAGCTTGGGAGAGCATGTGTCCATTGAAATGAACCTAGCTTCAAACCACTACTTTCCCATATCCCCAAACCTCGCTGAATCTACTGTCTCACACGCTACAGGTCCCACTTCAAACATAAGATAGATTTAGATACAGAAGGGAGCTTCAAGCTCAACTAGTTCGAGTCCCTCTTTTTACAGACAAGGAAATTGAGCGCTAGTGAGGTTAAACTGACTTGCCTAACGTCACACAGGTAGCAGGTGTCAGACCTGGGACTGGGCCATCTATAGCATACTTTCCACTGTACTTTTTATCTCTACCTCATCCCTCCAATTGGGCCCTTATCAATTCCAATCTTCCCCTGCAATTCATCACACCTTATCTCACGTCCTCCCCTGACCCTCTCATTCCCTGAGGGTAACATGTCCTGGCCCTGGTGCCCTGATCTCCCTTCCCCCAACTATGTTCCCTTCCCTGGTTCCATCTTTAGTCCTGGCTCTCCCTCTTTCCCCTACCCTTCTTTGGTGGTCCTTCTCACCAAGTCAATGATGCAGTCAGTCCCAGACAGATCCACGTGGACCAGGGCATTAGGCTGAGCCAGGAAACTGTACAGGACCTGGGGCAACAGCAAAGGAGGGAAGGTGGCAGGAAGGGGTGTTGGTGTGGGAAATACAGGGTCCCCCTTTCCCAGGGACCACAGCATAGAGTAAGGGTCGGTCTTTGCAATCTGATCAGCTTTGGTCAGGGGTTGATCTCTAGGTAGGCAGGGAAGACACTTTAGGCTTTTCCCAGAGGATTCTGGGTATAGTGGAAAGAATGATAGTCTTAGAGTTAGAAGAAGTTCAAGTTCTAGCTCTGACACTTCCTAGCTGCGAGATTTTGAGCAAGCCAATTACCCTTGCTGGGCCTTAGTGTCTTCATCTGTGAAATGGGTATAATGACTACTTGTACTACCCACCTGACAGAATTGTTATAAGGAAGGCACTTTTGCAAACCTAAAAAGTGCTATGTCAATGCGAATGATTATCATTAAAATGGGGAAGGATTTGGGGAGGGTGGCTGGACCTTAACTCACATTGGCTTCATCAGTAGCGAGCAGCCCTGGGTTCTTGCTCAGGTCCAGGTAGCGCAGGGAACTGGCAAAGGCTGGGTTGGCACCGAAGGTCTGACCCAGCGCTAGGAGCCCTGGGCACATTGAGCAGTAGGCTGGGTTGCCACCCACAACGGGCACATTTGTCCCTTTTCCCTCCCCTTCCCCTTTCCTCTTCCTCTCTATCCTCCCCAAAGGGGTGCTATCCATATGCTATCTCCCTGGCCCTGGCATGGCAATGTGGCCATGTTTTCTTCTCAACCTTTCAGGAGGCACTGGGGATTTAGCGCTCTTGCAAGTCATGACATCACCTTCCTGATGTCATGGTCCTCATTGAGAATGAAGGACAAAGGAATGAACTCCAAGAAGCAGGGGTGAGTTGGGTGTGAGTTAGTCTCCTAAAAGTCCTGGGTTCTCAGTACCACAAGGACTCCCCACCCCCAGCCCTGTAGTAATTCCCAGAGAGTCAGTACCTCGAGGGGAGATGGCAGTCTTGGACAGGCACAGTTTGGTGAGGCCTGTGGGGAAGCAGAGGAGCTGCTGGCTTAGACTCAGAAGACCTAAGAGAGGGGAAAAAGGACCCCTTTGAGTAATGGAGAGATAAAACAGGGAGTGGGGTGGAGCCAGGTTTGGATTTAGGGCTAGGGTCAAGGATATGGTTGTTGGCACTGGGATCAGGGCTTGCTGGAGTTAGACTTGGGATCTGGGCCAGGACTGCGGGCTGATTTGGTGATTTCAAAGGGGATTCAGCTTGGGAACTCTCACCTTTGTCCTCAATGGGATTGTGGGATAGAGTCAGGGCATGTAGCACACAGCTTCCATTCTCCCCGAACACCCCAGCTAGTTTCTGGGCAAAGTCCCTTCAGGGGAAAAAACAAGAGGAAAGGTTTTGTCTTGTTCTGCTCCCATCCTAATCCTTTGTCATCAACCTGGTCCCGTCTCCTAACCTTCCCCGTGACTTTGCTGCCTCTGGGTCTGAATCACTGATCTTGCCTCATGTGGATGAGGGGTTCCCAGGAAGGGACTTTCTTAGAGAATCTAGGTGTCCAGGAAGGAGCAGGGAGACCCGCCTGGGTAGAGTCCCCTGCAGGGCTGTGGTTCAAACTTCACATACCAGTATCAAACCCAACCAGAAATTTTAAAGCAGGGAATAGAGCAATCAGACACAATAAAAGTTGGGCATAATGGAGCTATGCTGGGACACTCAATTTGGCCTTAAATACACGCAAATCACATGCAACTGAACAGTTAAACAGCATTGGACTGGGAATCAAAAGATCTGAGTCCCAGTGGCTAGTTGTTTTTTGTTTTTGTTTTGTTTTTGCGGGGCAATGGGGATTAAGTGACTTGCCCAGGGTCACACAGCTAGTAAGTATCAAGTGTCTGAGGCCGGATTTGAACTCAGGTACTCCTGAATCCAGGGCCGGTGCTTTATCCACTGTGCTATCTAGCTGCCCCCCCCCACCAGTGGCTAGTTGTAAGTCACTTAACCTCCTTGGGTTTAGTTTCCTTATCTGTGAAATGGGTGGGGTGCTGTGCCAGATGAACTCTCAGTCCCTTCCAGCTCTAACACTGTGATTTTACAGCTAGAGCTCTGAGAGTGCTCTGGCTTGAAAGAAGCTGGACTCACGTCTTGAGGCCAGCATTGTCCAGCACCAGCTCTTCTAGGCTCCCCGACTTGCTCAGGGTGTGTAGCACCTGTTCCAGAACCTCTGAGCCCTGAAAGAGGGGGGCACTGAGGTAAGGGCCTGGGAAGGACACTCTTTCCCCTTTCCCCATGCATGCGACAGCCCATTCTGGTACCTACCAGGCGCAGATCCTTGCAGTGGAGTTTGGTAAACCACTGGTTGTAAGCTAGGGCTGCCACCATCAAAGCCAGGTCCCTAGAGGGGAGACGGATGGACAGGCTGGGGAAAGTGGCAGGGGAAGTTGGTCGGGGAATGAGGGAAATGCAAGAAGCCCGGATGGGATGGCAGGCGGTAGGCAGAAATGTGGGAGTCAAGGTGGAGTCAGGTTTTGAGTTTCTAGAAAGATGACACAATGGGAGGAGTAGCCAAGCTCAAGGAGGAAAGTGGGGGTGGGTGTAGAGATGGGGGCTGGCCATTCTCGCCCCCTGCTGCCCCACCTGCTTACCGGCTCTCCAAGTGGCTGAAGTCCAAAAGATTGAACTCACGGTTGTCCTCTGCATGGTAGATTGTGTCCACATCCTAAAGGAGATGAACCCTGACTCTCTCTTGACCCCTATCTCAGACTCTCCCCTGGTTCCCTTCCCCTTTCCTCCTCTACTCCTCCGTTCCATAAATACACCAACCCTCCTTCTTACATTTGGAAACCAGCGCAGCCCAACCTACCCATTGCACCTCTTCCCGGCAGTGCAGTCCATTGTAGTCACACAGAGCAGCGTAGGTCTCAGAGAAGCCACCTTCACGGAGTGGGGAGATTTGTTGGTTCCAGGGGAGAAGTGGGTGGGAGGGGTGAGGGTCGAGGATGGAAGCAGTGTGTTGTGATGGAAAGAGTGATGAGCTTGGAACACCCAGATTTGAAAACAGACAACTAACTGGTCTCAAAGCTAGAAAGACCTAGGTGCCAGTGCTTCCTCTGACACATCCTGGCTGGGTGAGCTCAAGGTAACTCTGAGAGTCTCTAAATTCCAGGAAAAATGCAGACAGAGGAAGCTCTTTACCCAGAACTCTCCTTTGATCCTGCTCCTACCCTGGGGAAAGGGTAGGTTCAGTCTCTATCTTCTGCCTATGATCTAGGTAGGAAATTGACTAATCTATTCTACATGCCCAGGGCTCAGTCCTCTCACCTCTAAAATGTGGTGGCTAGATTAGAGAACTTCTAAGGACAGTTCTAAAATTCTTTGAAAGGTCAGGACTTTTATGTCTATGCTTCTCTCCAACTGGTGACCTTGGGCAATTTACTTAATCTTGACAAGCCTTAGTTTGTCATTAATATAATATTTACAATATATAATAATATATGGTAATATTAATAGATATATTTTAGAAATAATTTAAATATAAAATATTGAAAATTCATATAAAACAATATTGATAACATACTATTTAATATTGTGTTGAATATTATTATTAAATATTAAAATGTGTACTACCTGTCAAGCACTCTACATATATTATTATTATTATTATTATTATTATTATTATTATTTAGTGAGGCAATTGGGGTTAAGTGACTTGCCCAGGGTCACACAGCTAGTAAGTGTTAAGTGTCTGAGGCCGGATTTGAACTCAGGTACTCCTGGCTCCAGGGCCAGTGCTCTGTCCACTGCACCACCTAGCTGCCCCCTCTCTACATATATTATCATCCTCATGGCAGCTAGTTTGCTTTTGTATAGATCAGTAGTTTCATTGGTGTAGGCAGTTCCTAGTAGTGATAACTATTCTGCAACTCCTTGGGAACGCTTGTCTACAATAGGTGCCTCCACTCCCCCTCGTCTCACTCTCTTCTTAATTCCCTAATGTGTGGCTTCAGACCTCATAATTCAACCAAAACAGTTCTCTCCAAGGTTACTGATTATCTCCTAATCACCAAAGATTGCATCCTGGGCCATCACCAGTCATTCTGACCCATGTCTTGCTACTGGACTCTGATGACTCTGGAGGAAAGAGTGAGGTTGGTGACTTTGCCCAGCTCTGCCTCACTTAAATCCAATTCACTCAAAAGACAAGACATCATTCCTGTGATGTCACTGGTCCTCTTCGACAATGAAGGACACAATGACCTTTCCTCAATCTTCATTCTTCTTGACCTTTCTGTAGCCTTTGACACTATTTACCACCCTCTTCTCCTTAATACTTTTCACTCTGGGTTTTTGGGACACTGCTCTCTCCTGGTTCTCTTGCTAGCTTTCTGACCACTTCTTCTCAGTCTCCTTTGTTGGCTCCTCATCCAAGTCATGCCCACTAAATGTGGGTGTCCCATAGGGCTCTGTACCGGGCCTTTTTCCGCCTTACTATTTTATTTGGTGATCTCATTAGCTCCAATGGATTTATTATCTCTATGCTGATGATTCTCAAATCTACCAATCCAGCCCTAAGCTCTCTGCTGACCTGCAGTCTCAAATTTCCAACTGCCTATTAAATATCTCAAACTTTATGTCCATCTTAAACACAACATGTCCAAAGCTGAACTCTTTATCCTTATCCTTAAGCCTTCCCCTCTTCCAAACTTCCCTGTTACTATTGAAGGTGCTGCCATTTTCTCAGTCCCTAAGGCTCATGAGCTGGATATCATCCTCAACTCCTCACTATCTCTCATCCCCCCCAATATTCGATCTGTTGTAAAGGCCTGCCAATTTCACCTTTGCAACATCTCTCAAATACACCCCATTCTTTTTTTCTGATACTGCTGCTGCCCTAATACAGGCTCCCATCATCCCAAACCTGTAATATTGCAATAGCCTCCTTGGTTAGTGTTCCTGCCACAAGTCTCTCCTCTCTTCAGTCTGTCCTCCATTCAGCTGTCAAAGTGATTTTCCTAAAGAGCAGGTCTGCATGTCACACCAATTCCCCCCCTCCCCGCTCCTCCCCATTTCTTCAATTCAATAAATTCCAGTGGCTCCTTATCACTTCCAGGATCAGACACAAAATCCTGTTTGACATTCATACCCTGCCCCTTTTTCAGTTTTGTTTTTTTTTTTGGTGAGGCAATTGGGGTTAAGTGACTTGCCTAGGGTCACACAGTTAGTAAGTGTCAAGTGTCTGAGACCGGATTTGAACTCAGGTCCTCCTGAATCCAGGGCCAGTGCTCTATCCACTGGATCACCTAGCTGCCTCTTTCCAGTCTTCTTAAACCTTATACCCTACCATGTACTCTTCAATCCAGTGACATTGGCCTCCTTGACATTCCTCAAGCAAGAAAGTTTATCTCCTTAGTCCAAGCATTGTCACCAGTCGTGTTCACATCTGGAACCCCTCCTCATTTTGCCTCCTAACCTCCCTGGCTTCTTTCAATTTCCAGCTAAAATCTCACCTTCTACAGAAGGCCTTTCCAGATTTCTCTTAATTCTAGTGCCTTCCTTATTAACTATTTTCTATTTATCCGGCATATGACTTTTTAGATGTATTTATTTGTTGTCTCCCCCATTACATTGTGAGCTCCTCAAGGCCAAGAGTTGTCTTCTGCCTTTCTTTGTAACCTCAATGCTTAGTACAGTGCTTTGTGCTTAAAAATGCTTGTTAACTGAATGACACATCGTCTTAGAGTCATCTGGGAAACTGAGAGACCGAGTGACTTTTCCATGATTATATATCCAGTTTTTCTCTGAAGCTAGAGTTAAACCCAGGTCTCCTTGAAATTAAGAACGACTCCATCCACTTTGACACAATGCTTTTCATGAGGTAGGTACTACAGTTACTATGGTTCTAATATTTTGGATGAAGAAACTGAGGCTTATATAGGCTAAGTGATTTGCCTATTGTCTCACCACCAATACATGTCAGAGTTAGAAATCTAACCCAAGTCTCTCCTCACCTTAAGTCCAACATTCTTTTCCATTACATTAATAAAATGTAAGCTCCTTGAAGGCAGGTACTATTTGATTTTTTTTTTTGGTCTTTTTATCCCCAGCACTTAGCACAGTGTAGGCACTTAAATGCTTGTTAATTGAGTTCTATAACAGGCTGCTTGTTGTAAGAAAATGATTTTGTAAAATACTCCATAATAATGAGCTATAATTATAAATTGCCACTCCCTCAAGGGTAAGTGATCAGGTTTCTTCCTTTTTGTGCCCTGCACAGTGTTCTGCATGTAGCAGATAGCAGCAGTCATACGGATGACTACTGCCAGGGACAGGCTGGGATGGGTGAGATCAGGGACAGAGCTGGGTTTAGGGTCAGTGTCTCCTTGAATGGGGGGAGGGGTGGGGATGAGGAAGGAAAGTTCGTCTCATTCTCACCACAGACACTGTGGGTGGTGGATGTGGAGGTCTCGGAGTTGGGGGACGTGTCCCGGGGCCCCTCAGGGGTCTCAGGGTTTCCACGCCGGATCAGGCACCTAGAGAAATGATGTGCCCAGCCCAGAATGAGATTGAATGAGGTTTCTTTCATTCCTTCCAAACCCCAGCTCCTGAATCCCTTCCAGACAACAGGTGGATGCAATGCCCTGGGAAGGAAAAAGTCTCCCATTTCCCACCTGTCCCTGGGGTCCAAATCCCTCAGCTTTGTCCTGAGAGCACAGGGGCCTTCTTGAAGCTGTGACTCACCCAGGGCCTGGGCAGACCTTGGCCAGTGCTGTGCTCACGTGCCTAGTCACCTGCTCGACACTCTCCGCCGAAGGCAATCTCATGCTCACAGTACCACGTTCTGTCTCTACCAGGATCTGGGGAGAGAGACACGTAAGGCCCTCAAATAAAATTCCAACCTTGGTCACCCCGCCTTTCACCTCGAAACCTCAAACACCAAACAAAAATGCCACAGTTTGGATTTTAAAGCCCTTCACAACCTGGCCAATTCCTGGCCAGTCTTTTTATACCTTACTCCCTTCAACATACGGAACAAACCCAACACTTCTGATTCCTTTTCACTGGCTGGCCCCCACACAGGTGATGCTGTCCTCTTCCCTGGCTTCCTTCAAGGCTCAGGTCAAATTCCATCTTTTGTAAGGTGACTCTCCCAGTATCTCCCACTGACAGTGCCCTCCCTCTGAGATGACATACATTTTGCATGTACATATGGTGGTTTGCACGTTGTCTTCTCCTCCATTAAACTGTGGGCGCTTCAAGGACAGAAACTGTGTTTTTGCCTTTCTGTGTGTTCCCAGGGCTTAGCACAGTGCCTGATAGTAGGTGCTTAGTAAATGCTTATTGCCTTACTGAATACTGAAGGCAACCAATAAACCCTTATACTTCCACAGCCCCATAGCCCCAGGGAGCTTAGATTCCCTGCTCTTACCTGGTTCTGGTTGAGAGTGCTGAAGGTTCGTATCTCTAAGACATTGAAAGAGCTCTCCACCTGGGGCAAGGGGGAAGGATGGATGCAGCTCAGTTCAGGCCAAAGAGAATGGACTGGTCTAGAAAGAGAGCTTTGGGGTTTGACCCTACTCTCCCCAACTCACCTTAGCTGGAACTTTCAGAGGGAAGAGATGGAGTCGCCAGGCAGTTAGAGCCTAGAGTGGAGAGAAGAGAGGGTTAGCTTGTTGAAGGAAGCTACATTTACAGTCTTCCCCCTCCCCCAGTCCTGGTCTCCCTCACTCCCTATAGCTCCTCTCGTTTACATCATTATTATTCTTTATTATTCTTATTCTTATTATTTTGATTGTTTTCTTTAAATTTTTGGCCAAGATAGAAACACTCCTGGGCAAGTTGATATGTTGCTATTATTTCGTGTTTAATGTTCTGTGGAATCTTGAATAAATGGATAAAATAACTACTTTTTGTAACTAAATAAAAGTATCGGGATATAGGTTCATTTTCTGTAGGCTTACAGAAAGCATCCTCAGGACAAACCAGTAGTAAAGAGGATGATGTAGATTCTTGTTATTAAATGAAATTTTGGTCTTCCTGCCCTTGGTCCTGTCCCTGTTCCTTTCTCACCCACCCTGGCCCCTCTCCTGTCATCCCTGCACCCTCACCAACACTCGGTCTTCATACTTCTTGGGCTTGGTCTCCAGTTTCACCCGATGCTGTTGGTGCACAGCCCCTCGGCTCAGGCATCGCCGGATGCTTTCTGTGGTAGTAGTGGTAGTAGTGTGACAGGGTGTGAGTACTGCTCAGAGTACACCCCTTACCCTTAGTGAAGCCCCCCCCCCCATGCTCTCAGAAAAGAGAGAAACAAAGACAAAGACAGGGGAAGGTAAGAAGGAAAGATATAAAGAGGGAATGAGACAGGAAACCCAAGAGACAAAGAGGGGCAAAGGCACTACTTCTTCCCTGGGCTAACTCTTTGGTATCATCAAGATGGGTCTATACTTCACAGCAAACTGGTTAACTGGATATCCCAGAGATATGTGTGTGTGTGTGTGTGTGTGTGTGTGTGTGTGTGAGAGAGAGAGAGAGAGAGAGAGAGAGAGAGAGAGAGAGAGAGAGAGAGATATTGTGAGACTATGTCACTGTGTGTGGGTGTGTGTGTCTGTGCATTTCTGAGGGTGTGAAGCTTTCCCCAACCTGTGTTAAATAGTATTCGTTGCATACAACAATGAGTCAATGTTACTCTGTGTGTATGAGGGCGTAGTGTGTCCCTAGGACTGGTTTGGTATGAGGATATAGCCATTGCTTCACATTTGTGTTAACGCCAGTGTATGTTAACTGAAGGTGTCAGTGTGACTGCTTGACAGTGGGTGGTGGGTATGAATATGTGCTAGGGAAATATTATGGAGACATAAAAATCAGGAAATCAGTTTGAGTTATTCCACATAGGAAGATATGGAATAAAGTAGTGCCCATGTGAGTGTGCATTCAAGTCCCATGCCTTTCAGTTTTCAAAAATATATAGCGTATGTGTGTAGGTGGGAGTGTGTGTGTACAGTGTGTCTATATGCCTTCCTGTTTCACTTATCCTTCAATGTTTTGCCAATGGTTATATGTGACCCTGGCTGGATCTCCTAGCACATGTTCTATCCTTGAGCTAGTGATCCAGAGGGCTGAGGGATGGGTCTGAAGATTACTCTTCACTTTGGGTGCAATCTAGGAACGCATATTAACAAGGGCTTTAGGTGGGGGGAAGGGCAGGGGAACAGGAAATTGGAGGTGGGCACTGTAGGCACCGAGGAAGTAGAATTTAACTCCAGAACCGCGTCTCTTCTCTGCTTTCCCTTCTATGACCCGCTCTGCCCCGGCTCTGCCCCGGCACTGCCCCCACCCATCGGGTCCCAGGGGCTCTACTGGAGTCCGGGGTGGGGCAGGGTAAAGGATGTATAAGCAGACGCAGCAGTCAGGACCAGGGGCAGCTCCCTATGTCTGCCTGGGCGGACCAGGCCCGGGGCAGCCGAGAAAAGGGGGAATCTTAAAGCTAGAAAACCCCGGGGATGGACCAAGGGAGCTCTGGATGGGCTCAATAGGGGGACGAAAGGAGCTGCACCTGTCACGGAGGGGCGGGGCGGGGCGGCCCGGGGACAAGGAGGTACAGACTGGGGTGAAACACCGGTCGGTCGGGAGGGGTGGAGGGAAGATGAGGGGGGAGGAGGAGGCAGGATGCACTAAAGACAGCAATGCACTGGGGTTGCAATGCATGGAGGAGCGCGATGCATGAAGCAGCGGGTTGCACCAGAACTGGGATGCATGGAAGAGAGGGATGCACGCGGGAAGGGAATGTACCCCGGACTGGGATGTACTGGGGAGAGAAATGCACCGGGACCTGGATGCTCCAGGACGGGGCTTTTCCTGAGCCCGCAGCGCCCGCCCTCGTACCTTGCAGCTCGCGGGTGAGCTCCGCGCTGGGCTTGGCCATGGCGGCTGCTGCTGCTGCAGAGGAGCCGCCGCTGCCGCTGCCGCTGCCGCCGCCGCCACCGCCACCGCCGCCGCCGCCGCCACTGCCCAGGAGCCGCGGCACATGCTAGATTCGGCTCCGGCAGGGCCCCGGCAGCTAGCGCTGCAGCAAGCCGCTGAGCCTCGCTCACAGTCAGGGGCGGCTGCGCGAGCAGAACGGTCCTCCTCCCTCTCCCCCCTCCCCCGATGCCGGGTCTCCCTCCCAGCCCCACGAGGAGCCGGATAGAGCATGCGCACAGGGTCTTCGCCGAGCTAGCAGCCCCTAGTCCCGGCGCGTGCCTCGCTTCCGCGGGGCTCTTTAATACAATACTCAAGAGCTCACAGTGCTTGGGGGTCGGCTGTAGACCTTCGAACTTGCACCGCCTACCGTCTGCTGTTAGCCTCTGTCCTAACCCCCCTCTTCAGGGCTGCAAGCTCAACAGTTTTCTTTCTTTTGTTCTCCCGGCCTGGACTGTCTCAATTTCTTCTCAGGTCATTTTCCTTCCTGTGCCCCTCCCCCCCAGACTGACGCCACGGGTGGGCCACCCTTCCATCTCACCCCACCGTGACCCATATGGGGGCCTTAAGGCCGGGCTAGGCTCAGGTTTCAGCTTGAACCTTCAAAGCTCTCTGTCTTCACTGGGGACAGGAGAGTGGGATCAATGGGAGGGGGTTTCCATCTTCCCTTCTTCCCTCTCAGTCTGATCTGACATATCCCCACTTGTGTGTGCCTGCTAAGTAGCGCCTCAGGAAATTCCCGTGGCACCTTCGTCTTCCCTGGCTCAAAGCTTGGCACCTCCACCTCTTTAGTAACTCCACTTGCCTGGGAGGGAGCCCCGAGCAAGGAGGTGTAACATACAGCCATTGGGAGGCTCCCTTGAGTCCCGTATATTCTTGGACTCTGCCTTGCCCAAGAGGAAAAAAAAAGCTGCCGTTCTTTTCCTTTATTCCCCAAATGACGAATCGACCAGCTAAAAAAATCGACAGGATCATTTGCATGTTATTTGCAAGTTAATTTATTTTTAATGGCACAAAAATAAAAGATGTGCCCCTTTCCCCAGTATTTTCCCGGTCTGTTCCCTCCTACCTCCAGTGTTTCTAAGTCTCTTTTCTCTTCCCTGGCCTTGTCCTAGTCTCAGTCCTCATCTCCTCATCCCCTCTTCCCGTCAGCTGCGTTTAGTTTTGTAAAAAGTAGATGGGTCGATCTGGTCTAGAAAAACGTGTAGTTTAGCTCTATCTTCCTATCTCACAAAGAGTTTTGTACAGGACAGATTTCCTCATGGACGGCTTTTACTCCTATACATGGCAAACAGAAGGATCCCTAGCTGCATATTTACCCGCGGCATTTTTTTTTTTTAAATCCAGGGAAGTCAGTGGGATGGGCAAGGTTAGGGAAGGAGATGAGTCTCTGAATTTAGAAGTTGAGGTCCAATCTTGAGCCTTTTCTTCATTATAGATAGCTGCTAGAATATCCGAGTGGGCTTCCCAGGCTGATCAAAGACGGGAATGGGCCCCTCCAGCCACTACTATGGTTTCTCCTGTAATGTAGCTAGCATCCGGTGAACACAGGAAAGACACGATGCCGGCACATTCATGAGGCTCACCCAGCCTGGGAAACAATCACGATCATAATGAGATTAAGAATAGTTACAGTTCACATATTAGCACCTTACACAATCTCACTGGAGACTCACAATCGTCCTCAGAGGGAAAAGGAGAAATAGGGGATATCAAGTGGCTTGGGTTCCTTGACCCACCTATTTCTAGTCAACTGCCCAAAGCAAATAACAGTTGTTTGTTAACAGGTAGCAAATATACTTCTAGGTACCACCCTGCTCTGTACTGGTAATCTGTATTTGAAAGGGTTTTGTAAATAAATGGTTTTAAGAAATACACTGCTACTACTACTACTACTACTACTACTACTACTACTACTACTACTACTACTACTACTACTACTACTACTACTACTACTACTACTACTACTACTACTACTACTACTACTATTGAAGGCAGTATGATGTATGTAGATTTGTAGTTTGGAAGACTAGGTTCAAAACCAACCTCTGACCCTTGACATTGACCAAATCATAATCTCTCTATGCTTCTAGCAACTCCCTGGGACTTATATACTAGGTTATATGGACAGGTGGCTATCTTCTTTGGTGGAGTGAGGTCCCCAAATCAGGAATTCTCCTATATTGATGAAATCATGGATCTTTCACATGTTTATGTAATAATAATTCTACTAAAGTAGATTTCTCATCCTGATGACCCTGTGTTCTTTAAAAGGAATACAAACTCCAGGAGGTCTTACCAAGCTGGAATAGAATTCAAGTACAGACTAGGTGACAGACGGTACATCTGTCCTCTGAGATCTAGCCTAGCCAAATTCCGGCTCATCAACAGATTGGCCTAAAAGTGAAGAATATTTTGGTCACAGCAACTCTCAAAGACCACCTACTATGTCACAGAGGAATTGCAATAGGCATCAATGGAGGGTAAACCCACAGTGATGAAATCATAAGCTGTTGAAGAATTATAGGAGAAATATCATAATAAAAGAATTTGGATTTTGTTCAGATCAGTCTTGTGGGTTAATTGATGTACAGAACTCCAAAGTAAGGGAATCCCCTTCACCAATGCAGATTAGCAAAGACTCTGCAACTTATACACTTAGAGAATTGCTTGGGGAATTGAAAGGTTTAATTTCTTGCTCAGAGGCAAGGGAGTGAATATGGGAAAGAGGTGGCATTTGAACCCATATTTTCTTGACTCTAAGGCTGACATTTTACTTTAAAATTACACTGCTTTGCTGCTATAAAATGATGACAAATTACAAGCATACCCTGCTTTAAGAAAACTCAATATAAAAACCCTAAAGTTTTGTTGTTCTTTAGTAATTTTTCAGTCATTTCTGACTCTTCAAAACCCCATTTGAGGTTTTCTTGGCAAAGATACTGGAGTTTTCATTTTCTTGTCCAGCTCATTTAAAAAAATAATTTTTTTTGGTTGGGTAATGTGGGTTAAGTGACTTGCCCATGGTCACACAGCTAGTAAGTGTCAAGTGTCTGAGGCTGGATTTGAACTCAGGTCCTCCTGACTCCAGGGCTGGTGCTTTATCCACTGCACCACCTAGCTGCCCCCTCTTGTCCAGCTCATTTTACAGATGAGGTAACTGAGTCAAACAGGATTAAGTGATTTGCTCAGAGTCACACAGCTAGTAAGTGTCTGAGGCCAGATTTGAACTTATTGAAAATGAGTCTTCCTAACTTCAGGCCCAGTACTCTATCTACTGTGCCACCTAGCTGGCCCATAAATTAGGGGTGGTGGTAATTATTTGTAGTACAAAAGCTCCTTCCCTTCATTAAAGACCACTCAGAGAGCTTCTTTTATTTGTTTTTTTTTTTTTTTTTTTAGTGAGGCAATTGG
This sequence comes from Dromiciops gliroides, assembly GCF_019393635.1. Taxonomy (NCBI): domain Eukaryota; kingdom Metazoa; phylum Chordata; class Mammalia; order Microbiotheria; family Microbiotheriidae; genus Dromiciops; species Dromiciops gliroides. Next base: position 175,400,130 of record NC_057862.1, read on the forward strand.
GGTTAAGTGACTTGCCCAGGGTCACACAGCTAGTAAGTGTTAAGTGTCTGAGGCCGGATTTGAACTCAGGTTCTGCTGACTCCAGGGCCGGTGCTCTATCCACTGCGCCACCTAGCTGCCCCAGAGAGCTTCTTTTAAATAGCAACATTCCCTAGTACTCTCAAAATGTGTTTTGATTTGGCTCATATTAGTTTATAGGCAGTTGTTTTTTTTTTGGGGGGGAAAATTCACTTATTGTTTAGAGTTAGATACACCAATAATTACCATCATTACTATATGTTTATCTACTTCCTGAATAGGTTTCATTCAATATTCATTCAACAAACATTTCATAAGTATGTATTATGTGTTAGAAGGCAAGGGAAAGAGTCAAAGATACACAAGACATGATTCTTACCTTTAAGGAGTTTACAATTTAGTCAGAAGGAGAGAATATGACATATACATAGTTAAATACAATAAAAATTAGGATAGATCATGGCATAAAAGGAGCATAAAATATTCGTTCAACAAACATTTATTAAAACACCTATTCCATGCCTTTTTGAAATGACCTAAAATCCTTTAAATGTTTGTGTATACTAACATCAGTGACTTGTGGTCTGCTATGGGGGATGGTGCCACTGCCTTCTTGATACTCTGTGATACATCTGAATTGTCTGGGTGACTAGCCCCTTGAAGTACTTCTCCTTCCTCACACTTTTTTTTTTTTTTTGTAGGGCAATGAGGGTTAATTTACTTGCCTAGGGTCACACAGCTAGTAAGTATCAAGTGTCTAAGGTCACATTTGAACTCAGGTCCTCCTGAATCCAAGGCCAGTGCTTTATCCACTGCGCCACCTAGCTGCCCAGTACTTCTTCCTCACAAGTCTACTCACCAAATGAAGATCCTTACCTGCTTATCTTCAGTAGATTTTTAATGCTGGTCTCATTAGCCTCCATTTTCCATAACTGTTGGGAAAAAGGGAGACACTAGCATGATATTGCTTTTGCCCAAGAGGAGGAAACTGAGGGACACTGAGGGAAAGGGACTGGCTTTGTTTTTTTTTTTTTTTTTTTTTGAGGCAATTGGGGTTAAGTGACTTGCTTAGGGTCACACAGCTAGTAAGTGTCAAATGTCTGAGGCCAGATTTGAACTCAGGTACTGACTCCAGGGTCAGTGCTCTATCCACTGCACCATCTAGCTGCCCCTCTGGCTTTGGTTTTTACCAAACTGATTTAGGATTATAAACCAGGTGTAAATCACCTCATCCTTTCCCTCCCCTTTTCTACTTATTCCCGCAGGCTTCTTCTGCTCTCTATTTTATATTCCTCTCTTTTGATCACTTTCTAGCAAGTCACTTCATTGGAGACAAGAAGGATTACACATGTCATCCCTGAAGGGGACAAAAAAGAGATGGGAATGGAGGCTTTGATCCTTGTTTTCAACCCATATATCACAAAAGAGAGGTGGGGGAGGGGTGATATGGCAAGGATGTATTGGAATGGGCAAACTTTTAGATAATAAATTGGGGAAGTTAAGAAACAGATTGTCTCTCTTCCCCTGAGCCCCTCCAAGAAGATAGCCATATCTCTGGAAAGGAGGAAGAACTTCAGTAGGGACTCCCAGTGGTTGGAACATGAACCTCCCTTCCCCTTCCATATTACCCATCCTTACCACAGAGCTGAAGTTAGTCTTGATGAGGCCTGGTGCCAGGCAGTTCACCCTAATGCCCATTGGTTCTACCTCAGAAGCAAAGTTTTTGGTGAGTGCCAGTAGGGCTGTTTTACTGACATTATAGGGGCCCAGGGCCTAGAAGGGCAGAAAGGAAAGATATGTTTTGGTTTTTTTCTTCAATCTCTATTCATTTCTGAGTCTTCTAAATGAAGGGATGGATGGGATCCTTATACCCTCTTTTAAAACAATATAAAATCATTGAGACTTGCTGGGATAGGACTTATGACAGAAATATGGCTCTGGTAGGTCTTATCTTATTTAAAAGGCCCAGGACAGGCAAAAGGTAGTGGTGAAGTAGTATTGAATATTAAGAAGATATGGGGGTGCTATTCTGGGAAGATGATGGAGGTCAGAAATTTCTAGACTCTTCAGATTTCCTCTACAAATAGACATAAAATCATCATGAAATGAACATATAGAGCAGCAAAAAATAAAGGGGTAAAGTGGTTGTCCTAAGATAACTTGAGAGGACCTCAGAAAAAACAAGACCTCCAGGGGCTGAGGTTTGGCCAACTTCATTGAATCAACAAACAGTAGGCCCTGAGGGCAGCTCTGAAGGAAATCTGACTAGGCCTCAGGAAATTTCATTTCAACTTTTACTTCACTCAGGGCAACATTACCCACAACTCAGGATTAAAACTTGATTATAATAGTAAATTGCTAAAAATAAAATAAAATTTTAAAACATAAAAATAAGTAAGCAAAGGAAAAAGAACCCAACTATAGATAGCTATTTTGGTATAAAAGAAGATCTGGGTTCACATTTACAGGAAGATAGTGAGGGGAAAAAAGCCACTCCTATCCCAAAGAGTAACGTTAAATGGTCACAAGCCCAAAAAGAGTTCTTAGAAGAACTTAAAAAGGAATTGAAAAATCAAATAAGAGAGATCAAAGAAAATTAGGAAAAAAATAAAAGCAATACAACAAAATTATAAAAAGTTAACTGATTTGAAAAAGAGGTCCAAAATCTTAAAGGAAGACAATAAGTCCTTGAAAACTAGAATTGGGTAAGGGGAATGGAATGAAGTTACAAGATACCAAGACATAACAAAACTAGAAAAAATAGAATAGAACCTGAAACATATCAATAGAAAAACAACTGATCTGGAGAACAGATCGAAGAGAGACAATATAAGAATCATCAGACTACCTGAAAGTTATGATCAAAAAAGGAATCTGGATACAATATTACAAGAAATCATTATGGAAAATTGCCCTGAAGTTCTAGAACAAAAGGGTGATGTAGAAATAGAAAAAAAATCTACCATTTGCCATCTGAAAGAGATCCAAGGAGGAAACCTTACAGGAATGTCATAGCTGCATTTCAAAACTCCCAGGTTAAGTATTTCAAGAAACAAGAGAAAACAATTAAATACTGCAGAGATACAATCATGATTTCATAAGACCTAGCAGCTTCTACAGGGTGAGTTAAAAATCATGAATATTTAATAACACCTTTATTCTTTTTTCATTTACAGTATCATAGCCTCATATACAGTATACATAGGTAATGAATTTACATTATGTGTGAAAAATCAAATCTTGTAAATGGTGAAAAATAAAGAAAAATAATTTTTTTTTTTAGTGAGGCAATTGGGATTAAGTGACTTGCCCAGGGTCACACAGCTAGTAAGTGTTATGTGTCTGAGGCCAGATTTGAACTCAGGTACTCCTGACTCCAGGGCCAGTGCTCTATCCACTGCACCACCTAGCTGACCCGAAAAATAATTTTTTAAAAGTTTTAAAAACATCGGACCCCTTTGTGACTTTTGACCTACCCTGTACATTAAAAGACTGTATTGGAACATTACATATTTTTTTTTTATTTTTTTTGTGAGGCAATTGGGGTTAAGTGACTTGCCCAGGGTCACACAGCTAGGAAGTGTTAAGTGTCTGAGGTCAGATTTGAACTCAGGTCCTCCTGAATCCAGGGCTTGTGCTTTATCCACTGCGCCACCTAGCTGCCCCGGAACATTATATTTTGAAGAGCAAAGGAGCTGGGGTTGCGTGCAAGAATAACTTACCAAGCAATGTTGATGATCCTGAATAAAAGAAAAGGACATTTGACGAACTGAAAGACTTTCAGGTATTTGTAACAAAAAGACCAGAACTCAAAGGAAAATTTTATATAAAAGATCCAAAAATAATAGAAGAAAAAAATTAAAGATTAATTATAAGGCACTCATTAAGGTCAAACTGTTTACTTACTATATATATGAAAATGTTATTAGTATTCTTAAAACTACCATCATTGCTAAGGTAGTTTGAAAGAATGGGAATGAGTTATATATGATGGGTGATTCTATAAAACAAAACTGGGTAAGAAAAGGTAAAAAGCAATTACATTATTAAAATGGAGTGTGAAGGGGCAGCTAGGTGGCACAGTGGATAGAGCACCGGCCCTGGAGTCAGGAGTACCTGAGTTCAAATCTGGCCTCAGACACTTAACACTTACTAGCTGTGTGACTCTGGGCAAGTCACTTAACCCCAATTGCCTCACTAAAAAAAAAAAATTAATAATAATAAAATGGAGTGTGAAAGGAAGAACTGATACAGAGGAATCAGGTGGGGGTGGAGGGCTGGTAATGTTGGAAACTTACTCTCATTTGGGTTGAAGAGGAAACCACATGTACATCTGGAAGGGTATAGAAATCTTCTGAACATGTAGAGAGGTGACAAAACTGGGAACAGGGTTGGGGAGGGACTTTTAGAGGGGTGTGTGGATTGGGGTTTGGGAGGGCAGGGGGAAGAGATGAGGAGACTTTTAGAGGGATGGGTGAAGAGGCAGGGTGAGAGGGTGGGGGGAGAAGATAAGGTAATAGGGATAGTAAAAAGAGGTTGAGAAAGAAAATTGTAAGGTGGAGGAAAATTCACAAATAGTAATTATAACTTTGAATGGGACATTCATAGTGCTAGGACCACTAAAGAACAATGTGAACTAAGGCTGATGAGAAACACTAAGAACAAAGAAAACAGTTTTTTAACAATTACATCGGGGAAAAGAAGGGAGATGATAACAGTTGGAGAGAAGGTAGAGCTGCTCAATTTTTAATTTAGCTCTGTAACAATTGGAATGACACCACCTTCTGGAGAGTTACTGTAGGAAAGCTCTGCCATGAGGAGAAGGCGTCTGAGGGCAAGCCATGCGGCTTTCCTTGGCATCAGGAAGTGACGGTTGCTTGTAGGTACTGTCAATCAAGGCTACCAGCCAATTAGCTTGGAGATGTGTGTGTGAGTGGATGGGATGTGGGAGGAAGGAGATGTGGCTCACTCTCTTTCGTGAGGACTCCCATGGAGAGTGAAACTAAAATGTGCTCTCCCTTAGATAGATGAATCTAGGTCTCTTTCTCTCTCTCTTCTTCAAATTCTTATTCTCCTTAATAAATGCTTAAAAGTCTAACTCTTGCTAAAGCTTATAATTTATTGGCGACCACTCATTAGATATTTTAGACAGACTAGCTAGAATTTTAGCCCCTGACAGCTCCTTAAAAAAAGAATATCAAATAGCCTTTGGGTTAAGAAATGCAGAACAGAAACAGCTAATAGGGAGTTGATGTCCAAGATAAAATGAAGCCCAAGATAAGTGTGAACACTGGAAGAAATTACCTTGCTGTCTTGGATCAATTAATCAATCAACAAACATGTATTCAGTGCTTATTAAATGCTGGGGATGAAAAAAAAAAAGCAAAGTCATCAGGCCTAGCCGAATTGAAGGAATGAGAATATGTATCTGCTGAGCAAAGTCAATAAGCTTTGAAAGGCCAAGAAGAGAGTTGTTTGGGTTATGTGAGAAATAAGATGGTGGACTAGACATGTTCTCTAATCAACTTTGACCTCTCAAACTTCTCCAAAAACAGAGATTATGCTTTAAAGATAAAACAACTTCAAAATAATAATAATAATAATAAAACGACAAAAACAAAAAAAACCCAACTTCAGCTATCTCCATGATCTAGAACACCCAGAATCCAAAATAAGGTTAATACAAACAAACCATGAACATATGCTCACTCCTCACCTATCCCCCACACTAGTGACAGAAAGGGTATACTAGCAGACCCAATACCCAATGCACAGGCTGTTAACAAAATCCAACTCCACACTCTGGGGTCTCCTTTCTCCCTCCCTCTTTGCAGTGCCTAGGGGACCCCGGCTCCAAGGGTATGGAAGTTTATTCTGACAACCAGTGCTACAACAGCCAGTGAATGCCACAGGAAGCCTTCAAGAGCAAAATTGTTCTGCACTATGCCAAACAGTTAGTGTTTCAGAAGACAACCATATAGTACCAGCTCTGAACTGCTCAAGTTCTGGGTCAGTCAACTCTGTAGCAACATCATGAAAACTGAGGAACAGAGGACAAGACATTGTGTGTGTGTGTGTGTGTGTGTGTGTGTGTGTAGGGGGGAGGTAGTGATGGGGAATGCTGTGCAGCATTCCACTAAGCCTGAAGGAAAGTACTCAGCAAATGGGGCCAATACTATCCACTCAAAATTCACTTTGAACATAGACCGAGGCTGGTGAATTGTAAATTGTCTAGTATAGGAGGAGGCTGAAATATTCTGAGACTGAGGGGAAAAAAAATCATAACTTGAACCCCACCCCATTTTAGAAAGATGGATGAAGTGGCTGCAGTGGTGGAGAGCATTCTAAAGGCTAGGAATAATAAGGGGGATAAGACTGAACACCAGGATTGGAAGCACCAGAGCAGAAAGAGATTCTAGGAGAACACTGAACCACCTCTGTGAACAGGAACAGGTACTAAGTGGCAGCTCTGTTGCCCATTATTCCGTTGCAGGATGGAGAGGAACAGTTGAAACCAGAAAGAAAGAATTCAAATACCAAGGAACCACAATCAGTATCAGCCATCACTTAAAAAACGGAGGGCTTAGAATATGATATTCCAGAAAGCAAAGGATCTAGTATTACTGCCGAGAATAGCTTATCCAGGAAAACTGAGTATAATCCTATGGGAAAAAAGACATTTAAAGAAACAGAAGATTTTAAAGCATTCTGGATAAAAAGACCAAACCTGAGTAGAAAATTTGACATTGAAATAGAGGCATTAAAAGAAGAATAAAAAGGTAAACATGCAGGAGAAATAATAAGGGAATAAAGAAGGTTAAACTGTTTACATTCTTATATGGGGAGAGGATCCATGCAAACCCCTCAGAACTTTATTATCACTAGGGCTCTTAGAAGGAGTCTAATTATACTGAGGGCCTGGGTGTGATTCTATTACTTTGGGATGATCTCAAAAGAATAATGAAAGGCTGGGGAAGAGGAATACACTGGGAGAAGTGGGGAAGGAAGAGGAAGAATGGGGAAAATTATCTCACAGGAATGAGGTACATAACAGAGAGTTTATACAATGTTAAGGTCCATAGGGGTGGGGTAGGGAGTGGGCAACACTTGAACTTCACTCTCATCTGAACTGGTTTAAGTAGGGAAGGATAAAAATATACACACAGCTAGGTATAGAAGTTCATCTTAGCCAAAAGGGAAATAGGAGGGAAAGGGATTAAGAGAAGGGGATAAAGGAGAGTATATTAATAGAGGCAGTGGTCAGAAGCAAAACAGACTCTTGAGGAGACTTTTTTACAACTTAAAAAAGAGAAGGATAAGTATAAGAAAATAGAATGGAGAGAAATGCACAGTTAGCAATTATAACTATAAATATTAATGGGATAAACTCACCCATAAAATGGATGAGGATAGTAGACTGGGTTAGAAATTAGAATCCAACATTACTTACAAGAAACATATTTGAAATGTGCTCTAACTCACAATTAATTGCAGTGATTCAGGTCAAAACAATTCTGGGTACTACCTCATACCTACCGGATTGGATAATAGGACAGCAGAGGAAAATGACAAATGTTGTAGAGGATATGGGGGAAATGAGACATGAATGTACTCTTTTTTAAAAAGTGAGGTAATTGGGGTTAAGTGACTTGCCCAGGGTCACACAGCTAGTAAGTGTTAAGTGTCTGAGGCCAAATTTGAACTCAGGTACTCCTGACTCCAGGGTCGGTGCTCTATCTACTGCGCTACCTAGCTGCCCCCATTTAATATACTCTTGGTAAAGTTGTAAACTGATTCAAACATTCTGTACAGCAATTTGGAGCTATGGCCAAAGGGCTATAGAACCATGCATACTCTTTGACATAGTAATACCACTACCAGGTTGGAATCCAAAAAAAAGATTTTTAAAAAAGTTGAATTTGAGACTGGGGAGATGCTCATTAATTGGGGAATGGCTGAACAAATTGTGGGATGATATTATGATGGAACACTATTGTGCTATAAGAAATGATGAGCAGGATGCTATCAGGAAAACCTGGAAAGACTTACATCAGCTGATGCAAAGTGAAATGTACTGTATACAAAATGACAGCAATATTGTGAGATGATCTGCTGTGAATGACTTGGTTATTTTCAGCAATGCAATGATCCAAGACAACTCTGAAGCACTTATGAAAAATGCAATCCATCTACAGATAAAGAACTGATGGTATCTGAATATAGACTGAAGCATAAATTTTTTGCTAGTTCCTTTTTCTAAAGTTTTTTTTGTTTGCTTTCTTTTACATCCTGACTAATGTGGAAATGTTTTGCATGACTACACACGTATAACTTATATTAAATTGCTTGAGTTCTTAAGGGGGGGTGGGGAGGGAGGGAGGAAGAGTTTGGAACACAAAGTTCTAAAAATTGATGTTAAAATTTGTTTTTACATGTAATTTGGGAAAAAATAAAATTCTAAATATAAAAAACATATTTGAAACAGAAAGATACACATAGAGTTAAGATGAGAGGTTAGAGCATAATCTATTATGCTTCAGCTGAAGTAAAACCAAAAGCAAGCATCATATGTAAAAGGGATATACTAACACCTTTCTCAATCAACATAGGAGTGAAGCAAGGATGTTCACTCTCCCCACTAGTATTTGATATAGTTCTGGAAATGCTGGCAATAGCAATAACAAGAGGAAAAAATCAGAGGTATAAATATAGGTAAGAGGAGATACAAATACCCTTACTTGCTGAAGATATGATAATAACATAGAAAATCCTAGGGAATCAGCAAAGAGACTAACTAAGACAATTAATAGTGTCAGAAAGTTGTAGGTTACAAACTAAATCCTCAAAAATCAACACCATTTCTATATAATTATGATAAAACACCAAAAAGTAGTATGGAATGAAAATCAACCCTGAGGTTTTACTTCATACCTTACAAATTGGCAAAAATGACCAAAAATGGCAAGACTCAGTGAAGGGGTTATGGAATGATGTGTACACTAATACATCATTGATGAAGCTATGAAATGGTACAAACATTTTGGAAAGTAATTTGGAATTATGCAAATAAAGTGACTAAAATGTCTATACCCTCTGAGCCAGAAACTCCATTATGGGGATATACACCAAGGAAGGCACTGATAAGAAGAAAATTCTTATATAGTTCAAAATATTTATAGGAGCATTTCTTGTGATAGCTAAGAATTAGAAACAAAGTAGATTTCCATCAATTTTGGAACAGCTAAATAAATTATGGTATATAAATGCAATGGAATAATACTGTGTTCTAATAAATGGTTTGTGATAAACATATGAAAGCATGCAATAATCTTTATGAACTAATACAGAGTGAAGTAAGCAGAGCCAAGAAAACAATATACACAATAAATAGAAAGAACTACCTACTAAAAAAGTGAATGTAATAAAATTATAATGATCAAGCAGGACTTGAATGAAGAGATATTAGGAGATACCACCAACTCACCCCTTCGTGGGATGTCCAAAAGTGTTGAACATTGCACAGATTTTCATACTTTTTCAATGTATTGATCAATTATACTGACTTTTTTCTTCTCAAAAAAAGGCCACCACTATTTTTTTAATGGGATGTCTATCTTGGAGGAGGTTAGAGAAGAAAATTTATTGATTTTAGTTTGTTTTTTTTAATTTAAATTTTTTTGAGAAGAATACTTTTGATAACTATGATGATGTAATAAGCAGAAGTCAATAAAAGCTAACAACAAAAAAGAAAGGCCATGGAAAACAGGAGAGCCATTATATGACTCAAAAAGGCAAATATTGTACAAATTTTCCAAAAAGAGAAGAGAGAGGAGTCTGCAAAATATAGGACAGTGGACTTGACTTTGATAACTGGAAATTTCTAGAACATATTTTTGTGTGTGTGGGGGCAATGAGGGGTAAGTGACTTGCCCAAGGTCACACAGCTAGTAAATGCTAGAACATATTATTAAAGGAATGGTTAGCATCTAGAATAGGAAGTATAGGTCACAAAGAAGATGGTATCACTAAGAACAAGTCAAGCCAGACTAATCTACTTTCCTTTTCTAGGCATCCAGGTGACATACTGGATTTAGCATTGGGCCTAGCATCAAGAAGGCCTGAGGTCAAATGCAGTGTCAGACACTTACAAGCTATGTGACCCTGGGCAAGTCCCTTAGCTGTTGCCTGCCTGTTTCCTCATCTGTAAGACTGAGATATTCCCCCTTCCCTACTTTTCAGATAGGGTTACTAGATTGGTAGATCAGGGGAATGCTGTAGGTATAGTTTAATAAAGTTTTTTTTTTTGTTTTTTTTTTTTTTTAGTGAGGCAATTGGGGTTAAGTGACTTGCCCAGGGTCACACAGCCAGTAAGTGTCAAGTGTCTGAGGCCGGACTTGAACCCAGGTACTCCTGACTCCAGGGCCGGCGCTCTATCCACTGCGCCACCTAGCTGCCCCGTTAATAAAGTTTTAAAAAAGCATTTGACAGGATAACTTGAACAATTCTTATAGGCAAGATAGAGAAGGGGGCTACACCAGTGGTGTCAAACTCAAATATAACCCAGGTCACTAATCTGTACATAAAGATTCCATCTGCAATATATCGACTTAGTTTTAAAATGTAATCTTATCTATGTTTTAGAGTACTATTATTTATTTTGTTAAATATTTCTCAATTATATTTTAATCTGATTCAGGCTGCACTCAGAAGTGTTGTGGCCTGCATGGGGCCCACAAGCCATGTGTTTGATACCCCTAGTCTAAAAAAATGTGACATAAAGGTAGATTTGTTTTTTTGTTTTTGTTTTTGTTTTTTTTTTTTTTGTGAGGCAATTGGGGTTAAGTGACTTGCCCAGGGTCACACAGCTAGTAAGTGTCAAGTGTCTGAGGCTGGCTTTGAACCCAGGTCCTCCTGAATCCAGGGCCAGTGCTTTATCTATCCACTGCCACCTAGCTGCCCCAAGGTTGGATTTCAATTGAACTCAGGTCCTCCTGACTTGAGGGATTCCACTGCATCACCTAGTGGCCCCTTTAGACAATTAGTTTCAGAGTAGATGCTGCTCTGCCTTGGTAGAAGGAAGCTTTCTAATATTGATGAAACTGCAGGTCCTGTTTTAAAAAAAGTACCATTGGGTTAAGGAGGGACTAGGGACCTGGTCAGATCATATCTGGAATCCTGGATACAACATTTTAAGAAGGATATGTTAATTAATAGGATAATAAGGAATGAGAATCATAGACCAGGGAGGAGGCACTCATATTGATGCTTAGGAAGAAAAGAGACCCCCTCCTGGATCTTGTCTCTCTTCAGTTAGGGTTCAGGTTAGCTAGGTTAAGTTATTTCTTCTGGAAGAAAGAATATAGGCATCTGATTCTAGAAAGGAACAAGAGTTTCTTGGGTCTGTGGAAAGTTGGGTATTGAGAAAGGGAGAACAGATACTGAAGAGAGGAGTAACTTACTTGGAAGGGTGTATAGGCAGCAACTGAGGACACAATCACCACGGAGCCACCTCTGGAATAGACAATGACACTGTTGTTTCACTCTCACATTAAAGACCTCCCCCCTCCCCCCCAACCTCATTTTCCTTTCCTCTCAAATGCATGAGGGGTGTCCTTCACTCTTTCCTACTCTAACTCCCTACTACCACCCAAGTCCCCTTTGACTCCCGTACCCCCGTTTTTCCATCTCTGGCACCACCAAATTCATTAGCAGGGCTGTAGCCTTTACGTTAACATCCAGAACCTGAAATCAAGAGTAGGAAAATCAATTATTGGGAAGACAGTGTGAAGAAAGACAGAGTGATAGGTCACTGGATTAGGGTTAGGGCCAGCTAAACAAGCATATAGCGCTGTTCTCCCTGTCTCTGGAGACAAGGTCAAGGCTGAACCTACTCTGATGGTCTTGTTTTGACCAGAATAGACCTGAATGTCCAAGACTACCTTGGAATTTACTTGGCATCTCTGGGGGGCCTTTTGACTGGGGATGTCATGTAATTATTAGAATGTAAGCATCTCGAGGGGGAAGGAATTCTTTCTTTTTGTTGTTGTCTATCCCCAGTGTCTATCATGGTGCCTTGCACGTAATACACACTTAATAGATGCTTATTCATAGGTTTATTGACTTGACTAGAGGGGATTCCAGAAGCCATTTAGTCCAGACCCTCCATTTTAGAGACAAAGAAGAGAATTTAAGTGACTTGCCCAATGTAACCTAGGTAGTAAGCAAAAGAACTGGGACTTGAACCCAGGACCTCTGACTCCAAATTCAGAATTCTTTCCATTGCACCATGCTACAAGAATGAATTAATTGAATTGAGTCCCCCTGGGGCTATTCCATAAAGGAAAACTGAACTTCTCAGGGATGTCTCAGTCCAACCTTGAACATATGTCTGAAGTTATTCTAGCACCTATATGGCCTTCATGAATGGGAAGTGAGATACTCTTGTGTTTTTCTGGCCACATTTTCTGGAAGGTGGGATTATGAGGGGGAAACATAGTGAGAGTAATTGGGATGATGGGTCCTGGCAAATACCTCTATTCATTTAATTGGAAACAAAATATGCAGCAGGCAGGATGGATGTTGAAATGTAGAATTTGGAGTCAGAGGTCCTAGGATCAAATCCCAGCTTTCCCATTTACTACTGGAGCAACCTTGAGCAAGTTACTAAAACTTCTCTAAACCTCAGTCTATCTGTAAAATGAAGGGGTTGGATTAGATGACCTTCAAAGTTCCTATCTGGCTCTATATTCTTTCTTTCTTTTCTTTTTCTTTTCTTTTTTTTTTTTTGGTGAGGCAATTGGGGTTAAGTGACTTGCCCAGGGTCACACAGCTAGGAAGTGTCAAGTGTCTGAGGCCAGATTTGAACTCAGGTCCTCCTGACTCCAGGGCTGGTGCTCTATCCACTACGCCACCTAGCTTCCCCTGGCTCTATATTTATGACCGTATGAAAACCCAGTACAATGAATTGGCTCCCAAACTGATTTCAAAACAGTTTTGAATAGGTATTGCATATGAAATTAGTCTCCTTATCTTAAAGATTATAACCAAGTTCAGGAACTAAGTCACTGAAAACACAAAATTTCATACTTATGAAACACCAGTGTTTTCTTTTAGTTTACCTCAGCTACAGTGTGAGGGAATCACTGACAGCCAGAGCAAGAAGCAAAACTGCAGGGAGATTATGAACAATTTAGCATTCCCAATTCTGGTGGGAATGATAATTCTATTAAACAAACAGAAATATTTTAATTAAGAACCTTCTAATTGCAAAAAAGTAGGCATGTGGAATTTATCACAGAAATATTATTGAAATTATATGCATTAATTAGTATAATATGCAAATATTGCTGGCACAGTATGTTAGACATATATGCCTGTGCTTTCCTTGAATTGTACTAACCTTCCTGAGTGCAAAAGAAGAAGTTTCTTTCTTTTTTTCTTCATCTATCCATCCATCCACCCACCTATCCATCCATCCACCTACCCATCCACCCACCCACCCACTCATCCACCCACCCACCCATCCACCCACCCATCCATCCATCCATCCATCCATCCATCCATCCATCCATCCATCCATCCATCCATCCATCCATCTGTCTGTTTTTTATTTTTACAAATGGCATAATATTCTAAAGTGATACAATTTGGATCATCTTACCAAAAATGATAGTTGTTTCAGAAGTTATCAAAAAGTATGTTCATTTCTGGCAAATGAAGAGGAGAACTGTGGGTCTCTTAGTTGAATGGTCTATTATACATTGTCATTACATTATGATCTTCCAAATGAGGCATTTAGAGTATTGCATAGAATTTTGTGCTTGGAGCTTGGAGCATCGGGCTTCACATCTACCTTCTGATACTTACTGCCTATGTGATCCAGGACAAGTCCCTTAGCCTGTCTCTCAGGTACCTCCTTAGGACTTAGCTGCTATGTCAACCCTGCATTTGTGGAAGGGTTCCCTACATAGGGAATCTCCTATTCAGATGAAATGCGAAGTTCCTTTATTTGTAGTTTCTCTCATGTATGTCTCTGATAGGTGTAGACCAGATGGTTTGTCTACAGAAGGATGTTGAGGTCAAATTGGGAGAATTAGGCACAGGAAGTCAGGGACAGACAAATGGAAAGGGAAGAAACTGAGGAGTAATATGAAAGATGAGAACAACACAAAGGGGTAGTGCCCTCTTCCAGGGTAACATTTGGTCTCCTGATCTTTAGATGTTGTTCTGAAGAGAATTAAACTTTTCTTCAGTAAAACAGACCATTTTCAAGGCTCACCTCTTTGGTGCTTTAACCCTCTCTTACCTTGTCCCATATCTCTTCGCTGGCATCCACCAGCTTACCAAAGAAGGGGTTGACAGCAGCATTGGAGACCAGAATGTCAATACCTCCGTGGCGGTCTATAGCCTGGGAAAAGGAATATGGTCAGAGCCAATGATTAGGGTAAAGTTAGGGATGTTCAATTGGAAACTCCATTCACCACTGGAGATCACCTACTCATTATCCAATTATTATTGTATTAGTGAGTTATCTGTGATAACCAGAGGTTACATGACTTTTCCATTGGCACACAGCCAGTATGTGTCAGAGACAGGATTGGAACGTAGGTCTTCCTAACTCCAAGGCCAGTCCTCTGTCCACTGTAACAATAGCAGCTTGCTCTTAACACTCTTTCCTTGGTTTTTGTGAAATTACACAAAATCACTTTGTTAAACTATATTAATAGAGAGTTCACAATTATCACATTTTTAGCTCCTCCTTTGCCTCTTTAACATCTTCTAGGTTTCATATGTAACCTGGATTTCATGCATATGCAGACCCCATCAACTTGCTCAGGTGATGTCACTTTTCCAAGTCAATATTTTATTCCAAAAAATATTCACAATTATACAAAGCCACATACACATTAATCAAATTCAAATGTAAGAAATCCATTCAATCACACTCCCTTCCTCCCCTATCCACCAAAAAGAATTTTAAAAAGTGATTGCAGTAAAACCTGTCCAGGAATGTGTATGTAGAGAAATAGTTCTACAATCCATGTCATTCACCCACTGGTGCATCTTGGGCCTATTAACAATACTCTATGCCAAGGTCAACTTGTCAAGGCAGCCACTGTTGTAGGGAATATTAGCCAGTCTTTCTAAACAGGTTTCACAACATTAACTTCAAAGAACACTGTGCAAAGTGGCGTTGTATTGTCACATAAAGATTGTATGAAGGAAAGCACACACACACACACACACACACACACACACACCTTGAGGTACACAAACACAAGGCACAAAGTCACTATACTAATTTTCCTGATTAGCTTTTGAAGTATAGGTTAAATCCTATTGTAGCTTGCTTCTTAGAGTCATGATCATGTGTAAGTGAAATACCTTGGACAGACAGTGGGACATTTGTAAGCATTCTGGAATTGGTTTTGGTCAGTTAACTGGGTGGTAAAGAGGAGGCTCTTTTTTAGTGATTCCTCTGGTGAAAAACTGCTGAGATGGGAGAAGCTATTGGGTCCTCTCCCCTCAGACAATATGGCTGTGTGAGAGGGTGTTAGTTCTTGAGCTCTGTTTGTTCTTTCTCATTCTATGTGAAGAAAGTTGGAGTCTCTGTGAGCTTGCAAGTTTCTAAAGATCCAGAGAGTGACTTAGCATCACAGCATACTAGAGTCCAGAGGGTGTTTGGGTGTTCAGTGGAACATTGATTACCCAAGGAGTGGCCTTTGGGAACTCAGCCCTGTAGTAGCTGACAGAAGACTCACCTTTGGACAAGATCTTGGAGGGACCAAAGCTGAATGGAAATTGAGCTAGACCCTATTTCCCCTAGAGACTAAGGCAGTACAAGATAGGGCACTGGGCTGGCAGCAGGAAGACCTAGGTTCAAATCTCACCATAGATATTTTTTAGCTGTATGACCTCTGGCAATTCACTTAACCTCTTTGTGCCTCAGTTTCCTGATTTGAAAAATAAAAGGCTGCTCCTGATGGTCTTTAAAGTCCTTTCCAGATCTAAATTTATTATCCTTATTAGACTTATATCAGGTCAAAATCATGTAACATTTTATAGTAATTAATTACTTTTATTTTCTGATTTTTCTAAAGATTTATGTTTTATGGCAAAGCATGCTTATTTATTCTCAGTCAACCATTCAGATGGGAAATTTAACTTTTTGGATAGTTTACCACTAGTCAGTCACCCATTGGCAGTTACTTAAGGATACTACACAGAAAAATAAAAACTGCTAGGGGACTAGTCTTGAGAACACACAATTATAAAGTGACAGCAAATGTCACAAAAGGCACACTTTTCTTCATCTTTTCCTTTGAACAATTACAGCTCTTGTAGGCTATACCCCCAAATTTAGCAATTAATTATATAATGTGTTGTAGTCTTTGCAATTATTTTAGAGTAGTCTCATCCATCCAAGTGGGGCCATGTATGCTTCGGTATTGCTCAATAGTGCCTAGGGGCTATGGGGGAGAAGGGAAGGAAATAAGCATTTATATATATTTATATTTATATAGTCGCTACTATGTGCTAGGCACTGTGCTAAGCACTTTACAAATATTATCTCATTTGATTCTCACAACAACCCTGCAAGGTAGGTGCTGTTATTATACCCATTTTACAATTCAGGAAACTGAGGCAAACAGAGGTTAAGTGACTCTTCCAGGTCACACAGCTAGTGATGTCTGAAGCCAGATAAGAAGATCAGGTCTTCCTGATTGTAGGCCCAATGCTCTATCCACTGCACTGCCTAGCTGCCTCCAAAAGTGCCTGAAATAGTGCTAGGCACAGAATAGGGAGAGGGGCAATCAGGTAGAGCAGACAGCATGCTGAACTTGGAATAAATCTTGGTTCAAACCCCTCTTCTAACAATTATGATTTAGCTCCATGACTATAGGGAAATCACTTAACTGATCTGAGAGCCTCAGTTCCCTTATCTTTAAAATGGGTATAATAATCCATTATTAATATATACCTCAGGGTTATGGCAAAGTTCAAATAAGGCAATGTACATATTTTGTAAACCTTAAAGTATCATATAAATGTCAATTACTACCACTTATAGTATTATGCTTATGTATAATTATTATATATTATAGGTAATATATACTGTATTATATTATATATTAGATAGCATGTTATTGTGCATATACAATATTTTTATTTCTTCTTATTATTAACAGCTAGGTAGCACAATGAATAGAGCACTGGACCTGAAGTCATGAAGTCTTGAGTTCAGATTCAGCCTTAGATACTTCCTCACCTTTTCCTCTTAGAATCTCTGATTTCCTTTGAGTCAGCTCAAATGCCAACTTCAGCAGGAAGCCTTTGAATCCTATCCTTATCCTAACAGCCCTTTTCTTCTGAAGTTACCTTTCCCCATAATATATACCTCTTTATGGACTTCTTGTCTTCTGCATTAAAATGTAAGCTCCTTGAGGGAAGAAACTGTTTTTGCTTTTTCTTTGTATCCCCAGAATACAGTAAAGTACTTAACAAATGTTTGTTGATTGATCTATGCAAGGACTACATATAAGGTTAAGATTATCAGGCAGTTATACATGAATAGTCATGGAAAAATTCCCATATTAGCTAGTTGTGAGAGGAAAACCCAAAACTTCATGTATAACTTATTTTGAATTGATTGAGTTCTTGTGGGTGGGGGGTGGGAATGGAGGGGGGAAGAGAAGTTGGAACACAAAGTTTTTTAAAAATTGATGTTAAAATTTTGTTTTTACATATATTTTGGAAAATAAAATTCTATTCAGAATAAAAACAAACAAACAAACAAACAAAACAGAACAAAAAGATTATCAGGCAGAACCCATAAGATGTTTTCTGTAGGCAAAGGTCTTTGGAGTGAAGGGAGTAGGTCCTGGGAGATCTCTCTAAATTGTGATAGTGAGTAAAGCAGTATACAAACACTTAACACTTACTAGCTATGTGACCCTGGGCAAGTCACTTAACCTCAACTGCCTCACAAAAAAAGAAAAGAAAGAAATTCTGATTAGAAAATATGTGTGAGTAATTCCTTAATAGAGGAATATTTCCAGATCCAGTTTTGCAGTAGCATCTCCCTGAAAGGAGAGGTAAAAGCAGGCACTCCTGCCACATCCACCATATTCTGTCCCATATCTAGATGGCTAAGGCAGTAGTATCCAACTGTGGTTGGAAACAGTGGGTTTTTTTTGTTTGTTTTTTGTTCTGCAAACCCCTTTTAATAATAACAACAACAGAATATGTTGTGAACCCCCAGGGCATTTTAATATACTATTCAAAATATTCTGAAATTATTTGCTGCTTTCGGCTTTGTTAAAGAATTTTAGCACAAACCCCATAGATCATAGTCATGAACCCCTTAGGGTTCTACTAAATGGGAACCACTTATTGAATGCCAAATACCAAGTTTGACACTGGCTTAGACACCTCACTCCATTGGCCCAAAGTAGACCAGCATTACATGGGGTGGGGGGGGGAAGACGGGGGTCTACCCCTTTCCTAACATAATATGTTCTGGCAGAATGTAAGTAGGCAAGGTGCCAGGGGCATTCTCTACCTTGGAAAAGAAATCTTCGTTGTGGGGGGTGAGAGGAAGAGGAACTTCCCTTTTCAGTTCTCCATGAGCAGGGGCTCCAATTTGTAAGTTGGAAAGTCTCTTTTTATGGTTCTTTAAAAAAGGTTTATTTCATTTTAATTTCTGAAATAAAACAAGCATTTCCATAACAGTAGAATAAAAAGAAAGATGACTGTATCTGAAATGGCAAATCTATTATATAAAACTTGTTATTCCTTTTAAATATGTAATAAAACAAAAAGTGTATTGTTAGAGTATTTGTGTGTCCAGATTTATACCGAGAGTAAGTTTATATGCCTAATCTGTTCTATAAAAGGGAAAATTCTTTGGAGTCAAGAAGACCTGAGTTCAAATCTGGCCTCAGACACTTACTAGTTGTGTAACCCTGGCCAAGTCAGTTAACCTCTGTTCGCCTTAATCTAACAGAGCAGGAAATGGCAAACCATTCCAGTATCTTTGCTAAGAAAACCACATGGACAATATGGTCCATGAGGACAAGACTGAATGGCAATATAGTAGACTTGGGAGTCAGAACACCTGTGTTCCATCCCCTAACTCTTCCACTCACTATGAGCCCTTAGACAAATCATTTAACTTCTCTGGGTCCTAATCTGTAAAATAAGGGAGTTGGACTAGATCAGAAGTGTCAAACCTGTGGCCAGTGATACTCCTGGGTGTGGCCTGAAGGAGAGTAAAATGTAATTGGGAAATATTTAACAAAATGAATAAAATTACAATAAACATAGAAAAATTACATTTTAGAACTAAATCAATGTGCAGCTCACAGGGATCCTTATGCACAGTTTAGTGAATTTGACACTATTAAATGAGATGATCTCTAAGCCCCCAATAAGTTCTAATTATCTACTAACCTATGGGAAAGGAACTAGGAATATGGGGCCTTTGAATGCTTTTTGATTGACTGACGAAAAACAACATGCAAATGAGCACTCTTTTACAAGGTTGAGGGTGGGGAAGGTGTTTAGGCTAATCATTAGCTCTTTCTGTAATAAATAGGACAGTGATGCCAGTTGGATTTAAGAAAGGAAAGGGGATTCTTTGCCCCTCCCTTGGCCTTGTGTCCCTGCTGCTCACCGTGGCTACCAGACGTTTGCGATCCTCTGCCTTTCCTACATGGCACACAGTGCCCGTCACACTCAGCCCCTCCTTCTGGAGTGCTGCCACAGCTCGATCCACATTCTGCTGCTTTCGGCTGCTCACAATCACGTGGGCCCCATCACTGGCCAGACGCTGAGCAATGGCAAAGCCGATCCTGGGGGTAGAGATAGGAAGATGCTGCTGTAGTCCCAAGCCAACCTAGCCAAATCCCTTGGTTTTATCCCAAGCTCAGTTTGAGATAAGAACTGGAATTGTATTTCATTGGATCCTGCACAGAGTGGACTCCATAAACTATAGGAGGTTGTGAGGAATGAGGAGAGAGGCAGTAAACTGAGGGTAGGGCATATTCTAATGATGAGATTTTGTGTGATTTGATGAGATGACACACAGACCTCCCTTTCCTCCCAAATATTCTCTGAGCCAGCCTGAAATACCATTCATTTGTTGGGGTTAAGCCCTGCCCTTCAGGAATACCCTTTCCTCTACACCAGGGTCCATGGACTTCCTAAAGCATCTATACATAGATTTCAGGAGGTCTGTGAACCTACTGAAAAAAAAAAGAGAGAAAAAATGGAGAAAGTATACCTTTGTTTCTACTAACCTAGATTTAAAATTAAGCATTTCTCTTAATTATTTGAAAAACATTATTTTGACAAGGGGTTCATGGACTTTGTCAGACTGCCAAAGGGATCCATGATACAAAAAGAAATGGTAAGAACCCTTATTCTATACAGTATTCAGCTTTAATATGTCATCTCCCTATTTTTGCTGCAGGGTGCCTGCTGTGTCGGGAAAGGGAATGGAGGACTGAGCTCCGTAGTTGAAGGTCAGGTATACAGCTTTCAGGTTAAATCTGTGACACCTATCATCACTGTCTAGATTCTTTTTTTAGATAGGCTCTGGGAATGCTCAGGACTTGAAGGAAGACCTACACAGATACCTGGGAAACATCCCATTCACAAGGGACCCTGGGTCCCTCTCGCAGTGGGTTGGTAGCAAGGAGCCACACATAATAAGACACAGAAGGAAAATGGAAGGTCTGGACTATCACAGATAAGTCACTGCTTATGGGAGCTCTACTTGTCATTTCACAGTCCCGTGCATTGATCAACAAACAGCATCAGAGGCTGGCCAGTCAGACTGTATATCTTCACTGTTTTCTTGGCCTTTCTTCAATAATTTCATTGTGCTTACTTTATCCATTAAATCCCCAAATTTAGATGTAATCAGCCTTCAGCTGAACTCTGATGTTATCCACAGCCCTAGGAGGGGAGAAGTAGCATATGATAGTTTGGGAACGAGGGGTGTGGAAGGGAAGGGAGCAGACGGCCACTAAGTGGGGTGTTACAATGGGGAACTTTCTGGACTGGAAGGGGGAGAGTGGCAAAGGAAAGTGAGTATCAGATACTAGGAGTTGGCAAGGTAGGTGACTTTCCATATTGCAATGTGGGATGGTTTTTAATATTACTTTTTCCATATGCACATATTTTAAATATGTTGTTACAGTGAAGGCCTATTGTTTCTAGGGGTGTACAATTTTCAAATCTTGCCTAGGGGTGTTTCAATTCCTTGTCTTGGCTCTGTTGCAGTGGCACAGGAGCACTTTATTAAGGCAGTGTTGGCACTATTTAGCTATTTTAGGAAAACAAATAATTTACTTATACCATTGGCAATAAAGAGCCGATGTAGAGGGGCTCTAATAATAAAATAATAATTAGCATTTATATAGCATTTTGAGGTTTGTTAATAGTCTTATATGATATCTCCTCACAACTGCCCTGTAAGGTAGGTAGTATTAAACCCATTTTATAAATAAGGAAACTGAGAATGACAGAAACTACATGACTTATCCAGGGTCACATACTCCAGGAAGTTTTTGAACTCAGGTTTTCCTGATTTCAAGTTCAGCACTCAACTCTATTACCTTTGGGCTGCCAAATGATTGTAATGAAAAGAGGTAGCATGAGAAATTGAGTCCAGGGATAGGATTTGGTTCATAGGGCTTGCAGGAGTGTGTGTGTATGTTAATTATCAAGAAAGGGGTAATTATCAAGGAGTTGACATTTATTAAATCCCTACAGTCTGCTGGTTGCTGAGCATGCCAAGAGGAAAGTGAGGCAGCACCTGCCCTCAAAGAGCTTACCTTCTAGTAGCAAAGTGTGTGAAAACCGGAACTCTCTGTCAGGAGATCTTTAGGTCACTGAAGGTGAGTGACAGTTACTAGGTAAAAGGGCAGGAGAGTCTGAGGGGGAGCTCAGAACTACTAACGTCTCTGCAAGGCAGGTTGTGCAGGGGCACAGAGGAACCAGAATTGCACCTAGACTCGGGAAGACTTGAGTTCCAATCCTACCCCTAGCTGTGACCATGGGCAAGTTAACTATTGTTACTTCATTCATTTAATAACGTTCCCCCTCCTGCCTGGTACACCCCAAATACACTACACCCTTCTTTAAACCCCAGTTTAAAGACCAGCATCCGCAGGCTATCCCGTAGCAGGAGGCTATAGCTCTTCCGGTCCTTGGTTTCCCCGGACTTCCTGGGAAGACACTCACTCACCCATCAGTGGAAGCGGTCACCAGAGCTACTTTGTCCTGTAACAGCCGCTGATTGCTTTTGGAAGTTGCGGCAGCCTTGTAGCTCATGTTGGCGGATTTCAAGTTCTGAAAGAAGCTAGTGTGCAAACGGGCTCTAAGCATTTCCGGATAACACTCTCACCCTGCAAAGGTATAAAAATACCAGCCTCCCAGCCCTAGCTGGGCTGGACTACTTTGCTTTGGGCCCCTCCCCCACTTCCTAGGCTTCAAAGTTAAAGTGTCAGAGTAGTATTGGAGGGGGGAGGGGAGGTGGTACTCCCCCGGAAGTAGTGTGGGAATGGAGTGGGCCATGGGCTCCCTCTGCTGACACACTGCAAACCTAGCTGGGCTCTTAGTAACTCTTGGCTGGAAGGAAGCCCTTCCCTGGGCCCTGCCCTCTCCCCCACAGTCTACAGATTCACTCAGTTCATAGCTTTGCTCCGCAGCAGGCACTTCTACATCCATTCCAATCCAATCTAATTAATTTTTTTCAAAAAGCATTTATTAAGGGCCTACTAGGTACCAGGTACTGAGGATAGAAAGAAAAAAAAAAGGTATTTTTGTCTTCAAGGAGTTTACATTCTACTGGGGTTGGAGGTGGAATAAGTGATGGGAGTAAGGGAGGGATCAAAACAAAATTCTTTAGGAAAGTTTTGAGGTGGGAGAGGACACTATATGTAGGAAAGAGGGATCATGGAAGGATGTTACACAGAGGGGGAGGCATCCAACCTGAGTCCTGACGGAAGATTAGGAACTAGTGTATTCTGAGGGATGAAGGACTACCTGCCCCAATGCAGGTGTACTAAATCACATACTCTCGTGTCTTTCTGAGGAGAACCCCACATGCCCTCATTGCGAGCATGTCAAATTCAGAATTCCCAGGGCATTTGAGTGACTGGTACTTTGGCAAGGGGCGGGGGGAAGACAAGGAATTTATTTTGTTGCTTGGGATGACAAGATGACAGTTTTAGTTAGGTAAAGGCGTTTGACACTGATATATTTCAAATAACATGTGTCTGTGTTAATCAAATCAAAAGAGAGGACCTGGGCAAATTTCCCTAGATGTCCTTCTGAGGTGAGGCTTGGGAGCCCCCGCAAAGCGCCGTGCCTACGGACTATTCATCACAAGTGAGGGTGGGAGGAACCCCGGGCTTGTTTTTTTGAGGAGGAGAGAAAAAGCGTTTGGAGTAGCAGATTGTGCTGAGGCCCGGCATGCCCTGTTTCCCTGACTTTTTTGCTCCCTTGCTCATGTCTCCACTTATCCTCACAGGCAGCTGGAGGGGATGTAGCCCTGTTGCCATGGTAACCAGTGCATAAGAACGAAAGTACTGAATCATAAGCCCTTATTTCTCTCTAGCACCTGCCCTCAGAAGCTCTGGCCAGGACCTCATGTACTCTCACAGCAATCCACCCACAGATGTGCACAGAGTAAGGGGCCAGGTGTACCTGAACACCCTGGGAAGAGCTTTAGCACTGGCACTTTGCTATCGGTAAAAGTGCCCTTGGACAGGTCAAAGGCTTAGGAGCTTTTCCTTTCTGTAACATGACAGAACTGAACGAAATGATTTCTAAAGCCAAGTGAGGGATGACCCAATGTCAGTGTTTGCCCTGGCTGGCACACCTGAGCCACGATCCACGCCTTTACCCAAGCATACATCCCGGGCCACCCACACCCCCCCTTTGATAGAAGGGAAATCGACTCTAGAACCAGTAACCAGGTTGAACTCCAGTATGTGGGAATCCTAATGATTCCTTCAATTCACCATTCAGTTAAATTCAATTCAATTAACATTTATTAACTTAGGTCTATGGGCCAGGCATTGTGCTAGGCACTGGAGTTAGAAAACCCCAAATGGAACAATTCTTGCTCTCAAGGAGCTTATATTCTATTGGTAATATATAGGAAGTATTCAAAGGGCAAAGGGAGCATTAAAAGGTGCTGGGGGTCATAGAGTAGGGGAAGGAGGAATGGAAAAAGCTTTCATGTAGAAGGTGACATGAACTTAGGAGTCCAAAAAGTAGAGGTGGGGGGGGGTTGCCATTTGACTAAGGTTCTTATCCTGACTCACCCAGTGACTGACCCTTGGATACTTTTGTTATCGGCCCAGAGCACCCCAGAAGTTCTCTGGGATATATCAAAGAACCTTCTCCTTGAGAAACTAAGCCAAAGGACAGACACACCTAAAGAAGTGGAACCAGATCACGACAGAGCTAGCTCCTGGACCACCACCCTTCATTCCAGTCTCCCCCACCCCTGGGGAGATAAGATTAGGTGTGGCTGCTGCCTTTGTGGCAGGAAGAGGAGGAGAGAGAGGTGGCTTGAGAGATCTGTAGCCACCCCTCACCCAATTCCCCCAGCCACCACCAGTGGGGGATGGTCCTCCCTCAATAGGGGAACTTTCCACAGTCAGATCTCATCAGACCACCACTCTATAAAAGTATCTGCCTGTCTCCTGCTTGAGGAGATTGGTATCTCAGAGCCACACTCTGTGCCATGCCTTTCTCCCCATGAAAAGAAGTCCAAAGATTTCTCTCTTGGTTTCTCTTCCCTAGTCCCTAAATAAACTACTATCTTAATCTATTGGATTTGTGTGCAAGAGGGTGTAATTCTTTAAAGAGGAATTCCTAAGGACCTCAAACCCCTACCCCTATCCCAAACCCCCTACCCTATTTTCCCCGTGACACTTTCCTTATCTGTAAAATTACCTCCTGTAATCTGTTCAGTTTCCACAAAGTAGGGCTGAGATTCTCTTCCTTATTGGATGTTGTGAGAATTCAATTGCTTTTGGTACCCTAGTAAAGAGTCTTTGGTCAATAATAAACCATCTTCACGTTTTTAACTGATGGTAGTCATCCTTCCTAACAAACATTAGCTGAAAAAAAGACTCAGGAGGACCTGTTGGGAACCTGGGGCGGGGGGGGGGGCGGTGTAGCAAATTATATATTTAAAAATAGTATTAAATGAATGTTACTCTTCCTCACTTCAGTAGCTATGGCTGCTCCCCTCCTTTGACCTTGGACCCTTAACCTATTACTTTCTTTCTTTTTTTTTGCACGGGGCAATGAGGGTTAAGTGACTTGCCCAAGGTCACACAGCTAGTGTCAAGTGTCTGAGGTCAGATTTGAACTCAGGTCTTTCTGAATCCAGGGCTGGTGCTTTATCCACTGTGATACCTGGTTGCCCCCCTGCCCCAACCTATTTCTAAGATATGTGGCAGAAGGGTAAGGGTGACTTCTTCCATGTCACAGGAAAACTGACTCCCAGACTGGGACTCTATAGGAGGAGGTCCATGAATTATTCACATCGAAGGCCTGGGTGGAGCAGTACTTCTGTTCCTTCAGGTCCAGAGTTAATGTATTATTGGGAACATCTCCCAGTCCTCCCTATCCTAATAAGGGGTGTGTGTGTGGGGGGGTGTTGCTGCTATTCGTGAGAGAGGAAAGTCGGTGAGAGATTAGGGGGAAGTAAGTGTCTCAGGGCGCTTGGGAGGAGGGGCCTTGGCTCAGTGGGAAAAAAGATAATGGTCATATTTAATTTTTCCCAATACTCCCCAATTCCCCCACTTCAATATCATCTTCAGAGATGTACTGTCAGACTCAGGAGCAAGAGATGTAGGTAAGATATCTTATTCCCTGAAGTTGAGGTAGCGGGAGGCCTGGAGGAAGACAAGAAGTACACTGAGAAGATTGAGGACCTAACCTTGGACTGTTGGCATCTCCAACTGGCAATGGTTTCTCTGTACCTACCCAAAGAGAATCCCAATTTGTGACACCAGAGCATACTTGGCCTCTCTCAGGGGAAAGGTTACAGATCTGCCACTCTGGCATTTCATTTGCTCTTTATTGTACATCTCCAATTATTTCCTCTGTTGCCTTGAGTAAATCAGAGGGCTTAGTCCTAGCCCTCAGTTTCTTTTTTCCCTTTCTACTCTGTCTCCACATGCTCCAGACCATAAGAGTGCATTTTAAGAGGCTGTTCACAAGTGTAAAGAGAATATACAAATTCATGACTGATATGACAAGGTAAAGTTATTTATTAGAAATCTGTGTAAAATAATTCTAACTAGTCCCAGACTGAATGGCAACTCAATTTTCTTATTTAATCATAATTCCTAATTAAAGTTCCTCAGGGTTAGGCCAGAAAGCACATACTTGATAGACTTAGAGAGAGGAGGCTGGTTTCCTTCTCAGAACACTCCCATGACTGATTTTTTGATTCCAATTCTAGTCTGTCTTTTAGTCAATTGGGTGTAATCCTTTCACAATACTTTGATTCTTCCCCTCCTTAACCAAGGGGGAAAGAAGGAAATAGAAAATATGGCAAATATGGCAAATATGGTTAATAATCTCATCACTTCAAAAAGATCAGAATTCAACCCAACTCACAGGTCATGTCAGAGTACATAATATATACCTCCCCCATTCTTTAGCTATACTAAATGCAGCAAAGATTTCTGACCAACATCAGATGGCCCCACAGTGTCTGAGCAGGGTTAATATTTGCTGCCCATCAACATTTCTCTTGAGAAACACCAGGGAGTCTGCTTTTCTGCTTAAGCAGAAAAGAGTAATGGGGGAGGGGAGAAATGGGAGAATCCCTTTTTGCCTTTACTCCTTAATCAAATTGGTTTCTTCTCTTAATTATCTGGGTGGATTATTCCTTTTGGGGATTATTTCTGATGATCTTTCATCCCAGGCAATTTCCTTCTTATTATCCAACATTTGCTTACAATGCTTTTCCATATTATCTGCTGCTGGTAGCTGCTTACTAAGGGATACATATTTAAATTCTGTGACTTAGTTTCTGATGGGAATTTCCACCAGCAGTATTCTCATCTGTGACTTAGTGGATTAATCTAAGGAAGTTACCTGAGGTCATATACATTTTGAGTTGCGATTTGCCTGGGTACCAACAGGTAAGTGTTTGATGCAAGATTTGACTTGATCTTCTCTGTTCCAAATGTAATGTTCTATTCATCAAGCTAGGCTATCTCCAGGGGATAGTAGGCAATAGCCACTTCCATTTAGGGACTGCTTTGAGCCAGCTGGGTGGTACAGACTAAAGAAACTAAAACTTAATTAAACTTTTAAAAATTCAGAACTAAACTTTACTCAGAAAATACAAATTTTGTGAAGGGTTTCTTTTAGAATAATCCTTTTTATTTATTAATCTATTTACATAATCGAATTTCAGTTCCAAATTTTTCCCTTCCCCCACCCATTGAGAGGGCAAGAAATATGATACCCATTGTGCATATTAAGTCATACAAAGCATTTCTATATTAGCCATGTTTGAGAAAAAAATAAAACCAAGAAAAAGAAAGTGAAAAAAATGCTTCAATCTGCACTCAGACTTTATCAGTTCTCTCTCTGGAGGTGGATAGCTTTTTTCATCATGAGTCTTTTGGCATTGCATTGGTTAGAGTAGCTAAGGCTTTCTCAGGTGATTATGTTTATAATATTGCTGTTACTGTTCATAACATACTCTTAGTTCTGTTGAATTCATTTTACATTGACTCATCTAAGTCTTCCCCGGTCTTTCTAAAACCACCCCCTCATCATTTCTTCTTCTCCTTCTTCTCCTTCTCCTCCTTCTCCTTCTCCTCCTCCTCCTCCTCCTCCTCCTCCTCCTCCTCCTCCTCTTCCTCTTCCTTCTTCTTTTTTGCAGGGCAATGGGGGTAAAGTGACTTGCCCAGGGTCACACAACTAGTAAGTGTCAAGTATCTGAGGCCAGATTTGAACTCAGGTACTCCTGAATCCAGGGCTGGTGCTTTATCCACTGCGCCACCTAGCAGCCCCTTCCCTCATCATTTCTTATAGAACAATAGTATCCCATCACAATCAAATGCCATGACTCGCTTAGCTATTCGCCAATTAATGGGCATCCCCTCAGTTTCCAATTCTTTCCCACCACAGAAAGAACTGTCGTAAATATTTTTTGTATGGATGGATCCTTTTCCTTTTATCTCTTTGGGACATCAACCTAGTGGTGCTTTGTTGGCTTAGAGGGTATACACAGGTTCATAGCCCTTTGGTCAGAGTTCCAAATTGTTTTCTAAAATGGTTGGACTAGTTCACAACTCCATTAACAGTGCTTTAGTGTCCATATTTTTCCATATCTTTTCCACCAATTGTTGTTTTCCTTTTATGTCATGTTAGCCAATCTACAGAATATCCTTTTCAGTCTTGTCTTCTTGGCCAAAAAAAGCATCTTTCCAAGTGGGACTTGTTCCCCTATCCCTGCATTTTGTCATGAAGGGCTGGGGATAGAGTTTAAGGACTGGTGATCAGAAGTACAGCCTTTTAAGATTTAAACTTTTTTTTGTCTTCCTTGCTCATACTAACCAGAGCCCCATGTTCATGTGTTATCAGCAGATTCAGAGAAAACAAAGTAAACAGTGGAGTCGAAGGGGGAAAAGTGTCTAGCTAATTTTTCCTTTACTTGACTTCAACTTGCTGGAGTCTCCAGGAAGGAGTAGACAGGCTCTGAAGGGGACTCTTGGGAGCAGGAAGGAGAGAGGCAGACTGCTCGCCTGACCCTAATGGGGACTGGGTTCCATTGAGCAGAAGGGGTCAGGAGAAATATGGAAGAGGGTCTTGTAGAGCAGTCTCAGATTGCCTGGTGACCAATCCACTAACTGGAAAGGTTTTCTTCTTCCAGTCCCATAGTCTTTTGGAAGCTGGAGAGGGAAAGTGAGTGGGAAGTAATTGAGAAACAGAGAAAGGGGTAGCAGGGGGCAGATCTAGCACTTTGGAGTCCCCAGAGAAGGGGAAAGTTGCCGTTGGCCATGGCAGACTACATCCTGGGGCAGCCCATCAGGATGATAGGGCTGCTAGAACATTAAGGTTTGCCTTGGCTCATCCTGTGCACCCCAGACAGAAGCCAGAGAATTGCAAAACAAAGTATCATTTGAATTGTGAGGAGGAAAGTTATTGCCAACAAGGGATAGTGTGGGGAGACAGAGAAATTTTCATGGAGGAGGTTACTTGAACTTTAAAGGATGGGTAGAAACTCAACAGGTGAAGGGGAAGGGACATTTTAGACAGAAAGGATAGTATAGAGTAGTTTAGTTTGTCTAAAAAAGAATGTATAGGATAGTAATATGAGATAAAGTGAGAAAAGGACTGTGGTGCCAGACCTTGTAGAGTCTTGAATGCCAAGCAAAGAAATTTGAACTTTACTTAGTTGACAATAGGGAGCAACAGAAGATTTGGGGGCAGAGGAGTGATTGGATTGCTAACTAAGGTAGATTTTCTGGTGGCCTTAAAATAGTGGATTAGAAAGGGTAGATAATTAGGGGTGGAGATGGGGAGACAATTTAGAAGACCGGTGACAAATATAGTTATTGTCAGGGTTACTGTGGAATGCAGTGTTACCTGGTATGCAGAGATAATTACATTGCTGTTTATTTTGGTTTGTGCTATAAAATTACAGATTTAAAGGATCTTGGGCAGATTTTGTTAGGGATTTCAAAATTTCTGGCCTGTGGAATAATGTAGATCTGGGCACCCTGGTTCCCAGTGTAGTACTACTTTGGTGACACAAACTATCCCAGAGTTCATCAGTTAGTCGGTAACATCTTTTGTACTAGATTCACCCGGAGAGAGTTTGTTCTCCCTGCTGTGCCATGTAAATGGCCTCGGTCAAAGTGTCCATCAGATCTCTGAATGCTTACTCCTGTGACCCTGCCCCCTGAGTCTTTGGTGGGTTGCTATTACTAGACAGAACAATCAGACCTGTGAGGTGTCAGAAAAACAGCATGATGGGCCAAGAGTGAAGGTTGGTGAGACTAAGTAAGTGCTGGGCCAGACCTTCTCCCTCTCTTTCTTCCTTGTTTCTCAAGGAAGCAGTTAACTGCTCAACTCATCTGAGTTTGTTTTCCCTCCCTTTCCAAAAAGGGAGGGGGGAGTTAAAATGAGAAGCTGGCAGCATAAGCAACTGACTTTTTCCTATCCAATGAATTATTCTGTCCTTTCATTGTTTCCAGTGTCTCACCAACCATCACTTTTAGCTCTCAGCAGTCTCTCCACATTTCACATCTCCAATTGCTCTGTCTAGTAACAAGAGCCAGCCAAAGTCTTTAGAAGGAGGGCTTAGAGCAGGAGGTTTCTGGATATCATATGCAGCACTTGACCCTGCTCACTCATATGATATAAGATGGAAAACAAGTCTTCTTCTGATTTCTCTCTCCCATGATTCTCCAAAAGTATAGTCCTAGAGAGTCAAGTTTAAAAGACACCCTCAACTGGTAAACTCAGGAGCACCATCTGCTTTAGTCTTTCATCTCCATAGCAGTGCTATATGCACTGGGAGTCCAGGAAACCATGGCTACAATTATGATAATGTAAATGAAAACAATACTAAAATGGATTTAGTTTTAATGACTAATCTGGGTTGCCTGAGGATAGAGGATGAGACCCTTCCATCTTAGTAAAGGCACAGGGAATGATGGAGGTGGAATATCACATGTGCTGTGTCCACTCACTGGTTTGACTTAATTGTTTTTCTTGGTTACAAGAGAGGGTTAAGTGAAGGAGTTGGAGTTGGGAAATGACTGCTATAAAAGCATAGGTCATAAAAAATCCTTCAAAAACCAACCAACAAACCATCCAAACCCACAAATTGAATGGCTATGAGTTTAGAGGTTGTTGCTTCTAATTTTACCCCACCACCTTTTTTCATTGACTTTCTCTTTTCCTCCTCCCCTAATTCTCCTTTTACAATATGACCATTAGAATAATTCTGCTTTTGGGAAAGACCTATGTCTGTATTTAGCTTTGAAAATGAAGTCCAAAATACAATTCTTCCTGCTGTGTTATCTGTAGTTTACATTGAACACTAAGGTCCTCCTTTCTCAATCAAATGAAATCATATTCGAAATAAAATAGCATAGTACTTGGCCCATGGAAGGCGCTGTGTAAATATTTATTCCCTTTCTCTTTCCCCCTGTCAACAATCTTCTGCTGTTTTTCAGAATACAGTCTTGAGGAGCTAGTGCCTGGTAACGTATAGAACTGTGGCCCTCAGGACTAAGGGAGAGCTCATTAGCTTTACATCCTTATCATGAATGTGTTCCAGAAACTTTTTAGTCTCAAGGCTAAGGAAAATGATGTAGGATATGGGTTTAGAAGAGTATTGGGGGCCACCTAGGTAGTGCAGTAGATAGAGCACTGGCCCTAGATTCAGGAGGACCTGAGTTCAAATCCAGCCTCAGACACTTGACACTTACTAGCTGTATGACCCTGGGCAAATCACTTAACACTTATTGCCTCGTCCCCCCCCCACCCCAAAAGAAGAGTATTGGAATGACATTAGCTTGTGTTTATATAGCCCTTTACAGAGTAATTTCCTTATGTGGCAGCAGCTATCCCATGAAGTATGCTGAATTATCTACCATTCCTGGCTCTAGTCAACCATGTGGTAACTTTTCGGACTACTTTCAGACATGTGTGATTCAGGGCTAAAGGGCTTGTACTTTGAATACATGGCATATAAAGCAGACTACCTAGTCAAATCCAAATTTGGCTTTCACGATCCCTTTTGTCTTTGTTTTTTTGTTCTCCTGATCTTAGGCAGATGAGTACTTGTCCTGTGGTGGATGTGTGAGTCTGAGAGGTCCAGAGCTCCCACCTCTGGTAAGAGCTGGTAAGAGCTGAATGTCAGGCAGCTAGATGGCACAGTGGATAGAGCACCCGCCCTGGATTCAGGAGTACCTGAGTTCAAATCTGACCTCAGACACTTAACACTTACTAGCTGTGTGATCTTGGGCAAGTCACTTAACCCCAATTGCCCTGCAAAAAAAAAAAAGAGCTGAATGTCAACAAGGGAGAAGTTCCCTGAAACTATTGAGTCCCAATTCTAGTGCCTTTCTTCTTCAATTTATCTTGTGTAAATATTATAAATAAATAGCTGTTTGCATGTGGTCTCCTCCATTAGAACGTAAGCTCCTAGAGGCAAGGGACTATTTTTGCCTTTCTTTGTATCCCTAGGGCTTAGCACACTGCCTGGCACATAATAAGTGCTTAATAAATGTTTGTTGACTTGACTACTGCAATGCTATAGATGGTGTGGTCACCAACAGGAGAATTGGTCCCAAACTGGCAGAAAATATATACCAAGAGTTGTTTGGATAGTGTAGAGTTGAGGTGAAATGGAAAATTCTTTTGTTTTAAATTTTATTTTATTATTTTCCAGTTACATATTACATTTAAGGATAGTTTTCAACATTTGTTTACACTGGATTTTTTGTTCCAAATTTTTCTTCCCCCCCCCTTCCCTCCCTCCTCCCCAAGATGGAAAGCAGTCTGATATAGGTTGTATATGCACAGTCACATCAAACATATTTCTACATTAGTCATCTTGTAAAAGAAGAATCAGAGCACAAAGGAAAAACCTCAAACAAGAAGGACAAAAAACAATCCAAAAGTAGAAACAGTATGGTTCAATCTGCATTCATAATTCATAATTCTTTTTTCTGGATGTTGAGAATATTTTCTATCATGAGTTCTTTGAAACTGTTTTGGATTGTTGCACTGCTGAGAAGAGCCAAATCTATCCCTATTGTTCATCACACAATGTTGCTGTTTCTGTGTACAATGTTCTCCTGGTTCTGCTCCTCTCAGCATCAGTTCATGTAAGTCCTTCCAGGTTTCTCTGAACTCCTCCTGCTCATCGTTTCTTACAGCACAATAGTATTCCATTACA
Source organism: Dromiciops gliroides (assembly GCF_019393635.1). NCBI lineage: Eukaryota > Metazoa > Chordata > Mammalia > Microbiotheria > Microbiotheriidae > Dromiciops > Dromiciops gliroides. The sequence continues at coordinate 175,433,125 of NC_057862.1, forward strand.
TTCATATACCACAATTTGTTTAGCTATTTCACTATTGATGGGCATTCCCTCGATTTCCAATTCTTTGCCACCACAAAGAGAGCTACTATAAATATTTTTGTACATGTGGGTCCTTTTCCCTTTTCTATGGTCTCTTTGGGATCTAGTAGTGGTACCATTGGGTCAAAGGGTATGAACAGTCCCATAGCCCTTTGGGCATAGTTCCAAATTGCTCTCCAGAATGATTGGATCAGTTCATAGCTCTACCAACAATGCATTAGTTTTCCAATTTTTCCACAATTTCCCCAAAATTTATTTTCTTTTTTTGTTATATTAGCCAATCTGATAGGTGTGAGATGGTACCTCAAAATTGTTTTAATTTGCATTTCTCTGATCAATAGTGATTTAGAGCATTTTTTCAACTGCCTGTTCATATCTTTTGACTGAAATGGAAAACTCTTAAGTATCAATCCTGCAAATTGCTTTATGTTTTGATAAGGTTTATGTGATATACAATCCTCCTAGCAGATTTTAACAGTAGTTATAAATTAAGTCACTGAATCCTATTTAATCATTTGGCTAAAAATATTGTAAGTCTTTCATGTTTAGCATTGTATAGAAATGAATTACCTCTCCTATACTGAATCATATTGTAGATTGAATACTTTCTTTCAGCCCTCCTTTTGGAGAAACCCTAAATGTAAGCCATGACCTAAGCTATAAGCAAGATTGTCCCCAAGTTACTGAGCTGGTGGTTAATGAGCTGAAGAATATAAGAAAAGGGAGCCTTATTCTTCTCAATAGAGGCAGGCTCCTCAGGACTGATCTCTGTTCAGACTACGTGTTAGATACAAAACAGGCAGTGAGTGCATTATCCCAGCCCCATTCTGGTCCAGGACAGGCAGGTCCTGTCTTGGGGACACCTCAGACTAGCTGTTGAGAACTGATTGTTAAATTTTCCCCGTGATAATTTACACCTCAGAAATTAGCAAATGATACAAATTAGGACTTGATTTACTGTTTTGTTAATTGTTTAGACTTCAGTGGTGGAGAAAATGTTAAAAATGTAGATTCAACTTAAAAGTGTGGGCATAAGGGGCAGCTAGGTGGTGCAGTGGATAAAGCACCGGCCCTGGATTCAGGAGGACCTGAGTTCAAATTCGGCCTCAGACACTTGACACTTACTAGCTGTGTGACCCTGGGCAAGTCACTTAACCCTCATTGCCCCACAAAAAAAAAGAAAAGAAAAGAAAAGAAAAAAGAAAAAAAACCCTGTGGGCATACAATGTTTTGTTTTTGTTTTTTCAGATACCCAGCTGTTAAATATTTATCAGTGTATTCCTGGACCAGGGCCAGTTTCTCAAAGTTCTCTATAGCAGTCATGTGAGGTAGGTATAGAGTAAAGATTGCATTTGAAATCAGAAAGACTTAAATTAACTTGCTAGCCTCAGTTTCCTCATCTTTTTATTTTTTTGGGGGGGGGGCAATGAGGGTTAAGTGACCTGCCCAGAGTCACATAGATAGTAAGTATCAAGTGTCTGAGGCCGAATTTGAACTCAATCCTCCTGTCTTCAGGGTCAGTGCTCTATCCACTGTACCACCTAGCTGCCCCAGTTTCCTCATCTATAAAATGAGAATAATAATATTTGTGGTAGCAACAACCAGTGAAAATCTACTCCACTGGTATAGCCTCAACTCTCCATTTAAGCCACTTTCTGGAAATGGGACTTTCAGGGTTCTTTCTCGCTTTCCTGTTCCTCGTTTCTAGCTCCCTGTTCCATATTATTTTCTCATTAGATAATTTAGAAATGCTCTCATTTTACTGGTCCTATAGATAACAGAGCAGTCTCCCATTGATATCATACTGGTTCTTTGTCTCCAATGATATTTGGAAGTGAGCCCCGAGGGGCTCTGGGCCTTTGACTGGAGCATGGTTACCACCCCACGCTTTTCCACCTGTGCCCTCTCCACATTTTGAGCATGGTCACACACTGAGAGTGGCTATACTTGCAATTCTTCCTTTTCCCCTTGTGAGTTGCAATACAGTTTGTTAAAGGTATCTCAGTTTGCCAGGTATTCTTCACATGAACTTCCTTACACTTGCAAGTATGTACCTACCACATAGAGTTGTTACAAGTCTAAGTGAGATAGAGTATGTAAAACACTTTGCAAATTTTATATGAAATGTTGGAGGCAGTGTTGGATAATGGATAACATACTGGTCTTTGAATTTGGAAGACTAAGGTTTAAATCCTACTGCTTACATTTACTAGCTTAATAACATATTAGTCAATTCAAAGCCTATGTGACCCTAGGCAAGTACCTTATCATTTATATTCCTGAGGCAACTTCCTAGACCCTAACCATCCATCAGTGGAGGGATCTTGTTCCCAAACTCCAAAGGATCTCACTGATGCTAGTATCTCTTTGAACAATGTAGATCGAGGCTAAGTGTATGCTGGTAAATGTTTAACCAAAAGGTACTTTGGGAGACAGCTAGGTGGCACTGGTCCTGGATTCAGAATGACCTGAGTTGAAATCTGACCTCAGACACTTGACACTTACTAGCTGTCTGACCCTGGGCAAGTCATTGCCCTCATTGCCCTTTTAGTTTAGTCAGAAATATGAATATTTGCTTGATTACTTTCTTAACTTTAGACAACCGACAAGCCCTAAGTCATGCACATTTTTTTTTTTGCATTTGCCGTTTCTGAGCTTTAAACATTCACCTTGAAAAATGGCCATCCAGAGCTGGTTTAAGCTGGCTTCAGCACACCACCGCCAAGACTCATCTATGCCTGCCTATCTTGTGGTACTTCACTCAATTTCCTCTCATAAATCTGATGGAGGGATTCCAACCAATGTGTAGGGAGTTCCTGTTGCTGCAGAAATCCCAGAATTTGAGAGTTGCAAAGTACCTCAGGGGTCATTTAGTTCAAACCATACATAAAAGGAATCTCCACTATCACATACCTGACACATAGTTGGCCAGTGTCTGAATGAAGACCTTCAAGGAGCCCATCATCTAACAAGGCAGTATATTTCATTTTGGGCCAGGTCCAATCATTGGGAAGTTTTCTGGACTTCAGGCATAAATGTATCCCATTGTAACTTGACCCAGCGCTCCCGGTTCTGCCCTCTGAGATCAAGCGGAGAAAGGCAAACTCCTCTGCTGCTTTACTTCTCTCCAATACTTGAAGACGCTCTCATTCTCTTCTCAACCCATATCTTTTCTTCTCTAGGCTATACATCCTCAGTTCCTTCAACCAATTCTTATATGACATGGTCCCAAGGCCCTTCACCATTCCGGTTATCCTTCTCTGAACGCTCTTTAGCTTATCAAAGTCCTTTTTAAACTGTGGTGCCCGAGAAGAACTGAACACCATCCTCTAGATGAGTTATGATGAGGGAAGAAGAAAGTAGGACCAAAACCTTCCTCTCAGTGGAACCTGTGACCCTCCTAATACAGCCCAACATCCCATTAGCTTTTTGGGTTGGTACATGACACAGCTAACTCATATTGACCTTGCAGTCCCCTAAGTGCTTCAATTTAGTATATAAATGCTAGTTGTTATTATTATTATTATTATTATTATTATTCCCATTTTACAGATGAGAAAACAGAGGTCTAAGCTCACTGTGCTTTCTATTGCACCAAGATGCCTTTCCCATTCTTATGATGCCCCTTTATGCCTATTCAGCAAGAATCCCAGTTGAAGAAGGAGGATAATTTTAGTTAGGAAGATCAGTAATGAAGCTTTTAGCCCTATTCTTTTGAAGGGAAAATTTAGGGAGATATTATTCTGGGAGAATTCTCTACAGCCTCAGTAGGAAAACAGGTTGTAGGCTACTACAACAATATACATATATCACACATTCTGGCTCCCATATAGATTGCACTTACTGTCTTCCACTCTCACCAAAAGAATCGCCGAGTTAGGCCTATGATTAAGTTCTGACATATATGACATGTCACTTCCTGCCTCCATGCATTTGCACAGGCTGCTCCTCCATTTCTGGAACGCCCCTGGTCCTTACCTCCTGACCTTTTGGAATCTCTGATTTCCTTCAAACCACAGCTCAGTTGCTGCACTGCACTTACAAGAGGCTTTTCCCCATTCACCCATTGCTAGTGTTCCACCCAATTATTTTGTACATGTATGCACTTATGTGTGTACACATCGTTTCTTCCCAGTTAGAATAGAAGATCTTTGAGGGCCGGGACTATTGTCTGTTTTTTGTTTTTGTCTCTGTATCTCTGGTACTGAGACCTGACCCAGAGGCACTCTAAAAATGCTTGTTAAATTGAGTTGAATTTTTCATTGGTAAAAATTGGATTGTACTTAATCTACCATATGTTAATTAAGCATCTATATTCCTCCCCCCCCATCCAAACTGTGATTGGGGGTTAGGGGGATACAGGCTCCCCTTTCTCTCATGAATCTTGCTGGGCGTATAAAACATGGATCAGTTATAAAACAGTTGACTACTACCCTGTGTGACCCTGCCTCTAAGGCCAGAAGGAATTCAGGGAAGGGAGCTCAGTGTAGGTTGGAATAATTGGAGAAAGTGTCATGATGAGAAAGGAAGGGCTTTGGCTGGGTTTTATATGGGGGAAGGGCAATTTTAGAGAAACAGCCAGGAACAATGATCCAGTGTGACCCGTGGTGTTGTTGGCATCTTTCACTGGTCTCAGGATATATGATAGCATTTGGTATACAGGAGCCATTCATTAAATACTTAGGAACAAGAGCTGGAATGGATCTCAGAGACTCCCTAGTCCAATCTCTTTCTGTTATAGATGAGGAAAGTGAGACCCAAGGAGGTTGTGACTTGCTCAAGGTTGTTTCTTGGTTCCAGAGCCAATATCCTTTCTACTGGACTAGGCTGTCTCCTTAAGTTGATGAAACAATTAATTAAAATAGCTAGATCTCCCTCAGCCACTGGATAAGGGTATGCTGCTGGACTTCTGCTGCTTGGAGTGCCCAAGAGGACAGGAAAAAATCCTGGGCATATTATTGTAGCCATTCTAAAATTCAGCTTCCTCTGGGGAAGCTATTGTTCTGTAGGAGAAACACAAAGCAAACCCTACTGTATCTGGAATTAAATGATCTGTGTTCTAAGATCCAGCTCTCCTGATTTTTAGCTGTGTGACTCAGGGCAAGCCACTTAATCTTTTGTGGTGTTCGATTTGGAGGCAGTGGAGTTGGCTTTGATCCTGACTTCCCTCCTAAGTGATACTGGATAAGTCAATTACTGCTCTCGAGCTCACCTATAAAATGATGGGGGTGGACTAAGAGGACTTCAAGGCCCCTTTCCAGTTCCAAAACTATGATCCTCTTTGAGTCTCAATGACCTCATCCGTAAAATGGGGGTGATAACACCATACCTACCCTGTTGCGAATCCTAAAGTGCTCAGAATCGTTGCTATTATTATTTTTAGAAACTCCAGGTCAGTCAGCCTGGCAGGGGCAAGGGGCTTCTCCTAGAGCAGGGGATATTAACCTTTTTTGTTTTATGGACCCCTTTCTCAGAAGAATGTTTTAATATGCATAAAATTAAATATGTAGGATTACAAAGGAAACCAAATACATTGAAATAAAGATATATTTTTTCCCCATCCAAGTTCAAGGATCTTCTGGAATCTATCCACAGATCCTCTGGAGTATCTGTGGACCCCAGGTTAAGAACCCCCTGATTGCCACAGTATCCTTGATCCTGGGGGCAAGGATTTGATCTATTCTACATTAGACTGGTGAAAAGATCTAGTCTAAGAATTTAGTTAGGTCTGGGATGCCCAATAAAATGACCCCACCCCTGCTCAGTGGTCACCAGGGACTTAATATCTAATTTTTCTTTGTAACAAAATCTACTACATAATGTACTTATGTAATGCTGTTTATTGTAGTTAAGTGTATAGGTGCCTTATCCCTCTTCTAGACTTAGTTCCATGAAGGCAGGAACTGTGACTTACCTAAACTCTTCTAGCGCCCATTACAGTGGTGTGCACATAAAAGACATTTATCAAATATTTCTTGAATGAATGAATGAATGAATGAATGAATGAATGCTCGGCCTTCTTGCTGTTTGTTGCAAGTTTGAGCCATGGCATTATATGACCACCAGAGGGGGCAGGGGCTAGCATCAAGGTCTCTTTATCTTGCTGAGGGCTGGTGGCTCCTTGTCGTTGCCATGGGGACAAGCTGACCACAGCATCTTTTTTTTTTCATGCCCTATTCCCCAGGCCCCTCCTTGCATCAGACTCACCAGGCTAGCTGCCTTTGCTATTCTTAAGGAAGGCTGGAAGGAAAAGAACCATCTGTTAGATGTCTGGGTTATAATCAGGAGAGATTGTTTCCCATTTCCCATTCACTCCCCGAATCTCATGTTAACTGCTCCTTTTGCATTTAGTTTTACCGGTTTGAACTATTTATATGGTGAATGGCTTAAAATATAATGGGAAGAAATTCGGGATACAAAAATGTATTAAAAGATTGTGGAGGCAGCTAGGTGGCACAGTGGATAGAGCATTGTGCTTAGGAAAGACCTGAGTTCAAATTTAGCCTCAGAAACGCACTAGCTAATGAGCAATCCACTTTAGGGACCAACGGCCTACAGGATAATATGATTAGATAGACTTTGAGTCTGGCCATCCAACCAGTTCTGAGTCTGATCGTATTATCCTGTAAGCCAGTCTTAGGGACTTTGAAAATATCTCCCTAAGGAGGGTGTAGACATGCCCATTGGTACCTTGCTGAGATGATAAGACATCTAAAGAATTTTCAGTGTCTGAAATGTAGACCAAAATAAATTGATTGGTTGAGAGCCACCCCTTGACACCTCTTAGAAGATGGGTTTTTATTGTTAAGGGCTCCCCCCACCCCCAAATTGAATCGATGGTTCTGGACACTTGAGAGATGGACTCTGTTAGGAAGGGGCATCCTTTGTGCCTCAGGCATTTATCCTTCCTCTCTCCTCATTCCCTCTTTCTTCCTGAAAGATCCCAAGCACACAGATTGGGGTGTGATGGTGTCTCTAGGACATCCAAATTTCAGAATTCAGTCAGTCCAGAGAAGGGGGTTTTCCTGGGCAGTACTAACTTTGGAATTTGCTTTGCGAGTAACGCCAAATTCCATAGTTGTGAAATTCAGGTTTTTATCAAGAAAAGAAGTTTCTGAGTACTACAACTTTTGGCAGGAGACGAGGAGTCCATATGTGGCTCCAGTGGTGAGAGGAGCAGTGAAAAGGGACTAAAGCCACAATATTGAGGAGCAAGGAATTTGCACTTTGTACTCTGCTATTCCAATAATTTAAAGGATAGTGTGGGTTCAATAGGAATGTGGTTTGCTTGTTAGCCACCAGTTAGTTTCTCTTCTCTGAGAGTTTAAGCTGAATGTTTAGATGGTGTCTCTAGGGGATATAACAAAGGTTGGGATTCTACCTTTCTAGTAGCCCCAAGTTCAGTTCCCTTCTGAGGTGAGGCTTAAGTATGAAAGACTTTAGAACCCCATGGAAAAGTGGGACCCACCAACAAGAAAGGAGAATTTTGTCAGTTGTTTATAGATTATTGAGTTCTTGATGTGTTTTCTGAAATTTTTATGGGCTCCTGTGAATCTTTCCTGTCTTCTGCATTCTCTGTGGAATAAAATAAAGGCTGATAAATCCATTTATTAACTGGAATGTTTGTATCATTTTATCTGCACCTGTGGAAATGTGGATATGACCTACATTCTGAGATATCAAAAACTAAACTCTAGAAGGAATCAAAAGAAACAAAAAAATTAGTGATATTTTGGGTTCAGTCTTCACTGTTGGACCCATTCCCTGTGATCCCAGGACTTGGGGTTCTGGGACATGGATTACACATTTGCAAAATGAAAGGAAGACTACATGCTGGAATGTCAGAAAGGTAGTACAAACACTACCATCATATTTTGCCTGAGTTTTGATGCTGTTTAATGTCTTTATTTAGATTGTGCACTTAGCCTGTCTTTTGAGAGCTGCTGCTTGCTACCCGATCATTCATTCTGTAGGGAAGTACTTACCGCATTATAGTCATTTGATTAATCTTTATGCATAGGAAGTGATGGCTCATTTTACATGCAGCCCAGCTTAGGTCACAGAGACAGAAGTCAGTAAGGATCTTTTCACTTGGTTATACTCAGGAAATAAACCTATCAGGCATGCTTCAGAACAAGCCAGCTGACTGAATTAAAAGGCAGTGGGATATGGGAGGTGATAAAGGGTAAAGGCAGGGAGGGGGTAATGCTGCACAATCAGGCAGTGGCTAGGGCAGGCACATTGACAAAAGGGTCAAAAATGATTGGGAATTATCTGTGGTCAACTTGTTTTCTTGTGTTTCATTTTGTAGGCACAGGCAAGAAAGGAAAAAGGCTATTTTCCACCATGAGAGTACACCTTAGATTTGCATGACTGACCTAGTCACCTTAGAAAAGCTGACTTTGGGGGTAGCTAGGTGGCACAGTGGATAAAGCACTGGCCCTGGATTCAGAAGGACCTGAGTTCAAATCTAGCCTCAGACACTTGACACTAGCTGTGTGACCCTGGGCAAGTCACTTAACCCTCATTGCCCCACAAAAAAAAAGAAAAAGAAAAAAGAAAAGCTGACTTTGTGGGAAACGGCTTCTCAAGTTTCGGGTTGTGACATTTTTCACTAGGATTTCTATGCCACACGACCAAAGGAGCTAATGAGAATACAGGAAAACTAGCTAACTGTGGAGACTTAATGAGGAAAGGGCTCTTTTGGGGCAAAAAATGTCTTGTTCCAATCTTGTGTTATTGCCAAGGTAATGAAGCAAGGGTTTATGGTCATGTGAAGTACCACAAGTCCTACCTTAAATCCTCCTCCCAAGATGTCCGCCACTGTTGCATGACTGGGTCCACTGTAAGTTCATATATTCTAATATTATCTGGGTGCCAGCCCTTCGATTTACTACTTTTTGACTTCCTAGCACATTCTTGACAATTGCTCTTCCAAATCTTCTCTTCTTTCGTTAAGACCCTAACTCCACTCTGACTCTCCTCACTCTCAGCAGTGGTCTTTGTCTCTTACTTAACTGAAAAGATTAAGGACATCAAGTCCCAATTCTTTCAACCTCATTCTTTTGCTACCCTTAGTCTCTCAATGTCTTTACCCATCCTCTCCTCCCATTTCCTGTTTCAGAGGAAGAGATAACCTTTCTCCTTGTGAAAACAAAAATCAAATTTCTCTCTCCCACCAATGCCCTGGATCCTATCCCTTGCTTCTACCTCATGACTTTGTTCTGTCAATCGGTAGCTTCTTTCTCATGTATCATCAATGTCCCCTTTTACTGGCTTATTACCCTAAACCACGAACATGCTCAGAACTCTCATACCCTAAAAACCCTTCCTTTATCTTGCCTTCCTCTCAGATGATCTCTACTTATTTTCCCTTCATCACCAAACTTCTTATAATAGTAATGTTTTTTCCTCAAACAGAATAAAAGATTTATATATATATAATAAAGTTTAATGCATGAGTTTTAACTACCATTGAAGATACATGTAGAACCCTCATTTGGAAGCAGTTTGGGTTTCTCCTCTACAGATTCCTGGTTTTCTAGGCACCTGAAAAAGACAGGAAATTTGGTAATATTCTGGGAGCTTGGGGGTGGGGTGGGTGCAAGGAGGGAATTGAATGGTATGAAATTTTTTTTTGGTATGAAATTTAAAAAAATGATTCTGAACTTAAATACCAAATAAAATAGTCATGTCCATAGACATAGTAGAACAGGAAGAGAGGATTGTACATGAAAAGGATCTCTATTATGTACAGCTTGCTTTTCTTTTTAAAGTATATAATAAATTCATGATGTTACTTTCTTTCTTTTTTTTTTTTTCCAGGGCAATGGGGGTTAAGTAACTTGTCCAGGGTCACACAGCTAGTAAGTGTCAAGTGTCTGAGGCCAGATTTGAACCCAGGTACTCCTGAATCCAGGGCCGGTGTTTATCCACTGTACCACCTAGCTGCCCCATGATGTTACTTTCAAAGTTGTCATACTTGTCTATGATTCTTTCTGGTCTTCTTTCTGTTTTTTTTTTAAAAAGATACTACAATTAACTTTTTTCTTCTCTTTTCTTTCTTTTTTGCTACCCTACTCCTATCCTCCCTTCTCTCCTACCTCCAAAAAATTAGAATGAAAAGGAAAACAAAACTATTGTGTGTTAAAATTCCATCTTGTTCTGGTTCCCCATACCACTTCCTCCAACCTCAGTTATGTCTAATTGCTTCCTTTTTTTTTTTTTTAAGTGAGGCAATTGGGGTTAAGTGACTTGCCCAGGGTCACACAGCTAGTAAGTGTTAAGTGTCTGAGGCTGGATTTGAACTCAGATCCTCCTGACTCCAGGGCCGGTGCTCTATCCACTGCGCCACCTAGCTGCCCCCCAATTGCTTCCTGATGCCATTTGGGGGTTTCTTGGCAAAGATACTAGAATGGCTTGCCATTTCCTTCTCCAGCTCACAAGTGAGAAAATGGGGCCACTCAGGGTTAAATGACTTGCTGAGGAGCACACAGCTAGTAAGTATCTGAGGCCAGATTTGAACTCAGGAAGATGAGTCTTCCTGATTCTAGGCCTGGCACTCTATCCGCTACGTCACCTAACTGAAGTAAGCTTATAGGTAGTCAGTTTTAAGGGGCAACAGCAGGAAGTGAGCTGCAAAGGGAAACCTGGAATCCTGTACAAACCATTCCAAAGATCAAAGGAATATAATTTATAAATTGTATCATATAATAACCAAAATTTACATGCGGGTCATATGTGATGCCATCTAGGTACTGCTTGTCAAGATTCTGGTTCTATGATATATATATATATATATACATATATATATATACATACATACATATATATATATATATATATTTATTTATTTATTTAAATTCTGGACAAAATTCAGTCCTCCACAGCTCTAGACCAGCAGAACATCCAGATGCTGATAACTTTGAGCTGACAACTTTGAGGCTTTACCAATAACTTTGAGATGATTTGGATATGTTAATGAACTAACCCTAAGGTGATACGGATAGGAATTGGTCTGTTTCACCCAAAAAGCACTATAAAATGAGGCCTTAAATGCCTGTCCCCCAAGTCCTCGTTCCATCTCAATCAAGGCCATGCTACTGAGTGCTCTCAACTCTAATCCATGGATTTGTGAATAACATTCTCTACTTCTTCCCCCTGCTCACTGCTACCATCCTCTTCCCCACTGCTGCCTTTCTTCACCATCCCATCTCTTGTCTCCTCACCACCATCTGCCTCTGCACCACTTTTTTTTACCTCTAGTCTCTACCTTTATGGACTTTTTTGCCCCCATACCCTCTGTCTTTAACTAAAGTATGATTGCTGCTTCATTTCCCACAGCAATCGTGACCTTTCCTGGTGATTATCCAAAGAATCAGGTGTGTCTGCCACCATTTCATAATTTCATAAGTTATCTATCAATTTGCCTTATAAGAGATATGCATAGTCAAAACAAATGTCCGCATGGGCTTCCTCCAAAAATATATATCTTTCATTCCACATCTTGATTCTACCATCCTTTCAGCAGCTCTGTGGGGGCCGCTAGGTGGCATAGTGGATAGAGCACTGGCCCTGAAGTTGGGAGGATCTGAGTTCAAATTTTACCTCAGATTCTTACTATGTGACCCTAGGCAAGTCACTTAACCCCAGTTGCCTTAAACATCCGGGGCTATGGCCAGTTGTCCTGATGTATATCTTGCCACTGAACCCAGATGGCTCTGGAGGAGATAGTGAGGCTGGTGACTTTGCACAGTTCTTCCTCACTTAAGTTCAGCTCATTGCAAGTCATGACATCTGTCATGGTCCTCTTTGAGAACAAAGGACAAGCAACAACAGCAGCTCTATGAGATGCTTTATCATTAGTTCTGTAGAATCATGACTAATCATTTCACTGATCAGAATTCTCAAGTCTTTCAAAGTTGTTTTTCTTTATACCATTCTTGTTATCATATAAATTATTCTCTGTGATAAATGATTAATTGGACCCCTATTTTATTCTACACAATATTAATCAGTTTGATATGATTCCATAGTGGTAGTAATTATAAATTCTGTTTGTTAGCCCCCAGAGCTATGAACTGAAGATTCTTTAGTCCACTAGCTTAATAACAGGAAACTAACTAGAGGATCTCCACCCTTGTTTTTGCCTTGTTATGGTGACCAAGCCCAGAGTGGTGGAGGTGACTCAGTGGTATGGAAAGTCCCCTACTTAGTTTTGTTGCCCCTCTGTCCCTTGTCATCCCTCTATTGCACAGTATGAGGAGATGGCCATGAGCACTTGACCAATAAATGGCCCTGTTTCCTGTTCTGTGTTCTGCCTCTCTACCATCCCATTGGCCTTTGTGGATGTTTTTTCATCTGTTCATCAGCCTAGCCCATGGGTATTCACATCAGGTAGGCAAGAGCAGTGAGAAATGTGTGGACCTGGGAATCCCCTAGACAAATGAGTTTAGCAGATTTGATGGAGCTTGGAAAAGCTAGAGCTGATATTTAAGATGAAGTCTTGAGCATTTTCTGTAGTCACAGGAAACTAGAGAAAAAATCATACCCAAGGGAAGGTGCTAGGGAAGAAGGATGCTTCCCTCATGAGGATGGGGATCCAGAGAGAGTAATTAGTCTTTGCCTCACCAGCACAATAACACTTCCCCCATATAACTCCTACATAGAAATTTCCCAAGAGTTTCACTTTGGGGTGGGAGTATGAATAAAAGAGAAAAACATTACGCCTTTGGGTTAGGCCTCTAGCACCATACACTCTTTGTATAAGCCTAGAATCCCCTGGTGAAAGGAGCCCTGTGTCACATGTGACATTAACTAAATGGTAACCCTCATTTTTTGTCTCTCCCAGGCATTTATATGTTCCTATATTATTCCTTGGTCTTGTTATGAAGTTTCTGGCAATAAATCTATTAGAATGCATCATTTTCCTTCAATTGAACATATAGTAAGCACCTCCCTTGTATAGGGCATTGTGAAAGATGCAGAAGATACCACCCCCTCCCCAGTCCCTTCCTCCTACCAATAGTACATCAGATTCTGATAAGCACATATGATACCTACACAGTAATGGAGCTTCTGAACCAGTTCTATTAGGAGGTGTGGGAAACAACCAGCCACCACAATGGACTTTTTAGTGATATTTGTATTCATTCAGACAGAAAGGATGCAATCCTTGCACATCTCTTGCTGTCTACTCTGGACTGAAAGAGGGATATTCATTCCAACTTAATAAACCTTTTTTAAGCACAAGGTATTGTGGGTACTAAAAAGAAAACAGTTACCAACCCCTTTCTAAAGGTGCTTAAACTCTACTAAAGTCTACTTTGAGAGGGGCTGGATCTCACAGGGATGCTACCCTTTGGTTGGGTCATTTTTTTTTTACTGGTTACATTTTATTTAGTTTCCTTTTTGATGATATGCAAAGGCAGCATGATGTTACTAAGACTCTTCATATGAGCATATGGTTCTTTTAAACAAATTCTGTGAGTCTCATGAACTTGGGCTCTATTGTTTTGGCAATAGTGAATCTGGCAGATTGTACCCAATGACTCACACTTTTACAGGTCTTTCTTTGAAAATGGAAATGAAACTTTATAAAGCATACAGAGTTAAAATATACATTGGTCATATTAGGAAAGTTTTAGTTCAAAGCCAACTATGCAAAATTATTGTTCATCAAAATGAGAATTAGGTCCATCAAATAACTACTTTTCATTAAGAACTCAGTTCTAAAAACTAACATAATAGTAAAACACATACACCACAGTCAGGTATAGAAGACACATAGGAAGAAAGTAGATGATGAAGGATAAGATTTATTCGAGGGAAAAGAAACACAAATACACAGATGTCTAGGAATAGAAGTGGAGGTTGTAACTTGCAGCAAAAACACCTCCAGGAAGATAGAACAGAGAAATAAAGATATCTTTCCTTGACAGTTTCCTGATGGGGGATATGACAGACCTGCTCCATTACCAAAAATGGGAAGTTCTGATCTAAAAATGAGGGAGAGATTGAGGAAGGAGAAAGAAAGGCAAGCTGGTGAAAGAGTTTCTCTTCATTACTTAACTATCCCTTGCCTGATCCATAAATGGGTGACTGTAGTGAGCAGCAGTCAATAGTCTGGGGCTAGGGACAGGACAGCCAAGGCCAGCAAAGCATTTAGTCTGCAGGAATTCCAGTTTGCACTAGTTTCTGAATTCTGTTTTCTATGTTAGGAGATCCTGAATTCTAAGTTCCCAAATCCTCATGTAAAGATTGACCCTACTTGAAGTGTGAGTTGAACTTTGAATGGGAACTGTGTTGTATTTATACTCCCTTGTTGGCTCATGAAAAGAATGGCCCATAAAGAACCAAACAAACTCAGTGTCCTTTTCAGAACTCCTGAATTTGGAGCAGTACATATCCTTTCTACTACAGAAGTGTCTAGGAAATAGTCTGGTTGTGTGGCCACTTAGTAGATGTTTTATTATATTTGGTTCTGTTTAGTCACTTAATATCTATAACAATTCCTAGATAAGAAGTTGTCAGTCAATAGTTAACAAACCTGATTGGTGTCAGGGCAAGAAAAAGGCAATAGAGAGTGTCTGCCCTCAAAGAGTTCACAGTCTTAATGGTTGAGACAAAATGAAAATAACAGTGTACAGATAAGCCACATACAGGATAAATAGGAAATAATCAACAAAGGAAAGGTACTAGGATTAAGAAGGATTGGGAAAGGCTTCCTGTACAAGATTGGATTTTAGCTGGAACTTGAAGGAATTCAGGGAAGTCAGTAGGCAGAATTGATGAGGGAGAGCCTTCTATGCAGGGGGATAGCCAGAGAAAATGCTCAGAGATGAGGGATAGAATATTTTGTTCATGGAACATCAAGGAGCCCGATGTCACTTGATTGAAGAGTATGTGTTGGGAAATAACGAAGGACTTTAAATGCCATACTGAGGAGTTTATATGTGGTCCTGGAGGTGCCAGAGAAGCATTTAAGTTTATTGAGGAGGGGGAGGTGACATGGTCAAATACAGACTTTAGGAAAATCACTTTGGTTCCTGAATGTTGGTGCTGCTCTGCAATGAAAGGTGCAGCTGAGAAGAATGAAAGGTCTGGTCACCCGTTTGTTATTAGGAGTGGGAAGTGGGATTAACAAGCTGTTAAAATTTCACTAGCTATTCTGGAATTCTGGGATTTTAAAAATGTTAATTGGACAAGCTTATCAGTGACCTCTGCTGCTTTTACAATTTGATAAGAGCTTCAGGGACCCCTGATGTGGATACGTGGAGATTGGAGAACTAAACACAAATCCAAAATTCTGGAGCAGATAGTCAAAACTGTGCCCACTTGATAAGTCGAGAACAATGTAGCAGAAAGATCATTGGGAATTGAGAAACCTGGGTTCTCGTGTGGGCAGACATACTCCTTATGCCGAGTCTAGCCAAACTGGACTAGTTACTTGTCCCATACCTGTTATGTTCCTTGCTACTTCTGTATCCTTCCTCAAGCCACTCCTTATGTCTGAAACACCACATCCCCCCATCTATTGTATTCTTGCCCATCCTTTGGAGTCCCTCGCTACATCTTCCAAGAAAAATTCATTTAATATAGTTATTTTTGCTTGTGTTTTATCTTTCATTCAGACCTTAAAATCCAGGATGGCAGGGGCTCTTTATTTATACTTCATTCTTGCCCTAGTGCCCAGCCTAATGCTTTGTTTCTGATAGATGTTTAAGGAACTTATTTCTGGAGTTGAACTGATTATTCAACTTTGTGTTATTGCTCTGATATTTTGGATACTTTGGATCCGTGGTTCTAAACTCTCACAGGTTGGGTTGCCATGGTGTCTTAATGGGTCAATTCATGATTGGGCAGAAAGATGGATTGTCTCCATGGTAACAGAACAATAGTCTGTTGAGAAGCATGTTTGACCTTGTAAATGGACTATTTTTACCTCTCTCTCTCTCTCTCTCTCCCTCCCTGCCCTCCTCTCTTTCCCTCTTTCCTCCCTCATTGGTTTCCTTCTTTGCAGACAAGAGAGTTTTCTTTACAGGAAGATTGTTCTTCTTTCAGTGGGTGTATTAGTTTACAAAGCCCAAATTCCCTTTGAGTGATACTCAATTTTCAATTTTGATTCTTCAGAGACTATAGTGTTTCTTTCTGTTTCTTTCTTTCTTTCTATCTTTCTTTTGCAGGGCAATGAGGGTTAAGTGACGTGCCCAGGGTCACACAGCTAGTAAGTGTTAAATGTCTGAGGCTGGATTTGAACTCAGGTCCTCCTGACTCCGGGGCTGGTGCTTTATCCGCTGTGCCACCTAGCTGCCCCTGACTATAGTGTTTCATGATTCACATCTTAACAACAATGCAAATAGACTATTGGTAAAAAAAAAAATGGGACTTTATTTCAAAGAGGAGTTTGGGGGTCATTAAATGATCTCAGTAAATTTCCAAAAGCAGCATAGCCCACTTTTCTCTTCCAGTTTAATTATAGTCCCAATTGGTTGCTTTACTTTTTGAAGTATTTGCCCAAATACATACATACGTACATGCATGGTGGGTACACTTTAAATGTTGTTCATCTAATTGTATTTCATAGGCTAGACAACCATCAAATGGATTTTTTTCTGTATGGATGGTTAGGCCTTCAAACCCTTTTGAATGGTTAAGGATCTTCAGATGTTCTGATGTTTGATTCAATCAGCACATTACATTTGCAAACAGAAACCTGTGGAGGAACTAACCATCTATATAGCAGGGATTTTTAACCTGGGATCCACATACCCCAAAGTTCCATGGATAGATGGGGAAAAATCCATTTTTATTTTCACTAACTCTTTTTTTTTTTGGTGAGGCAATTGGAGTTAAGTGACTTGCCCAGAGTCACACAGCTAGTAAGTGTCAAGTGTCTGAGGCTGGATTTGAATTCAGGTCCTCCTGAATCCAGGGCCTGTGCTCTATCCACTAAAAAGAACCAGTAGAGATTTTTTTTTTGGCAAGGCAATGAGGGTTAAGTGACTTGCCTAGGGTCACACAGCTAATAAGTGTCAAGTGTCTGGGGCCGGATTTGAACTCAGGTCCTCCTGAATCCAGGGCTGGTGCTTTATCCACTGTGCCACCTAGCTGCCCCCTTAACTAACTCTTAATTGAAATTTAGTATTTCCCTCAATTATTTAAAAAACATTACTATGAGAAGAAGGGGTCACTAGGCTTCACCAGTCTGTCAAAGGGGGCCAAGACATAAAAAATTGAAGAACTCTTGGTTTATAAGGAATTCCTCTTCATCTCATACTCTGTGCTGCATCTCTGCTGTGAAAGCATCTCTGCAGTGAGAGCAATGAACACCTTTGCTAAGCACTATCGCTTATTTTTATGCCTAGCCTGAAACCTAAAACCTCCTACATTCATTGTCTCTTTCTGTTAGAATGTTGAAACTGTCTTGTCTTTCTGTTTGTATTCCCAGAACTTAGCACAGTGTTTTGCACACAGTAAATACTTAATGTTTTTTCATTCACTTAAAAATGAGCATAATTGGATAGAATCTTGAATGATTTTGCTTTTTTTTTGGCAAGCAAGTTACCCTTTATTAGGGGGACCATCAAAGTGAGGAAATCCAGGCCTGGATGACAACTTTTTTTTTGGAACAAAGAAAAGTAACCACAGAGTGAAGAAGAGAGAGAGCTCCGGAAGAGACTCAGACTCCCCTTAGTGAGCATCTAATTTTCCTCCCCCAAAAGGGGAGGTCCTTCAAAAACTGCCTATGGAGAGAGGTTTCTCCTTCTGATCTCAGTAGTATACTTAACTTCAGGGCAGGCCAAGTGTGGCCCCTCTCAAATGAGTCAGCCAAGGTATAGGAATTACAAAGGCCTGGCTGGGAGCTCAGGCTGCGCTTAACCTTTTGTTTTTGGTTTTTGTTTGTTTGTTTTTTGCAGGGCAATGAGGGTTAAGTGACTTCCCCAAGGTCACACAGCTAGTAAGTGTCAAGTGACTGAGTCTGGATTCAAACTCAGGTCCTTCTGAATCCAAGGCCTGTGCTTTTTCCACTGCACCACCTGGCTGCGTTCTCCCCTCCCCCCCCTTAACCTTTTAAAGACAAACTTTTTTTGGTTTGTTTTGTTTTTTTGTGGGACAGTGAGGGTTAAGTGACTTGCCCAGAGTCACACAGCAAGTAAGTTTCAAGTGTCTGAGGCCGGATTTGAACTCAGGTCTTCCTGAATCCAGGGTGTGTGTTTTATCTACTGTGCCACCTAGTTGCCCCCAAAAGAAAAACTTTTCTGATAGGTTAAAAGTAGAAAAGGATATGGGCTAGTGTGGTATCGATGGTGAGTTTACAATCCAGATAGGACACTGATATCTAAGGGGGAATCAAAGCATATGTGGCTGTTATGCTCCATCTGGAATGTGAGGTTTGTTATGTTTACCCATAGCTCACTCTCATGTATCCAACCTGTGGTATGAGAGGGCTGTCATGTATATCTCTGAAGGGAATGGAAATCATGGGTGTACTCAGATTTACAGGGTGGTAGTAGAGAAATTCTTCAATAGTACTATTGTAAGTTATGTTGAGTCAGCATCCCATTGTTCCCAGTTTGGATTGTCAATCAAGGGAAGACATCACCCAGCCCCCTGATTTTGGTCATGTAGCCAAATTTCCCCGCCTGTGATCTTTGTATCCCTCCTTGAAAATCATCACATTCTTGCTACCTTGGGGAGGAACTGAGATGCAAGGGCCTAACCTCTTTTTCTGAGGTGGACCTATCTGAATTGTTTTTACCTTGTAAAAAGCCATCCCCACTTTGAAGCCATCACTGATCTTCAGTGATCAGCCCTTCAATGTGTTGCTACCTTGACTTACACTAAACTCCTTTTAATTCTCTTGTCTTCTTAATCAGGGTAAAAGCCCAAGTGAAGAATTTTCTTTCAACAGTGTGATGGCTGTGGAATATCCCTTTTGAAAACCTGCCTTTTCCTCACTAACTGTCTCAGTAGGGCTCAGTCTATCCAGAGGATGTATGTCTAATATTCTTATAAAAAGCTTTACATAGATCAGAAAGAACACATAGAGGTTGGTAGTTGATGTTTTCTCAGTTGACTTTTTTATCTCTTAAAAAGTTTCTTTTTTTTTTTTTTAAAGAAAAGCCCCGTTTACTGATCATCTAAGCATACATAGGTCTCTATCCAGTAGATACCTTGAATTTCTCTTCTACAATGGCTTTCTAAAGGTATATTTGCATTGCACCCACAGGTTGTTTATTGGTCATAGTTACCTCTATTCCTGTGAGATGTTTATCCGGTACTGTTTTCAAATGTTTCTAACATTAAAGACATCCACAAAGTCATTGAAAGAAAAATGCAATTATCTTATAATTGCGTCTTTAATAGTGCCTTTAGTCAGTCCATTATGAGTCTTGAATGCAGTGCTGAATTGTTTTGGATGCATATGCAATCTTACCCTTTGAGAAATATATTTTCTCTCATATGATAAGATATTATTGTGAATAACATTTCCTCAAATGAAATTTTAAAATAGATTTTCTTTGAATAAATCATAGAAATCTGCATGATTTCCCCAACTGAATCTTCTGCAATGCATAATCCTTCAAAACAGCTGAGAAAACATAAAAGTGTGATTGTGACTAAGAGGTTTTTTCCCCCACTTGTTTTCTATTTGTTAAGAGAATATATGTATGGATATATGCTAAGTTAGTAGCAATGTTGCTTATCATTTTTGATTGAAGTTTTATTGTCATCTAAAGCTGTCTTCAGGGCAGATAGGTGGCACAGTGGATAGAGTGCAGGGCCTGGAGTCAGAAAGAGTCATCTACATGAATTCAAATCTGGCCTGAAAAACTTACTAGCTGTGTGACCCTGGGCGAGTCATTTCATACTGTTTACCTCAGTCTCCTCATCTCTAAAATGAGCTGGAAAAGGAAATGGCAAACCACTCCAGTATCTTTGTCAAGAAAACTCCAAAAGGGATCTTGAAGAGTCAGATACTACTGAAGTGAATGAAATGACTGAACAAATGCAACAAAGTTGTCTTCAATTACATAGTTGTAGTCATTGAGTATGTTGCTCTTTTGGTTTTGTGTTAATCATTTTGCATAGAAATTTCCCCATATTTCTTGGAATTCATCATATTTGTAATTCCTTATGTCTTAGCAATATTTTATTTAATTAATAGACATTATATCACAATTTATTCAACTGTTCCCCAAATGTTGAGCACAGTTTTTTAATTAAAAAATATTGCTACTGTAAATATTTTCATTTAGATACGTTTCTTTTTTGTTAGTAACTTCCTTGGGATATGAACCCAATATTGAGATCACTGGACCAAAGAGTATGAATAATTTTGTAACTTTTCTTACATAATTCAAAATTGTTTTCAAAAATGGTTGGACTGATTGATAGCTCCTCCTGCAAGCAGCATATTAATGTGCCTGTTTTCCAATATCCCTGCCAATAATGAATTTTTCCAGCTTTACCAAGTCGAAGGGCACGAAGTAATATCTTGGAGTTGTTTTAATTTGAATTTCTTGGAGTTTTTAGTCCCTGCCCCCAACCCGTTCCACCTCCAACACTGTACGTTTGTTTTGTATGTATCTTAAGCTTATTTGTGTGGTGTATTCTCCCAGTGGAATGTGGGCTCCTTGAATTAATGGACTACCCTAACTTTGTATTTATGTCCCCAGTGCTGACCTGCCATTGTGCCTGGGACACACAGTAGATGCTTTGTTGATTGATTGTCAACATTTTTATGTTTAAACTTTTAGGTCTACCTGTGGCTGCCCAGATTTCAGTTGTGTGCTCTCTTTGAAAATGTTGTCTAGGTGGTGCAGTGGGTAAAGCACCGGCCCTGGATTCAGGAGGACCTGAGTTCAAATCTGGCCTCAGACACTTGACATTTACTAGCTGTGTGACCCTGAGCAAGTCACTTAACCCTCATTGCCCCGCAAAAAAAAGAAAAAAAAAGAAAATGCTGTCTATTGCATTTCAAGGTGTATTACTTTGTACAAATTCCCAAAACAGTACCTGCTCTCCCTTGAGTAGAGAACTTATATCATTGAAACTCATCCTTGTTGTTGTTTTGTTTTTGTTGGTATATGTAAGGGGCAGGGAGAGTTCATTTTTATGTATCACTTACCCTGGATAACTAAAATCCCTGAACCAGCTTTTGAAATTTGTTCTAACTCTATTGATATCACAAAAGTCACATTTTGGACATTCTGGTTCTTATTTCTTAGTCTAGATATATTGAATCACCTGGGTGATTTGCAAGTACTGTTGAGGAACTAGACCTATGGCATTAATTGAATGAAACGTATGGAACTTAATGCAGGTGTCCCAAGTAGTTAATCTAAGAAAGGATGTCACATTTCTGAGTCACCTGGGGATGAAATGGTCTAATAAAATCAGTGATAACGGGGCTTTAAGTCATTTCAAAATTTAAAAAAGAATTAAAATCCCTGGTACTCAAACATTCTTTTCCCAGTCTTCCAATAAAGGCAAGGAATATCTATGTTTCAGAGTTTCTAGTTTTCTTATGTATTAATATGACTAGTCAACTATTTAGAGTAGGACTAGATTAACATAAAGATACCCACCAACATTTATTCTCTCTACATTCATCCCATTGCTTGTGAGTATGACTTTTAGAATGGCAAATCCTCATTGTTGCCCACTCTCCTGAACAATCAACACAAAGAAGACACATAGAGGCCAGAGAAGTATTCAGTGGTGACAGGGTTCTGCCTCAATCATTGATTTCTATTTTGTTTTCCATGTTTCTTTTATTTTTTCTTTTGCTCCCTCCTCCTCTTGTTTTGCTTTTCCCCTTGTTGCACTAGGTGAACTCAGGACATTTCTTTCCTTTTCTCTTTGATGCAGCTTAACAATAAATTGCTCCCCCTGGCTAAGAGCTTCACGTCTTCTACGTTAACTGCTCTTCTTTTTTGTAGGTCTAGCAAATATCTCAAGGTCTTCGGCAAAAATTTCATACCACTGAAAGAAAGGTGACCTCTGAAATGACCGTCCTGGTTTGTTTGCTGAACTCTATCTCTTCGTCAGATGTAGCTTCCTGGCATGCAGAGCCAATCGTGTTGTAAATTGCTGCTGCTTTTAGACCCTGGGTCAGTAAGAACTTCTGCTGATCCTCATCTTCCTCCTCTCTCTTTCTGGCTGCACTGGCGCCAGCGATGGGGGTAGAGGGAGGGGAAGCTATTCTCTGGACATTTTTACTTAAATAAGTACAAGGCCAGGATTTCAGGGGGCTGGGGGGGTAAGTAGTTGGAATGAAGAAAACAAGGCTACAGTCAGTATCTTATGACAGACAAGCATTAGAGATTCACACCATACCTGAAATATTAGATGCTTAATTGATTCAATGCCCTAAACATACATCTTTCCTGTGAGTAGGAACGTCTTGAAAACTGAGTTTTAAACATGATCATGAATGCAATATTTTGTTTTGTGAGTGTTGTATTATGAATGATGAATAAAACTGTAAGACTGATTTCCTTAAGTGATACAGGAAAACAAATCTTTTATTTTATAATGAGGCACATGTAATATAGTGGATCAAATGCTGGACCTTAGAATCAAGAAGGCCTAGGTTCAAATCCCCCCTCAGATACTTACTAGTTTTGTGTCCCTGGGCAAGTCACTTAATCTTTCCCTGCTTAAGTTTCCTTATCTGTAAAAGGAGTTAGGCTCAATTGTTCTCTAAGATCCTTTCTAGATTGAAATATATGATCCTTGTGAATGCAGATTGAACCATACTATTTCTACTTTTGCGCTGGTTTTTTTCCCCATTCTGTTTTGAGGTTTTTCCTCTTGTGCTCTGATTCTTCTTTCACAATATGACTAATGGAGAAATTAAAAAAAAAGAAATATGTGATCCTATGATTCTATAATTATGTTGGTTCTTCATGGTTAAATATGATGAGAACATAGTAATAATACGGTCAATCCACCTGTTGATGATAATCAGGACCAGTTTTGCTTATCCTTGGATCAAAGTCCTAGTAAAGTAAACTAATGTTTAGTCATCTGTAAAACAAAGGCATGGGGTTAGGTGATCTCTAAGGCTAAAATCATGATTCTTGTGCCACAAGCCTACATTCTTTAAACTCTGGCTGGTGGTTTCATACATTGGGGGTGCATGGGGTATTTGGGAGGATTACCACTTTTGGTGTGAGGACTTGCAAAGTCTTTTTCAGGGCAGCTTATCCACTTTTGGTGCCCACCTTCACCCAACTCTCACCTGTGGTTCTAAAAAACTGTAGCCTGTGAAGCGTCCACTGCCTGGTAAAACCTTCTCAGCCGGCAGGCTAAACCAAGTTGAAGGTAACTGACCATCAGGACTCAAATCCATTAGTGAGTTAGGGGTATATTTACCCCAAGTATGTGAAGACACCCCACCCCATCACCACAGAATGGGAGGATGAGAAAAATTTGTTCCAACAGTCATGAAGGCAGCTGAAATAGGTGCTGTGGAGCACTTAGAGCTTGGTTAGATGTCAAAGACACCAAGGTCATAAACTGCATCCGAGGCCATGGCCAGTGGTTCTGACTTTTGTTTTACAATGGATTTGATGACTCTGGAAGAGAGAATGAAGCTGACAACTTTATGCAACTTTGCTTCACTTATATCCATTTCACTAGCGACTCAAGACATCATCACCCCATGGTGTTATTGGTTTTCTTCTAAATGAAGGACAAGCAACAATCACTTCAGTCAATCAATTAAAATGCATTTATTAATCACCCACTAATTAATTACTATGCTAAATATTGAGAATATAGACAAAATGGAGACAAAAATGGAACAGCTCATTATTAATAAACCTATTGAGTACCTGCTATATGTAGGGCAATGGATACAAATTCATATGGCTCCAAGGTAGCTGCCTTCAGGGGAAGGCAGAAAAGGAATATATAGACAAATAAGGTAGTGAAAAAAATGAATGGTCACAATAAGTTATTGCTAAGGATTTTAAAGGGCCAAGCAGTCATGGGACTTTTTGCAATCGTGGAGAGGAACATATTAAGTTAAATAAATTTTAGGTGCCTCTGTGGTACAAAAGGGATGAGTGAGTGTGGTGCAAAGAGGACTGACTCTGGAGTCTGAGGACCTGAGTTCAAATTCCACCTCTGACAATTATTGCCTGCATGACCTTGGACAAGTCACATATAACTTTCTGGGGCCTGAGTTTCCTTATCTGTAAAATTCAGGGTTTGGGTGGGAAGAAGGCCTTTGAGTTCCTGTCTAGCTCTAGAATCTTGATCCTTTCTACTTTTATAGATGACTCCCGATAATCTGTTTCAGTTTTTGGTCACTGGGAGCATAGAGCTCCACATGGGTTGGAGGTTACTAAGAAGTGGTCTGTTCTGCTTTTAGCAGCACAATAAACTCTGAAACTCCAGTTTCCTTTCTCATTTAACAGAAAGTCACTGGGGATTTGAACAGGGCACGTTGAAAGGGAGCCTTCCTGATTCTGGCCAACCTTATGTTTTATCTCAGAGCTTGGGGAGGATGAAGCCTGATGCTTCTCATCGTTGTATGGGTCAGCGCTGATGGGGACCTGGTACTTTGAAAATGATAAAGCAGTCCTATATGGACTCTTGCCTCTGAAGAATCGATGACTCAGTGGACCTTTAAAAAGGAGGGAGTCTGACCCTGACTTTCTCTTCTGTTCTCCTCTTTCTAGCTGTGAATCTTGTCAGGACTGTTTCAAACTATTCTTGTAAGGGGTAGAAAGAAGGGAAGCTCACCTTTTTCTTCACCCCATTTGCCATGTGGTCACTAGCGTATGGAAGCTGAAGCCCAGGGTATGTCTAAGTGAGCCTGACCCTGGGTTTGGGGCTTCTTTTCCTGCGTATGTTCTCTCCTGATCTTATGTGAATGAATATTGATCCCAGGGTAGATGTGTCCTGGCTGGAAGGCCACACCTTGGGGGTATTTTGGTTACTGCTGATTGGGAGAGAAGTCCCCAGCGACTAGTCTAGCACTGTGGTAGAAAATGACCCCTGGAAGGCAGACACAAACCCTGGGCCTGAGGTGAATTGCAAAATGATTAACCAGCAGTTTCACAATCTGCAGGATCATGTTTCAGTGACCAGAATTGGGCTGGTTGTTGCTGACTTTGTATTTAGGAGAATGGGTACCATGCTGTAAAGTACAGTCTCTGTTTTCTTCCTCTTCTGCTCCAATAGGACAGAAGCTAATTTGAAAGCTTATCCTCTATTGTGAAGTTTCTTTTCTAATTTCTGTTTATTAAATTTTCTTTTGCTGGTCATAAAAATTCATTTGCCCTAACTGCTACAGTTGATTTATGTGTTGGCTTATTTGCAAAAAAGTAGGTTGTAAAAAATACATTTTTATTGATATATTTTTACATCACCAAAAGTTCCCCCTCTATCTGGTCCCCCCAGCCTAGAGAGCCATCCTTTATAGCCCCTTGATTAGAAAAAGAGGAAGGCAAAAAAAATTAGCAAAGCCAATTGGTACATTGAAAAAAATCTAAAATTATATTTAATATTCTACTCTTGTGGAATCCTTATTTCTTTCTCTTTTTTTGGAATCCTTATTTCTGCAAAGGAGATGGCAGGCGTTTTCTTATATAGCTTTCTGGGGTGCATGCTTGTTTTATGTAATTTTATCTCATTTTCTTTTTCTTTTTAAATTTTTTGTCATAAAAGTATTTTATTATTTTCTAGTTACATGTAGAAATAGTTTTCAACATTTGTTTAATTTTCTTTTTAAAATAAATTTTATTGATATAAAAAAGTAGGGCCGCATGAGGGAAGAATATTGGTATATAGAGGTACAGAAAGGACCAGGGTTTGAGTTCTGGTCCAGAAAGTGCCAGACTTTCTCCTGGCTGGGGACTGATCCAAACTGAGAGATGGAATTTTATGATTTTGAAATATTAGTAATTTTCTGGATAGACTTTCCAAAAGGCAGAACTAAAATAAAAGTCCCCCCCCCTTATGCCCTAGGCTAAAAATGAGCCAGACCATCATTTTGCTATCTGGAACAGGGTTGAACTGTTGGGATATATCTTTCTCAAAAGTCTACCATTTCCCCACATATGCACAAAGAAAGCTTTTTGAAGGTTAGTGACTAGTCAGCAGGAACTGCCCAATGGGAAGGGAAAAAAATGTGGCTTGAGAAAATTAAGTTGATTCTGTATTTTTTTTATTGGTCCTATTTACAATTAATTAATTTTGTTCTATAATTGCCCAAGTCATGCTTCTTTGTCTCTGAACATAGTTCACAAACTCAGATGGCCTGTAATGAGTTAAGTTTAAAAATCCACTTCTACCAATAATCACTGTTCTATTCTTGCCTCAAGGGATTCTGCTATCACTGAGGGATGCAGGCAAACACCAGGGAGTCTGATCTACTCTCTCTAACCTTGTAGGTGAACTCAAACAATGTACCTTTCTTAGTCATAGGAGTTAGTTAAAAGAAAACTTGTTATCCCTTCTAAATTCAGCTCCTGAAAAACTCCATGATATCTGTTTGCTGTCTTTGAAGGTCTATAAGCTGACCTGGTACATTTACAAGTTACATTGTCCATTCTTGTCTATCCTTGCCCAATTAAAGAAGGCCATATCTTTCTTCCAGGAACCAGGTAGTTTGCTATCCATGGTCCACTATCAATAGTGTCAGGATACAGATGGGGCCCATAAATCAATCAAGCATTTCTCTAAGACAGAAAGGGGTGATTGCTGGTCCCATGTGAATATAAGACCATTTTTCTTAATGTAATCAATCATGTTGTCTTCACCCCCATGATGCTTTCTTTGCCTACCCTGACCTGGTTTTGTTCTCTGCTTATAAAGAGGAGCTGTGCCTCCTTCTCTGGGTCTTTTGGCCTAACTGAGACAGCTATTTGACCTACTTTATTAAGCCCTGCTAATAAACTGATAAAAATTCAGAATTTTGTGCCTCAGTTTACCTTTATCATATTCTATCAAAACAGGCTGTTGCTGGCCAACAAATCCCACATTGTAAAGTTGAGGGCCAGAGGAAGGAAGATTTTTTTCCCCCTCTTGGATTCACTTTCTACATCAAACCTATACACAGACAGACACAAATATGCTCTATATGATGAAAAGGGTCGAAACATTTGGGACAACATTCTGCTGTCTCCTTCAACCTTGTAATCTAAAGGCCCTGTAATGATGATCCACCGGGGCAGCTAGGTGGTG
The DNA here is from genome assembly GCF_019393635.1 of Dromiciops gliroides. Lineage (NCBI taxonomy): Eukaryota > Metazoa > Chordata > Mammalia > Microbiotheria > Microbiotheriidae > Dromiciops > Dromiciops gliroides. The sequence continues at coordinate 175,460,371 of NC_057862.1, forward strand.
CAGTGGAGAGAGCACCGGCCCTGGATTCAGGAGTACCTGAGTTCAAATCTGGCCTCAGATACTTAACACTTACTAGCTGTGTGACCCTGGGCAAGTCACTTAACTCCAATTGCCTCACCAAAAAAAAAAAAAAATGATGATCCACCAATGGACAGGACAGATGGGATTGTTAAACTAGTTTTCATGTCTGTTGTATAGGTTGACGATTGTCTGGCTCCCATGGGGCTGTGGCTCCCTTTTGTCTCAAATCCCCTTACATTTTACATGAGTTTACATCAGCTACCCATTTGTGATCAGGTCTCAGACTGAAGTCATTGCGATGAGTGGACTGAAGAGAGGGCAGGATTTCAAGTTCACTATCCTGTCCTGGCTGGATTCTAGTCTGTATAGTGACTGATTGTTTCTTGTATTGTTCCTTTACTCCTTCATTTAGAAAGAGGTTGTAACCACATCTGATAACAAGTCTTGGGAAGCAGAGTAAAGATTTCAGGAGAAGGGAGTTTTTAGGCAGCAAAATCCCTGAGCTCTTTAGCTGTGAGGGAAGTCAGCAACATTTGCCAAAGAGCTATACACCTACCTGAGAGAGAGCCTAGTGGTGGCAATTAGGAAGGAGCTTCTGTTTGTTTCACAATGGCCAGAGCATCAGTTATGATCTCCTTGTCCTTATTCTCAGGAAATAATGTGTCTTCGTTTCTGTTCCTTTTTCTCACGGTTCTTCCAACTCTTTCCCTACAACAGACATCTCTATCTGTCAATGACTGTTAAGTCAATTGGAAGGACAACTTTTGATCAAGATGGTAGTACAAAAAATTCTGAGAACAATTGATGGAAAAATTGATTAGAGCTTGTTTATTTAAGTGTAAGTTGCCTAAGCCCTTCCAGTGTTCTGCCTGAAGGTGGCAAAGTTTCTGATGCTAATGAACTTTCCCAGGGTTCTTCAGGTAAACAACTCCTAGCCTGCCATACCCCTTTAGTGGTATCAAGAGTCTAGAATCACAACAGTATAGTAGGCCTAGACTGTAGTAGATTGAACATCTTGGTATGGGGTGGGGAGAAAAATGTATATATTTTTTCTTTCTATACTTTAAAAGTAAATGTTCCTTTGTAAAAACTCATCTGACTCTTAAGTGGTTAAATTGAACTGAGGTATAGGTGGTGTCTAAAATTAGGAGAACACAATCAGTGGAGGCTTGAGCCAGTGGCAGAGACTGAAGGCACCCCCCCCGCCCCCAACTGCCTTAAGAATACAGGAGAATTTTGAGAGAGAGAGGTGAAATGGAAACAACTAGCCTTCAGTCAGTGGGGGCCAGGGGAGTCACTGTGGCAAAGGTATGGGCTGAGAAGGACCTCTTGTGTCTTTCTGTGCTAAAGTATATTTACATTTCAGAGGGATGATTGCAAGCATTTTCCTAGAAAATCTGTTCCTCTCCCAAAGGATAAGACAATTAAAAATTTCCATGCTGTGGGTGAGGAGGTAGCATAGCCCAAAATTCTGTTTGCTTTTAAGAATCATGTCCATGGTCGTGTGAATGATGAGTCGGGGAGGTTACTATGGTTACAATCACTATGATGGGCTCCCAGATGAGAAAGATGAATCAGCAGAGGACAAAAAAGGCTGAGATCCCATTGAATTCCTGCCATTCTTGAGGAGTAGAAGTAGGTGGGATTTGGATGACATGATGAAAGTTGTTTTTGATGAACCTGGTTGAGACAGCTAGGTGATGCACTGGATAGAGCCCTGTACCTGGAGGCAAGAAGATTTGAGTTAAAATCTGGCCTCCGACGTTTACTGCCTGTGTGACTGACTTTGGGGAAGTCACCTAATCTCTGTCTGCCTCAGTTTTCTTAAGTGTAAAATGAGATAATGATAGCACCTACCTGCCAGGGTTGATATGATGATCAAATGGGACATTTGTAGTGCACTTAACATAGTGACTAGCACTGTATAATTGCCCTTAATAATTACTTGTTCCCTTCTCTTCCCACAGAGTATGTCATGCTTTTGGTGTCTGTGCCTCAGTTGATATCTTAGTGAAAGCCCCAAAAAACTTTATTTATTGTCAGTGTCTAGATTAGGAGTTCTTAACTCTTGGCCTATGAACATAAAAAAAATTATAACTGTATATCAATAGAATTGATCTCTTTTGTTATTCTTTGTATTTTATTTCATGAATTTAAAAACAGTATTCTGAGAAGGGGTCAGTAGACTTCACTAGACTGCCAAAGGGGTCTATAACACAAAAAAAGGATAAGAAACCCTCATCTAGATTCTCAAAAATCATGGCCAACAGAGACAAGGAAACAGAGTTTGTCTCTAGAGACTTTGTATTGAAAAACATCATCTTTTACTTTGATAAAATTATGATGATTTGTTATCAATATGAAAATTGTAAAATATTTTATCAATAAATGAACATGTTATGTTTTATTGTATGTTTAAAATTTGTATGTCTTAAAATTGTAATTAATTATTCTCTTTTATTTGAATAATATAAAAAGGTGGATATATTTATGTGGGAGTTGAGCTCAAAGATATATAATATTTTTAGCAATTACTTTGTGCCCAGAACATTTTGAAAATTCTGGATTAAGGTGAGAACCTAAGAGTTCCATGGTTGAGAGTCAAAAAAACCCACCCTGCAGCATTGATAAAGGAGATGAGTAAATAGTTTTGTCCTCAGAGTCGAGGTAAGGGATGGTAATATAATCTGCCTGTATTACCCAAATCAATCTGTGGCTAGACTTTGGTTATTTTAGGAGAAGAAATGATCAGTTTTATGCTTTAGTGTTTTGTTACTCTTAGTTTCCTAGTAAAATTTGCTCTTGAATTTGTCTCAAATGAACTTTGAAGAAAAAAGGACTTGTCTATACCTATATCAGGAAAGGGATTTGTGTCCAGGAAGGAATATGCTGGTACATGTTTAACAATTGACTCTCCAAAGAGAAAAAGTATCCACTACCCCTGTTTAAGTTTAATTTGCATTATTAATATTTTCTCCATCACATTCTTAAGTCTAGATAATAATAAAAAATCATAAATCAAGCCCTAATTTGTAGGCTTTGTGGATTTCTGAGATATAATATGATCACACTGAAAATTTAACAATCAACTCTTCCAAGAGGTTAGAGCTGGCTCTAGCATATCCCTGGATCTAAGTATTCTGGGAAGCCAGTTGTGGCAACAGCAAAGCTTCCCACAGCCAGTTCTTAGTGATGTGGGATGGAATTAGGGTCAAATTGATCATGAGTCATCCCAAAAGAATTATAAGACTCAGTGACTAAGTTTCCCAAGTTTTATTGCAATGCTGTGAGTGACCACAGGGAGAGAACCAGAAAAGTGGAAAGGTATTTCCCAAATAAGGAAAGAAAAAACAGTTATATTTATAGTATAGATAAATTGATTATCAGTCTCATTATAATAATCTCCACTTTAGGAAGGTACAGGGGAAGGCCTGTCCTACTTATTATAATAATCTCCACCTTTGGGAGGTACAGGGGAGGGCCTATCCTAATTTGGAGTTCCTGGGGTCCTAAGCCAACCCCCAAGGTGGGTACCTTTTTTTCACGGAGGTGTGTTTTTGGGGTTTACACATCATAGGGTGAATCTGGGGACAAATTTGGCCTTTTCTGCGCATGTCTCTTTCTGATTCCCATGCTTAGTTTCAAAACATCTTCATTTATCATTTCTTTCTAGTCTAAATTTCTATAGCCTGTCATTTTTTTCATTGTTATATGACCTGCCCCTTTATGTTCCCATTATGGGTACTGATTACTGTGGGTAAGAGAACTTAGCATCCTGACTTGTAAGTTATCCATTAACTAGGATATGAATCCCTTTTAGAGCTAATATATGAATTAGAGCTTGGATCTTAGGTTTTTCTGTTAACCCCCTTTTCACCTCCTACATCATTAGGATGAAACTGTGCTATATTTGACTTCTAAGAGACTTGAAAACACCACAAAAGAGAACTTGGAAGTGGGTTCAGCTAGAATTGCTGATCTTTTCCTTAATGGGGTTTCCTAGGAGGGATGTACACACCACACAGTACATGGCACATAGTACATGGTACACAGTACACTTTTCATGGCACATGGTACATGGAACATAGTACATGGTACACAGTACACAGTATATAGTACATGGCACATAGTACGTGGTACATGGGACACGGTACACAGCACATGGTATATGGCACATGGTACATGCTACACAGTACATGGTACATAGTACACGGTACACAGCACATGGTACACAGTATACGTGTCAAATTAAGCCTGATTTATTTCTGATTGATTACTGCCCCTTCTTGAGTTCATGAGAAAAACTGGGGCAAACAGGGGCAGTGACTTGCCCAGGGTCACACAGGTAAGTATCTAACTCTAGGCCCAGCACTCTAAGCATTGTGCAACCTAACTGTCCTATACACTATACCATACTTGACACCATGGCACACAATACATGGTACACCCACACCTGGCACGTGGTACATGGCACACAGAACACAGCACATGGTACATAGCACATGGTACATGGTACGTGGTACACGGTACATGGCACATGGGACATGGCACACAGCACACAGTTCATGGTACATGGCACATGGTACACATGTCAAATTAAGCCTGATTGATTCCTGCCCCTTCTCGAGCTCATGAGAAAAACTGGGGCAAACAGAGGCAGGGACTTGCCCAGGGTCACACAAGTAAATATCTAACTCTAGGCCCAGCACTCTAAGCATTGTGCAACCTAGCTGTCCTATACACTATACCATACTTGACACCACAGCACACAATATGTGGTACATGGTACACCCGCACATGGCACATGGCACATAGTACACAGAACATGGCACATGGTACACGGCACACAGAACATGGCACGTGGTACATGGCACATAGTACACAGTACACAGCGATGCTACATGGCACATAGTACATGGCACACAGTACATGGCAATGCTACACGGTACATGGTACATGGTACACGTGTGAAATTAAGCCTGATTTATTTCTGATTGACAGCTCTTTCTTCATAGCATCAGGCTGCTTAGCAAGGTGGGAGCCTATTGCTGGAATCATACATCTGTTATCCATCTTCTTTCACCCTATCCCTCTTCAAAAGGGATTTGCGGAACTCATGACACAATCACTCCAAAAAACATCCAAATAATGCCATAGGAAAATGCCCAGAGCAGCAAAACTCACAGAAGAATGTGCTGAAATAATCTTCTAAGCAAGAACAGCTTGGAAGGTCAGAAGGAGGGAGCTGCTGTACTGATACAGGAATCGGGCCCAACCCCACAGTCACCCTGACACAGATCCAGTTCCAGGAAGGCCTCACCAGAGAGGGACACCCCCAGAGCCTCTGAATCAGCTGAAGCGCCAGTGTCGTCTGGAACTAAGCTCACAGTCTGGTGAGAGGGCTGAGTCCTGGGCAGGGGGGAGACTACAGGGGTCTATGCTGGTGCTGAGGCAGAACTTGGGTTTTTCACCCCTGCTGGGAACCAGGAGGTAGGCTTGAGCAGCAGTGGCCCAATTGGGGAAGGAACACAGGCTTGTTGGAGCTAACAACCGCAACACACAAAGCTGGTTGATTAGCAAGTTGGCCTGGGGTCATCTACGGACCAGGGAACAGGCCAGGCAAGTGAAGAACCTGATCCTCCTTAAATCATACCACCTGGGACTTCTTAAGCTTGGGATACTGCAGCCTGGAAACAGTGCCCCACTGTAAGGAGCTAAAAGTCAAGGAAAAGAAAGTCAAGATGAGCAGACAGAGAAAGGGATTTCTGATTGATTCCTGCCCCTTCTCTAGTTCATGAGAAAAACTGGGGCAAACAGGGGCAGTGACTTGCCCAGGGTCACACAAGTAAGTATCTAACTCTAGGCCCAGCACTTTAAGCATTATGCAACCTAGCTGTACTATACACTATACCATGCTTGACACCACGGCACACAATATGTGGTACATGGTACACCTGCACGTGGCACGTGGTACATGGCACACAGAACATGGTACATGGTACATGGTACATGGCACACTGTACATGGTACATGGTACACATGTGAAATTAAACCTGATTGATTTCTGATTGATTCCTGCCCCATCTCCAGCTCATGAGAAAAACTGGGGTAAACAGGGGCAGTGACTTGCCCAGGGTCACACAAGTAAGTATCTAACTCTAGGCCCAGCACTCTAAGCATCGAGCAACCTAGCTGTCCTATACACTATGCCATACTTGACACCATGGCACACAATACGTGGTACACAGTATACCTGCATATGGCACATGGTACATGGCACACAGAACATGGCACGTGGTACACAGCACATGGTACATGACACACAGCACATGGTACATGGTACACAGTACATGGTGCATAGCACATGGTACATGGTACCGTGTACTGTGTAATGTGTGCTGTGTTCTGTGTGCATGTGCCATGTGTCATGTCCTGTGTTCCATGTACCATGTGCTGTGTGCAGGTATACTGTGTACCCTGTATTGTGTGCCGTGGTGTCAAGTATGGTATAGTGTATAGGACAGCTAGGTTGCTCGATGCTTAGAGTGCTGGGACGAGAGTTAGATACTTACTTGTGTGACCCTGGGCAAGTCACTGGCCCTTTTTGACCCAGTTTTCCTCATGAGTTGGATAAGGAAATGGCAAACCACTGAAATGACCATGTACAGTGTACCATGTACTGTGTGCCATGTACCATGTATTGTGTATCATGTTCCATGTACTGTGTCACTGAAATGAAAAGAATGAGAGTTCTGAATTTGAGAGACCCACTTACCCAACTTGAGCCAGCAACTTTGAGTCTAGACTGGGATCTGCAAAATGTCAACCTGAAACTTAACCCCCATTGCCTCACAAAAAGAAAGGAAGGAAGGAAGAAGTAAAGAAATAAATGAAACAAAGACCAGTTGTAATTTCTCTTCTATGCTGTAAATTAACCCTTCCAATCCTACAAGGTTAAGACAAAAAGAAGGGTGAATATATGATTCTTTAATTTCTGAAACTATTCAGTAAGCAATCAAGGAGTTCCTAGGGAATACCTGAATTTTTTAATAGGCAGATTAATGAAGAGAAGTCTAAGTTTGGAAATAGAGGGTTTTAGTAAAATATTGGCTTAACTGTTAGTTTGCTAGTTTCAGATGATTTAAGCATGTTGAGGAGGTGTATGAAAGTTTGATTTTGTTTTAAGTAAAAAGGTGGAATGAATGGGTTAGGAAGATGTTTGCTGACCATGTGGTCTTGTGATGTCTAAAATTAAATGTAGGGAAAATTAGCTAGGGTTTACTTATAAATTAGAAGCTTTAGCACCAGTTTTGGGCATTAAGCATTTATTAAAGCATACTAGGTATTAGTAAAAGAGAACACCTGGGTCAGAAAGATAAGAAAAGGCCTATCTAGCCTAGAGCTCCAGCCTCTTTTGGTTCTTCCTCAAGTCCTCTACTGCCAGCCTGTTCGAGAGTGGAACTACAAGAGGAAGCTCCTCCTGTGTCCCAAGAAGAGGCTGTCCTTCCACACTGCTTCAAGCCAATTGGCTAGCATCATCCAAATCCATTGGTTCACTGGACTTGAGGAAGTCCATGTTGAGGTCAGAGTCCATAGCCTCTGAGAATACACCCTCTTGAGAGCCAGGCAGGTGTGGTTTCAATCAAGTCAACTTCAAGTGAGTCTATCAGAAGAGTCAGTCAATCCAATCAATCTAATCAATCCAAATCAATACCCTCCAGCCTGGGCCCTCGGGTGTTGGCAAAGTCCATTATTTTCTCACAGTCTGAAGTACTATGATTTAAGAACTTATACTGTTAATTAAGCTATTTGAAGTTGTAGGGGGCCGAAATTTAATATATGAGCATTAATTGGGTGACTCACCAAAATATTGGGGTCCCAGAAATAATATGGGACCTCTAGGTTCAAAGTTCCCTACCCTCTGAATTGCCCTTTTAGATATTTCTCCCAGGCCAATAAGAAAGGAGCCTTACAGCTTCTTTTCCACAAAAGTATCATATTTTATTACTTGGGAATTAATTAAACAACAAAGGTGAAATAAATAAAAAATCAAAGATAAGGAAATAGGGAAAAAGAAATACAGATAAATTCTCTTAACTCTAACTAAGTCTATAAATCCCCAGATAGTTTCCAATTAAGCTAATTCAAAGGAATGCAGGGTTTTTTGTGTTCATTCACCACTCCTGGAAAGTCTGCTAGCTTTCTTGTATCACCAGGAAACTGAGCAGAGAGAGAGCGGCCAAGCACTAGAGAGTTCTCAAAGCGACTCCTGGCCTCCCCTCAATGAGCATTCAATCTCCCTCCCTCAAAAGGGGAGGTCCTTCAAAAACTGCCTATGGAGAGTTCTCCTTCTGACCTCAGTAGCATAAGTAACTTCAGGGTGGGCCAGGTGTGGCCCCTCCCAAATGAGTCAGCTAAATTCCAATAATTTTTACCGCAAATAATTTTCACCACATTCCCCCCTTTGTTTCTTTGAAAAACACTTGTGGTTTGCTTGATGAAACAGCCAAAAATAACAGAATGTAATACCCTATGCTAACAAACAATATGTTAATAAAAATATAGAAAAGGGAGAAAGGGGAAGTTTTGTCCAGAGGGGCAGTCCCTCATGAACCGGCGCTTTGATGCTGGCCTGCAGAGGGAGGGCCTCTGCAGAGAATACATGTTACAAATGGTGTATATAATAACAGAAGGGAAAAAAGAAAAACAACAAAACAAAACTGTTCATTTAAAGTCTTTGAGATCTTGTATAAAACGATAAACAGGTTTACCATCTGGCCCAGGCTTGGGTTTTTTAACTGGCAAAATGGGAGTATTGCATGGAGAATGATGGCATGGAACAATAATACCCTGGCTTTTCAAAGCATCAATTACAGGGGTGATTCCTTCTATAGCTTCTTTAGACAATGGATACTGTGGAATAGATGGGGTTGGTTCCCCTTTAACTTTAAAGGTAACAGGTGTGGCAGATTTAAGGAGCCCCACTTCAGTAGGGGATGAGGCCCATAAGGACTCAGGAATATCAGAAGGGATTTTGGCTATATCTCCTACTTCTCCTTGAGCTTCTGTAAGCAAAATTAGTAATAAATGAACAGTATCCTCTGGCAATTGTAGGGAGACAGCCCCATCTGGAGCACAAGCTAAATTCCAATAATTTTTACCACAAATAATTTTTATCACAGAGCTATTGTTTTAATCAAGTATTTATGATTGTTAAAAAAAAGTAAAATAAAGTTTGTGCCCTGTTTGCATGGACAGTGTGAACAGTAAATTTTGTGAGTAAACAGTTTGGAAACTTTTGAAAAAACACAGGGGGTGGTGGTATACTGTCTCTTTAAAACCTGGCAGTAACAACACTTAACCCTTCTTTGGTTAACAAAAAAAAAAAAGAGAAAAGGTTTGTGTGAATTGGGGAAAAAAAGGTGAGGTGAAAGTTGTTATGTGAAACCTCTTACCTGTGTGTCTCCTGGTAAAATTTTTTTTTTATTGTAACTAGAAGGTATGATTAGAATGCAAGTATGTTAATATTTTATTGTTTTCTAAATGTGTGGTCACTCAATATGCAAAACAACTAGGTACATTAATGCTCAGGTTTGTCATCTGCCTTCTAATGCTTACACAGTCATGTTATTATTTTACTTCTAGTGATAAATTTTAGAAGGGGAAAAGGGGAGATATTTAGCATTTTTAAAGTATTTTATCTCTTGAAGGTTTGGTGAATATTCCGTTAAACATCAGGATACATTTTAAGCTCTTTCTCAAAGATATTTTCAGGAAATAATGTGTACATGTTCAATGAACACTTATGTGATTTAGAAGGCCTGCTATCTTATTTGTGAGCTAATTTGTTTCAATGACAATTTGATATTGATAACAATTATGTCCAAACCTACTGTGATTTGTGAGGCTTTCTTAATGAAGGGGAAAGCTTTTCTGGGACCCTGAATATTCTCTTTGAGTTTCATTCTTAGGTTTGGTGTGTCCTGCTTATAACTCTCTGAGTATATTTCTATTATAAGAGTAGACAGAGGGGTAGCTAGGTGGCGCAGTGGATAAAGCACTAGCCCTGGATTCGGGAGGACCTGAGTTCAAATCCAGCCTCAGACACTTGACACTTACTAGCTGTGTAACCCTAGGCAAGTCAATTAACCCTCATTGCCTAGCCAAAAACAAAAAACAGAACAAACAAACACACACAAAAAGAATAGAGTGGAAGTTTGTTATTGCAATATTGAATCAATTGTTTATTAAATTAATACTAAAGCATCTAAATTAGTGTAATAAGCTGTGAGAAAGATCTTGCTGTTTTGATCTGAATTTATTGGTATTAAGCAATAGTTAAATTAGTGTCTGAACTTGTCATATGTATAAGATATGTTAGTGAACAATGGTAACTTATGAGCTATCTTCTATCACCTTAATGGGGAATTTGAGTTGAAAGATGTTCCCATTGTTTAAAGGAATTCTGAGGGGCAGTATCCTATGTTTATGCTCACATGGTTAATACCTGAACCTATTTTATTATTATGTGAAACATTTTCTAGTCTGTTCTCTGTATGTAATTTGGGATTATTTACACTTATTTCAACTTTTTTGCTGTTTGTTCTCAAGCATCTTAAAGCAAATTAATTTGTTTGGTGTTAACTTAGAGATGAAAAGCATCTATTTAACTTAAGTACAAGTATAGTGAATGGTTGCTATCTAGGATATATGATCCTTGAGAAGTGAGTTCACTTGCAGTACTGATTAGTGGAACTTGCATTTTAATACAATACGGGGGGAGGTGGGGCAGCTAGGTGGTGCAGTGGATAAAGCACCAGCCCTGGATTAAGGAGTTCAAATCTGGCCTCAGACACTTGACACTTGACATTTACTAGTTGTGTGATCCTGGGCAAGTCACTTAAGCCTCATTGCCCTGCAAAACCAAAACAAAAAAGAAGACATTATGGGTTTTTTACATGTGTGCACTTCAGGTGGAGTTATCTTGGGGAAGGTTGGGAGAATGACTTTTGGCAAAGGCTGAGGTAGGCTTCTTCTGACTCAATTTCCTCAATATGACACATGGAATGTAAACTATCCCACCTGGCTTATTTTAAGCATGGCACACTGCATTTGGCTGTTTACAAGAAAAAGTGCGGAAATGTAATGGCAGTCTAGTAGGCCTGGGTCCAGTTAGGGATACTCTGACCCTGAGGAGGACACTCTGACCTAGGATAAATATGGTTGCTCAACTTGCTGGGGTCAGTTAAAGATTACTCTTTTCTTAGAAAAGCAAAGTAGTTAATTTAACCAGATAGTCGTTAGTCAAAGCAGACATGTCACAGACACTTAGAAAGTTAGGTACCTTGAAATTTATAACATGAGCCAATTGGGAGCCAGTTGTGTTTGCTGTGTGTAAGGGGCTAAAATTCTAGATATGATGTCTAAAATCTAATGAGTGGTCACCCCAAATTAGAAGCTTTAGCAAAAGTTTAGACTTTAAAGAATTTATTAAAGAGTAATCAGAAGTAGGTGAGGAGAGAGAGGTAAAGATCTAACTATTTCTAAGAGACCCCAGCATCTGACCTCTCCAAACCAAGGTCAGGAACCCAAAAGACCCCAACACTTCCTTCCTCCTCCCAGAAGCCTCCTCTCCAACAGGAAACAGGGCCATCCACACACACAGAGCTCCAAGCTAATTGGCTGGTAGCTCTGGTTGACAAGTCCCACAGGTGGTTCTACCAATGTAACTTCTGGACACCAAGCTGACCTTCAAAATCCCAGAAAAGGTCAGTTCTGGACACTAAAGTCACATGGCTTGTCCTCGCATGCCTTCTCCTCATGGCAGAGCTTCCCTACAGTATCTCTCCAGCAGGAGTGCCATTCTAATTCTCACATATGTGATTAGGACCAGGTAGTGACAATAATCTCAAGTTAGCAAAGTGGCATATTTACTATTTCATGTATCCCACTCCCCAATAGCTAGAATCTTCATTCCTCAAATGGCTGTAACTTTTCAGTCCTAAGTCTCTCTCCCCGCACCCCTTTCTCTCCTCTATAAAATGATCACTTTCTCCTTTATTTGGGGAGTTGAAGTTTAGACTTCTCCCAGCCATACCTCTGTGTGCCAAATAAGAAAAACTTTTACTTAAATTTTGACTGGATGATGTGTGTGAGTAATTCTTTGATAGAGGGATATTTTCAGATCCAGTTTCACAGTGTCATTAATGAAAACCACTGCCACCACCACTGCATCCTTTAAGGAAACATTTATCATTTTGATGATCCCAAAGAAAAGATTCAGTTCCATACTTGGGCTCTTTGTCCCATATTGAAAATGACCAGTGCTTAGTAAAGTTCCTGTCACATAGTGGACAACTTATTAAATGCTTGTTGATTTTATTTGACCAAATTAGACAGTTCTGTCTTCTAATTAAAACCTCTTACAAATAACTTCCCATCCAGTCTTTCTTTTCTTTTCTTTTCTTTTTTTGGTGAGGCAATTGGGGTTAAGTGACTTGCCCAGGGTCACCCCATTTAGTCTTTCTGATCTTTCTCAGTTTCTTACAACTTTATCATGTCCTTTGTCCTTTAATCAAAAAGCCCATGAACTGAACAGAACACAGCACTTAACATGATGCTTGGCCCATTGTAGACACACCTTAAAACAGTCTTGTTGACAAGATCCCTCCTTGGAACTTTCTTTTTTTTTTTTTTTTTTTTTTAGTGAGGCAATTGGGGTTAAGTGACTTGCCCAGGGTCACACAGCTAGGAAGTGTTAAGTGTCTGAGGCCGGATTTGAACTCAGGTACTCCTGACTCCAGGGCCGGTGCTCTATCCACTGCGCCATCTAGCTGCCCCTCCTTGGGACTTTCTGATTTTGGGGGATCTTTCTTATGAGAAACCTTGGATTTGCTGCCTCCAGACCAAGTACCTCAAAGGTTTTTAGAATTTGTCAGTGGCACCAGTACTTTCTCTTGGACATAATTTCTCATTCTAGTTTATGCAAAGAGATACTTGGTATTCACATATTGATGATGAATCATCTCTTTCCCCCATATCTGGAAAAAGGAATGAGAAGACTGCAAAGGTAGAAGGGGGGCTAGGCCATTAAGGTCTTTGAATATCAAACAGCATTTTGTATTTGATGTTAGAAGTGATAGGACCCACTGGAGTTATTGAGTAGGGGGTTGGGGTATGACATGGTCAGAATTGGCCTCTATAGTAATAGGGAAGGTGGTAGAGGAAGTGTTTAGGGGGAAATGTAATGAGTTCTGTTTTGGACATATTGAATTTAAGATGTCTACTGGACATGGGGAGGAGGGAGGCATTAGAAGACTGGAAAGGTAGGTTAGGCTATGAAGAGTTTTGAATACCAAATGGAGTATTTTGTGTTTGATCCTAGGGGTGATAGGGAGCCAATGGAGTTTATTGAGTGGATGGGTAGGGTCACATGATCAGGCCTGCCCTTTAGGAACATTTGGTGGCTGAATGAAGAATGGATTGGAGTGGGGAGGCAGGAAGACCAACCAGTAGGATATTGCAATAATTCAGGTGTGAGGTGATGAAGGCCTCAACCAGAGTGATGACATTGTCACAGGAGAGAAAGGGGCATATTCAAGAGATATGTGAAGGTGAAACTGACAGACCTTTGAAACAGATTGGATATTGGGTAGAGGGATAATGAAAAGTCAAGGATGATACCTGGGTTTCTCAGCTGGATGTGGCTTCATTTCATTTGAAGAAACTGAGGCAAAAAAGTTAAATAACGTATCCAGAGCCACATAGCTAGTGTTTGAGGCCAGATTTGTACTCAGATCTTCCCCCGCCTTTTTTTGTTTGTTTGTTTGTTTGTGGGGCAATGAGGGTTAAGTGACTTGCCCAGGGTCATACAGCTAGATATATGAAGTAACTGAGGCCAGATTTGAACTCAGGTCCTCCTGAATCCAGGGCCAATGTTTTATCCACTGCGCCACCTAGCTGCCCCCGTACCTAGATCTTCCTTACTCCAGTCCTAGCTCTCTGTTTCTTGCATTATGGTGTTCAGGTCCTTTCACTTGTCATGGTCTTCTGGGAAGACATAATCCTTAAATTGTCTCTATATAACTTACCCAAAATCAATGTTTCATTTGTATGGGAATCATGCTTTCTTTTAATGGTATTGCTTTTTGCTTCCATATTGTCCTTCACTTCCATGTATTTCTATTACCGATTAATTGTCCTCCCTTTTGTTTCCCTGGTGAGACTTATCATGTGGATTTAAGTTTTTCTATTCTGCTAGGTATTTCTACGGTGCAAGCCATAAATTCTGTTTTCACAATTTGATTTTTCTTTCAAACTATTCAGGAACAGCCTGCTATGGTTCCATATTCTCTTGGGAATCCATAGAACCTCTGCCTCATCAAGTGTTGATTTATTTTCCTTTGTCTTGAAATATTTATTCATAAATTTTTTGCATGATTTCACATGTATAATTGATATGTTGCTTGCCATCTCAATGAGTAGGAGAGGGGAGGGAGGGAGAGAATTTGAAAAAAAGAAATAATAACAAATAACTCAAAATTAAGAATTGTTATAAATAAATATTTTTTAATAAAAAATGTATTCATAAATGCCTGGAGTCTTTTACTTGATTTGGAGACCATATTCCCTGCTGTAATTAATATCTTTCCTGTTGATTTTTCTGCTTATGCACCAGGTAATTAATTCAGTTTTCTTCTTCCTGAGATCTTTGGTAATTTCAGTCTTTTTATATTATTTTCCCCCTTTTGCTACCTTTCTGACTCTACTCACATTTGATAGCAGTTTCCCTGGAGACTGGATCTCAAAACTGTCTTAGCCTCTTCCCATACTAGGCAATTCATAGTTCATCAGCCTTGGTTTCTGCCCCAAGTGACTTTTAGGGGTATAGAATTGGACCCAGATGGATGCTTGTCTCTTTCTCTCAGTCTTAGTGGAGTTCCATACTCACACATGTGTCTTGTCTCAGTTCTCTTTGTCCCCCAGTTTTCTGGCTGAGTTCTATTGTGGCATAGTGCTGACTTATTGCTGTCCCAGCCTGAGCAAGCTTCTGCCTTCAGATTTACAAGACATGGTAGGATAGAGTTGGGATTTGTTGCAAGCCTAATCACTCAGCTTCTATAGCCCTGCTGTCTGAACATGGTGGGAGGTGGGGGAGGGGATACTTAGTAAGTGTATTTAGGTTTAGTCGTTATTAGCCTTCTCTGTTTTTAGTTCATTTTTTTTTTTTGTTTGTTTTTTTTTGCTTCATTCCATGGAAACAGCTGAAGTTGCTATATCTCTAGTGCAAGTTCCTATTTTGGAGAGGCTTGAGAAGTCATGAGAATCAGAGAAAATGTTTAATCCTCTATGTTGTTGGTCATATGACCTGGAAAAGATATTCTAACATTAGATGCAGATAATGAAAGTTAGAGAAATTCTACACAACTTGAAAATACCCTCTAAATTAAGACAATATATACCTTGATACTTAGTGACTTCAATGCAAATATGGGGACATAAAAATGATAAAAATATGTGGGAAATGCTTGTTTAAATTTAAGAAATGAAAGAAACTAAAGTTTTTTAGACTAATAAATCTTGGCCTTGTATATATTCAAGTTTTTTTTCCCCAAGGACAGAGTCAGAATGCACATGGATAACAACATATACCATCACAAACATCTATTTTGATAATAGCTTAAAGCACTGTCAGCCAACTAGCATTTATTAAGCAACTACTATGTGCCAGACACTGTGCCATCTCCTGGACACATAAATAAAGGCCAAAAAATACTCCCTGCTCTCAATTCTAATGGGGGAGACAATATGCAAGATATATACAAGAATATACACAGATGTAAGGATAAAAGATATATGGAGAATAAATCTCAAAGAGAAGACATTTAAGATTAAGGAAGACCAGGAAAGACTTTTTGTAGAAGGTAAGACTTTAGCCGAGATTTGAAGGAAGCCATGGAAAGTAGGAGGAAGAGATGAGGAGGGAGAGAGTTCCAGGCATGGGCAACAGTCAATGAAAATGTAGTCAGGAGATGGAATGGTTGCCGAAGAAGCTGCTGTTTCCTGCTGGTGTCTAGTGAGTATCATTGGATTACAGAGTAGGTGAAGGGTGTAGGGAGTAAGAAGAACTAAAAGGTAGGAAAGGGACAGTTTATGAAGGACTTTGAACACCAAACAGAAGATTTTATATTTTGATTCTGGAGTCACTGGAATTTGTTGAATGAGGGGTGAGGTGTGTGATATGATCAGACCCGCATTTTGGGAAGATCAGTTTGATAACTGAATCAGTTTGATAGGACAGATTGGAGTGGGGAGAAACTTAAGTCAGGGAGACCAGCCAGCCAGCTATTGCAATAGTCCAGACAGCAAATAATTGGATAGTTATGTGGGCCCTATATTAGCATGTAGTTAGAATATCAACTGTCAAAATCAATACTGTTTTTTAAAAGGATAACTTTTAAAAAAATCTATTTAAATAAGACTTTGTTTCTGAAAAATTAGAAATAAAAAGTAGATACTGACTTTGTTTATCAATATTTCTTTAAGATGTTTAACTGATATAAAATAATTACAAAAATGGGGAGGCCAAAAAAAGCATCAAAATCACCTGGAGGAAAATAGAGAGAGGTCCTGAATCTTCCCTTCTCTTGACATAAGTGATCTCATCTTTAAACTAGCCTTCATTTCAGCAGGTTTAGGTTTTTCTTTCATCTAAAAGGCCAGTAATAGATTAGTAGATTAGGAAGCTTCTTGTCTTTCTTCTTAAAAATAATTAACTTCCCTGTCTTGTTTCCATGGCCAACTGAAGGCAGATTGTGGTATGAATTAAATGTCTTTCATTTTTTCTTTTCATCTTCTAATATATATGCTGCTAAGAAATGGCTTATAAGTGGAGCCTCTGTGGTTGACAGATGAAAGGCAATAAAAACTCCATTATGAGATTCAGTTAAAATCACATTTTCTCAAGAGCATTTCTTGAAACTGGAAGATGGATAACAAATAGGCATAAAATGGTACAGATTTGAAAATGTTTTTATATGTGTCTGTTTTCATCATTGATGACAATGCAACTAGATCATTTGGTCTCAAAGCCTTATTGCTATATAAGGAGGTAGAAATGACACTTATGGTGTGGCAAATGACCTAACCAAACTCTCCAGCCAAGGCTGTAGTAGAGGAAACATTATTTCAAAGGCACTCAGGGATTGATTATAATATAGTTCAAACAGGGGAAGATACAAAAAGAAAGAAAAAGCATGGGCAGTATTATTACCCCAAAAGGTAATTGGGAACACATGAGCATCTATAGATACATATTTTGAAGGCATTTTAAATTTCTAATTCAGTTCAAAATTCTTCCCTGGTATTTTATCATCTCTTTGAAATCTAGCCTGCTCAAAAATCCATACTGACATTTTATCATACCACATCAAACAGCACATGTAGCCAAGGATGTTATACCATGTGGTCCAGAGACCAAATGGCAATTCTGGGGATCATGAAGGGGTATATAATCTTTCCAAAAACCTGCTTTTAAATTTATGTAGCTAATATGAGTTTTTCTTTTGAGAATGTCTACTAATCAAAAGTAGAGGCAGCTCCATGATAGAAGTTATTTAGGTGGGTCGAGGTTAGTCAACAGCTGTGACAAAATGTTAATTCAGCCACATTTTGATACTCATACTCTCAGCCTCTGGTTTGGTTTATGTAACAGGTAAATAGTTCAGCTACTCTGAAACAAAGTGAGATGGGGAAATGGACTAAATAAGTTTAAAATAGACAGGGAAGAGGCAGAGACAGAATGGATGCAAGAGCTAATGCTTAGCTCCACCCTGAGCCTCAAAGGCCATCAGGATAAAAAGGAGCCTCAGGGTTTTATGTGTTCCTAAGATAGGTTAACACAGAAAGAAAGACAAAGGATCATAGATCTAGAGATGGAAGGAACCCAAGAAGCCAACTGGAAAGTAAACAGCTTGAACCAGTTATACCCAAAGGAGATCTGGGCTGGAGGCAGCACAGTTGTGAGAGTATTGAGAGACTGATATGCAAGGTATCAGACAAAGGGGAGGATATCAAAGTGATGGAAAAGTCTTGGGCCTTTTAGCAAACGACAACAACTGAAAGGACATCAAACATTATCAAGATATATGCCTTTTCTACCATATGTTTATCTTTATTGAGTTGAAGACATTTTGGAAGAATATATTAGTAAGGAAAAAAGGGGCTTTTGAAAGTGATATTCAACTATGCCCAAAAGGCCATGGGGATATGCATACCCTTTGACTCCATAATACCAATACTAAGTCTGTATCCCAAAGAGATCATAAAAAATGGAAAATGACCCACAAAAATATTTATAGCAATTCTCTTTGCGCTGGCAAAGAATTGGCAATTGAGGGAATGCCCATCAATTGGGGAATGGCTGAATAAGTTGTGGTATAAGAATGCAATGGAATACTATTGTGCTGTAAGAAATGATGACCAGGCAGATTTCAGAAAAACCTGGAAAGACCTAAATGGACTGATGCTGAGTGAACTGAGCAGAACCAGAACATTATACACAGTAACAGTAATGTTGTGTGATGATCAGCTGTGATAGACTTGGCTCTTCTCAGCAATACAATGATCCAAGACAATTCCAAGGGACTCATGATGGAAAATACTCTCTGCATCCTGAAAAAGAACTGTGGAATCTGAATGCAGATTGAATAATACTATTTTCACTTTTTTTTTTGTTTCTTGAGGTTTTCCTCTTTTGTTCTGATTTTTCTTTCACAACCTGACTGATGTGGAAATATGTTTAATGTGATTGTACATGTATAACATATATCAGATTGCTTGATGTCTTAGGGAGGAGGGAGGGAAGGTAGGAAGGGAGAAAAATTTGGAACTCAAAATTTTACAAAAATGAATATTGAAAACTATCTTTATGTATAACTGGAAAAAATAAAATACTAATAACATTGAAAAAAAGAAAATAATATTCAACAACAAACTACGTTTGCCATTTTGCAGTTGACTTAAAAATGTGGATAATATAAGATCCCATTGTGCTTGTTTGTCAATTATTGAAAGGCATTTGATTCTATAGAGTAAAATGCCCCCTTAGAAACTATTTTCCCCAACAAATGGCTTTCCATCTTTACAACAAAAACATTTAAGCCTCCTTGATAGATATAGTAACAGAATAATCTTTGTTCAATGAACCTCTGATTGCAAACATCAGGTGAGGCATAAAACAGGGAGCTGAATGCTTGCTGAAGATGCTGGTAACCATGATGGAGGGGGATCCAGCAAAGTCAGAGTTGATTAAGGAATCCCTGTGGACGGTGAAGTCCTCAAGATGCTCTTTTTTTTCTTGCTGAGGGAATCATACTGATGACATTGCGGAACATCCTGGAAGAGATCTGCAACTATTCAAAGGAGTTTTGGCTTAACCATTCACATAGGAAGGATCAAATAGATGAAGAATGTCTGTTGTACATAGAATGCACATTTAGACAGAAAGTCTACAAAGTGCGCCCATGAACATTTATATCTGAGACAGACTGTACAAATAGACAATGAGTCAGACCCAGAGAGGAACAAGGGGAGAAGAGTGGGCTGTATTATCTGGGAAACTTCAGAGCTCCTTTAATGATCCCCAGCCCACAAAAGCAAAGGCTCAGCTTCTGAACTCCAAAATTCTACTGGTATTGCTTTAGGTCAGTGAAACATGGAATACAACTGCCTCTGAAGGATTAAAAATGAATGTCACAGAGAAAGCAATGGAAGGACAATGGAAACACTTATGTATAGTGGGGTCGGGGGGAGTAGGCTATATAACATATGACCACTGAGGAACTTTAGAGAACAGGGAGAAAAGAAGTCATCAAGGAATTGGTTAGGAAGAGGAGATGGGTTGGTCCTATGGTAAGAGTGATGGATGGCAAGTGGATGACCAGAGTGCTCTATTTCTACCTTTGCAACATCAGGAGCTGTGGAGAATATATGGATAAGATATGGCCTGTGCCATCTAGAAGCAGCTAGGTGGGACAGTGTTGAGGGCTAGACTTGGAGTCAGGAAGATCTGAGTTTGAATTCTGCCTCAGAAACTTACTAGCTGTGTAACCCTGGGCAAGTCACTTAACTTCTATCTGCCTCAGTATCCTCATCTGTAAAATGGAGATAATAACAGGGTTATTGTGAAGATAAAAATGAGATATTTGTAAAGTTCCCTGGAAGTCTTAAAGCACTATATAAATGTTAGCTATTAAGAGTTGTGCAATGGCAGCTAGATGGCGCAATGGATAAAGCACTGGCCCTGGATTCAGGAGGACCTGAGTTCAAATCTGGCCTCAGACACTTGACACTTCCTAGCTGTGTGACCCTGGGCAAGTCACTTAACCCCCATTGCCTTCAAAAAAAAAAAAAGAGTTGTGCAAGATGGGAGAGCATGCATGAGTTGCAATCTGATTACTGGAGAGAATTTCAAAATCAATGAGATTATAGATCCATTTGAGTGTTTTAGTGTTGTTTATAACCAATACTTCATATGTCTCTCTGTATTTATTTGGCCTCTTCTTATTCATAATTTCTTCTGGGACAATAATATTCCATTACATTCACATACTGCAATTTTGTTAATCTGTTCCCCAATAATTGGGTGCCTATTTTGTTTCCAGTTTTTCTATTATAAGAAAGATAAATAAGATACATAATCGTGCTGTGAATATTTTTGTACAGATAAGAGTTGAGGTGAACTAATTACACCAAGAATTGGATGAGTGCATGATGGATGCATAGTGAGAAGTGTATTACATGCTATTAGACTAGGGGAAATATTATCTGGATAATGAGGAAAGGGCCTATTTTTTGGCCATGTGGTTTCCAGAATAGTTTATCGGCCTGTACCTTTTGGTAGATTTTAGTTTGCATTTCTCTAATCAATAGTGATTTAGAGCATTTTTTCATATGATTATAGATAGCTTTGATTTTTTCATCTGAAAACTGCCTGTTTATATCCTTTCACTATTTGTCAATTGGGAAATTCTCAGTGCCTTTAACTTAGGTTAAAGGGCTCCTTAGTCACTCTTCTCAAGGTGAGCAGTGAGGAATGGGGAAGGTAGAGGAACCAGGAAGATATGTACCCTACAGCTCACTGATAGGGCTAGGATGGGTCAGGGGGAGGAGGGTCTGAGCATATCATCCTTTCTGGGACTGAGAATTTAACTTGATCAGAGAAAGAATGACATTTCTCTTGCAAAGAGAAGGGTGGATTTCTGTGCTGGTGAGATGGAGGTGGGACTGAGGACCCTGGGGGAGAGAAAACACATTCTAATAACTGACTGATCTGTGATATCAGAGAGACTCCAAACCAGGAGGGAGAGGGAATAAACTTCCCAGGATTCTGAGTGTCTCTAAAGTGCCTGGTGCCAGGACTGTGCCCAAGTTTGTGAATAGAGAAAAAGGTAAGAAAAGGCCAGCAGGGGGCAGCTACATGATGCAGAGGATAGAGCACTGGCCTTGGATTCAGGAGGACCTGAGTTCAAATTCGACCTCAGACACTTGACACTTACTAGCTGTGTGACCCTGGGCAAGTCACTTAACCCCAATTGCCTCACTAAAAAAAAGAAAAGAAAAGAAAAGGCCAGCAGGCAATTTCCTCCTGGTAGTAAGAAAGGTGTGCGTGACCAGCCACAAGAATCAGTAAATATGGAGGGTTGTTGAAAAGGAGCTGGAATATCATCTGTAGAGGGGAGGGGCATAATGTTTGGAGATTCCTGTACTAAAATTAACTATTCAGGTCTCATCTGGTCTCAGAGTGCTTTCCACTGGAGTAGAAAACCCATCAACAAAAATCAAGAAGTCAACACACACTCAGTGCTCCATGGTCTGATGATCCCTGGGATCTGTTGTCCATTAATTAATAATCCTTTCTGATGCTTCCCAAACACCCCTCAAAGAGCCAAACAAATGTGAACTATTATCATTACTTTTCTTTTCATTGTTATTTAATTATACTGGAGCAGTCTTAGAATTCAATTAGTCTAAAGCATTGGGTGACCCATTTATTTCATTCTTGATAAGTTCTATGAGGTGAGATGTGGTCTTCCACTGTATTTCCAAATAGAATTTGAACTTCTACATTCAGCCATGACCAATACTGGAGTCTCCATGGCTTGTGAGTCACCCTAATACCAGTTGCATAATTTCTCTTACCGCTCTTATATCCAGGTAAAGCCTATCTCCTTACTATGTCATTGATTCAACCTCTCTCCCTCCTTTCTGGGAAGATACAATCTTATGGTCTCACATGCTTATAACTATTTCTCTGGACCAGTCGCCTGGCTTCTCCATCTACTGCTTCAGACTGATGCTTAAAAATAAATCCTTGGCAATAGCATCGGTCATGAGCAGAGCTGGGCCTACAGTTAGGGAAAGCAAGCAGCTGTCTAGGATACCAAATGCAGGCAGTGCAAAGTGAGGGGCATCTTTTAATGTTATCTTTTACAAATGTATATTTTTGTTTTTATTTATTTTTCTTTTTTCTGTATTTTTATACATGTTAACAAACATCAACTAAAGTAAGCTTTTCCATATGCACCATAGATCATAAAAAGAGGGTTGTATCTGAAAATGTGAATCTCTATTGTGTACAGCTTGCTTTTCTTTTTGAATACATAACCACTTCTACATATAACCTTTAAAGCTTTCCATAAATGCATGTATTTTGAATACCAGAAAATGCTGTTTGCAATGGGATATAGACATTTATTTTGGGATAAAAACAACTCTAATATATCATCATTATAACCCTTGCCATGAGGATTGACTTTCTTTGCATTTCTGTGATTTTTTCTCAGGCCTGCAAAAGCTCAGAGAGAAAGTATCCAAGACCAGAACAATGATGGGATATTATGTAGCCAGCCTATAATGCAACACTTTATTATCTTTTTTTTAGATGTTTTCTTTTTTCCCCAATTACACGTAAAAACAATTTTTAACATTCATTTTTTAAAATTTTGAGTTCCAAATTCCCACCTTCCCTGTCTGCCTCCCTCCTCTCGCCCTCTCCTTGAGATGGTAAGGAATTTGATATAGGTTATACATGTGCAATCATGCAAAACATATGTAATGGAGCACTTTAAAAAGGGGATGGACCATATAGACAGGACTGAGGTGAGAGCTATATGGGGCTATTGAAAGATAGGCAGGGGGCAGCTAGGTGGTGCAATGAATAGAGCACCGGCCCTGGAGTCAGGAGGACCTGAGTTCAAATCTGGCCTCAGACACTTAACACTTACTGGCTGTGTGACTCTGGGCAAGTCACTTAACCCTAATTGCCTCACCAAAGAAAGAAAGAAAGGAAGAAAGAAAGGAAGGAAGGAAGGAAGGAAAGAAAGAAAGAAAGAAAGAAAGAAAGAAAGAAAGAAAGAAAGAAAGAAAGAAAGAAAGAAAGAAAGAAAGAAAGAAAGAGAGTCAGAACTGTGACCACCCAGAATGCTGGGGAAATAAGCTAGCCATCCCTGAGTACATACAGCTAGAGGAAAAGCAGAATGGGGTGCCTGTGTCCACGGTTGCATGATCCCAAAGGGCTCCAAAGTCAATTCGGCAATCACCCTGGAATTCTGGGTTATATGTACAATAGAGCAGGGCTGCCATCCATGAAGAGGAGGCCCCTCCCCCTTTTATGACTATGGCATTGATAGGAGGAGGAGGATGGCAGTTCTCTTTTGTCTCCAGGTTATGGGAGCATCAATTCCTTTGGGAGGGATCCAGATGGCATTACTCCTGATTTATTTGGAAAGAGCAAATGTGTGAACTTTGCTATTAATGAGGCAGCTGCTGCTAGGTTTGCAGATGAATGGTCCCTAAAAAAAAGTATCAAGCAGTGTTTGTGGGGGAGTGGGTTCAATTTTGTGCTTTATCATCTCTCTATTTCTCACAATAAATACATGTAATTTATAATGTAAGTATGTTTTCTTTTGGGGTCATATGAAACTGGGATAGAGATAAAAAATCTTCATGGGAAAAATGAGACACATTATATTTGGAGACCTATTCCAGAGTGGTGGCACAAGCTAAATTTGTTATGGATAGATGAAATATTTTAAAAATACATTTTATTAATATATTTTGTTTTTACATCATCTAAATTTCCCTCCTGCATTCTTCCCTTCTGATCTCCCAGAAGATTTATGGAATATTATATGCAAATGATTATTTTACATTTTAAAACTTATATTGAACCTAGGTAGGCCAGGGTCAAGGTATGATCGCTCACTTGTTTACTTGTCTACCACAGTCATTTACCTACTCCACATGACAGAGGGTTAGATTCACACTCTGTTCTTCTCCCTTCAATGCTTCCCCAGCTTGATCCCTGCTTTGATCACAGCTGCTCACCTCCATATGGGTCCCCATCCTGGACCATTCATTGTGTGATAGTAAAGATGAAACTATAGGGAAATGAGGAGAAATTCTTGATGGTCTCATCCCTTTGTCCAGTCCCTCACATCCTCCCTGGTGTTTCCTTCCAGAATCACAAACTCTATCCCAGCTCCCTATTTTCCTTAGCAGATGACCACACTCACATCTTGCCCACAGAAGATGATAGAAAAGACTCTGAGTCAAACATAGCTTAATATTAATGGAATTAACTTGCGTTGGTTTTCTATATCCATAGTCAGGAACCTTGTAGTTTCCCCAGAGCCTTTCCATACTTGGCTACCCCACCTCACTTTTTGGGGGGGTCCAGACATATAGCTTTATTGATTAAAGGGAACTCCTGGTGAAGAAACTTTCTTCCCAGTTATGAACTATAAGAAGTATTTGGGGATGGGTGGTATAACAATACTGTACTCTACTATCCTGATAGACAGGTTGGACAAACATTCTAATTTTACTTATTTGTGTATGTGTGTGTGTGTGTGTGTGTGTGTGTGTGTGTGTGTGTGTATGTGTGTGATGGAATTAAACTTTGCATTTCATAAGGATTCATCCTCATTATGATGTGTGGGATAATGATGATCACCTCTACCTCCCTATAACATGAAGGTAGAAAGCCTCTAGTAGTCAGTAACACACAGATAGGTTGCAATTTTTCTGTGACTCAAAGCCTTAGAGAGTTTTCTAGGGACACTAAGAGGTTAAATGACTTGCCCAGGGTCACACAGCCAATTTGTATCAGAGTTGGGTCATGAACCCAGGTCTTCTTGACTCTGAGGTCATCTCTTTATTTATTATGCATATTTTCTCTGCTTTAGGCTTCTAAAATAATGTGACCTACTTGCCCAGTAGCTAAATTTCTTTGTCACAATCAATTGGAATTGTCCTTACTCCAAGGAGTCTCTTTTCTCTGCTCCTTGATAGAGAAGGCAAAAGATAAATGGGAGAAAAATAGTTTCTGAAGACTTTTTTGTATGCATATTGGGCCAAATAAGAAAAAAGAACAATTTTCTTGTGACTACTTCCAGCACCTCCCCTTTTGTATTCTGTTATCCTTAAGTCAATCAATCAACCAATTAATAAATATTTATTAAGCACCTAGTATGTGCTAGACACTGTGCTAAGTGCTGGGAATGCAAAAAGGGACAAAAGACAATTCCTGACCTCAAGGAGCTTACCATCTAAGTTAGGGATGGGGAGATCACAAACAAATATATACAAACAAGTTATATATAGGATAAATAGAAAATAATTTACAGAGGGAAGACACTAGAATTAAGAGGGACTGGGAAAGGATTTTTGTAGAAGATGGGATTTTAATTGGGATTTAAAGGAAGCCAGTAGGCAGAGATGAAGAAGAGAGAACATTCCAGGCATAGGAGCTAACCAGAGAAAATACTCTTAGTCAAGAGATGGAGTGTCTTGTTCATGGAACAGCAAAGCAGACCAGTGTCACTGAAAAGGTAGGAAGGGGCTAGATTATGAAGTGATTTGAGCAGGGGTGTAGGCCTCCATCAGTTGCGGACGACCATGGATCAGCACCTTGAAGAGCCACAGTGTGGCTGTGCAGTCCGATACGGGAGCCACAACTCCTGAGTGACTTATAACTGGTAACTGCCACATCCCATGTTGTATCTACCCCATGAGGAGTAGCTGGAGTGTCCTCTCCAGGGCGCTGGCCTGGGTGGATCAATTGGAAAACAAGCTGTTTTCCTATGCAGCAGGTTGTCCCTCTCTGCAACATTGGTGGATCCAAAGGAGAGACAGAGCCAGTACAGTTTGGCACCAGTGCCGTGGCAGGAGTTGCCAGAGGGATGTGATGTCCAACATCCAACTGCCTAAGGGACTCCGGCTCCTGATTTTTCCTCGGGGTTAAACTCCCAAAGCCTTTCCTATATATGAGTATAGCTGCAAGGCAGTGGAGGTTTAAAATCAGGGTTTCCTTCCCCTGGGTGGGTTGCCTGCCAAGGCTAACGAGCCCCACCTGCCTGAAGCGACTGGTTTTAAGGATCCAGTGACTCGCCTTCACCCCTTCTCCTGTTAGTGGAAACAGTTCCGCCACGAGAAGGCCAGGAGTTGATCAGGCAGGGTATTTTGTATTTGATCCTGGAGGTGATATGAAGTCACTGTAGTTTAATGAGTACGGAGGTGACATAGTCAGATCTGTGTTTTTGGAAAATCTGTTTAGTGGCTGAATGAAGAATGGATTGCAGTGGGAAGAGACTTGAGGCAGCCTGACCCGCCATCAGGCAATAGTCCAGGCACAAAGTGATGAGGATCGGCCCCAAAGTGGTGGCACCATCAGAGAAGAGAACATATTCGAAAGATGTTGCAAAGGTGAAATTGACATGCCTTAGCAACAAATTGGATATGGGGAGGGGGGGAGCTGGGTGAGAGATAGTGAGGAATTAAGGATGACTCCTAGGTTGTGATCCTGAGAGACTGGGAGGGTGATGATGCCCCCTCCCAGTAACAGGGTCCTATCCTATTTTCACTTAGTATCTCTCCTACCCCATTTCAACCTCAGTCTCCTAAAACTCTCCTCAGAATTCTCCAAAAGCTTTGAAATAACAAAATGTGGAATCTTGCCACTACCAAAAGTAAAGTTGGTTGTGTTTTCAATAAATTAAATATTGTGGTTTAACTGACTTTGGTGACCTCTGTCTCATCTGTGCCAATCACAAGTCATGGCAAGAGCCTTGTATTAGGGCCAGGTGGATGGTGGCTGCTACAGTGCATTTAATAATGTCTGGTTTGTAGCAGGGCTTCTTCATCTATTTTTGTGTCATGAACTCCTTTGGCAGTCAGGGGGAAAACCTATAAACTTCTTCTGGGAATAATTGTTTGCTGCCTACATTCATAATTGAAGGAAATGCTCAATTTCAGTTAGAGGTTAGTGAAAATAAAGATGTAAAAAATTTCCCCATCCAAGTTTATGGACCCCTTGAAATCTATCCACGAACCCTGGGATCTGTGGACCCCTCATTAAGAACCTTTGCTATAATGTATAAAAGGAAGTTTGTTATTTAGAATTTCTGCTAATTGCATGTGCTCTCCTTCCTTTGTGAATACAAACCAAACATTGTTTTCCTAGAAGACATATACATGCTTAAACACATTCATACGGAGCTGTATGGAAATAAGACCCTCTTGCTCTTTATTTTAGGATTATTTTTTAGCACTAAAAGGGCTTTTCTCCCTTATAGAAAACTATTCTCCACAACCCATATTCATCTACAGGTTCCCAAGGAAAAGCTTTAAACCCCTCCATCATAGGTTTTTTATTGTCTCACTTAAGAAAGTCCTCAAGGACATTCTCTTGGCAGTGGTCAAGTAACTTAAAGATTAAATTAAATAAAGATAAAGAAAACCCCATTAGGATTCTTGAATCTCTACTGGTGGTTTATTCTTCTGTGTACCTATACAGTTTATTACTCCCCATTATTTTGTTTTGCCTTCCTAAACCACTGAGATCTTTCCCTGTCTTCAAAAATTATGACTTTACAGATAATGCCCATCTTGGCACAAAAAGAGAAGTCTTTATGGTCCCTTGGTTCTTGGGATTGTACATAACACATTTCTGCATCCTTATGTTGAGAGGCCTTGAGCAGAGATAAGAAAGATGAATCTTCTAATGCCCATTACAGACTTAAAGTACCTGGGAACCAAGAATTATAGGATGCAAGTTTTTGAGCTGGAAAGGATCTTGGTTTATCAACCTGAAGGACATATTACTTAACTAAACAGTTTTTGACCTTTAACAGATTCCTTCCCTTTTGGGGGGGGGCAGGGAGAGGGGCAATGAAGGTTAAGTGACTTGCCCAGGGTCACACAGCTAGTAAGTGTCAAGTGTCTGAGGCCAGATTTGAACTCAGGTCCTCCTGAGTCCAGGGCCGGTGCTTTATCCACTGTACCACCTAGCTACCCCCTGGAAGGGATCTTGGAATTCACTGAGCCCAATCCCCTTATTTTGGAACTGAGGAGACTGAGGCTGTGAGAAGTTCAGTGACTTGCCCAAGGTTATATTATTAGTAAGTTCCTGAGACAGAATTAAAAATCAGGGATTCTAGACCTTCAGGTTCACTTACTATACTGCTGCCTCAATCAACAACTATTAAATGGGGAAGCCAACAAGTACATATATACCTGTATGCAGAGTAGGGAAGGGGTAAATGAGGAGCATAAGCATTTCTATAGTACCTACCAAGTCCAGCACTGTGCTAAGTCCTTTTAACAAACATCTTATTTGATCTTTACATCAACCTTGCAAAGTAGATGCTATTATTATCCTCATTTTATAGTTGAAAAATGGAAGCAAACCAGTTAAGTGACCTGCCCAGGGTCACACAGCTAGTAAGTGTCTGTGAACAAATTCGAACTCAGGTCTTCCTGACTCCAGGCCCACTGCTCTATCCACTGTGATACCTAGCTGCCTCTGTAAAATTACAAAAATATATAAATGGAAGTAATTGTAAAAAGAATAAATACAAACGTAACTGAGTTTTGCTGCACATGCCCACATTGCCTAAGATGGAGGCACCCATGTGGGGAGACCATAGGGACCTGTTTCTGGGAGAAGACATTCTGATTTCTCCTACCATATGGGTGGGAACATCCTCTATCCCAAAGCTTCTTAAACTGTGGGTTGAGACCCCATATGGGGGTCGTGTAACTGAATGGGGGGGGGTCACAAAAATTTGGCAACAGTAAAAGGATATGTATATCTATTTTATATGCCTATACGCCTGGGGTCATGGAAAAGTTTTGTGGGCTAAAAAGGGTCACAAGTGGAAAAAACTCTATCCATAAGCTACCCAGTATCTTTAAACACCCAGACTGAAACAGTCTCGTTTTCTTTCCAGAAGCATCTGATAGGTGAAGATCCTCTTCAATCACAGCACTGACACCATGAACTTGAGTGGGGTTAAAGGCTACCTCCTTCCACCCACTTTAGGCCTTGTGGCCCCAAGAAATGTACTTGGGGCTTTGGTCTGTTTTATTTGGCCTTTTCGATTCTAGGCGGAGGCAGTGTAATCCCTTCATGGATCCATGATGACCTTGGAGGCAAGACTCCAGGCTGGATGGTTACATTGGCATGGTGGGGAAGCCCTGAGAAATCACAATGCTAGACCTCGAGCCAGTGGGAGTTTCGGACTTGGAACTTTATGGGACCAGGATATGTAGGAGTTAAGTTAAACTTTGAACCTGACCCCCACCCCCTCTCCAGAGCCTGAGGTCATGTATAAGAGAATTATGCCCCTTCCCCAGAAGTGGTTGGGGGTGTGTGTGTTAACGTTTGTTCTTGCTATCCATTTGAAGTAAATATTTCTTTGGAAAACCTAATTTGTTTAGTGGTTAAATAGAATTGGGGTACAGGGGACCCCTAAAAGTAAGGGAACACAATCAGTAGGGGGCACAATCCAATGACAGAGAAACTAGACAATTGCCTCCCTCCTCCCCCAAATCATCTTCACCTGAGGACCCCAAGGGAAGGATGAAGTATAACAGATCTGGCCTTTAGTCAGTGGGATCCAGAGTAGTCACTATTACACCGATAAATATGAAGTAGTTAAATACAAATAACTCCACAGCATTCATTATCTGCACTAATTAGAACCTAGCTGAATGGGGTGCTTTGAGAGGTAAGGTATTAGCCATTGAGGGCAGCAGGAAAGACTTCCTATAAAAGGCTGTGCTTGAGCTGTTTTGAAAGGGATACTCTGAGGCAAAGGAAGGAGAGAGTGCATCCCAGGCATGGTGGACAGACAGTATAAACCCACTGAGATGGGAAATAGAAGGGTTGGGTGAAGCCACTTTGGGGCTTCAGTTTGTCTAGATCACAGAGTAGGGGAGGGGCACGGTGTGTGGAATGGGAGGGATAGTTTACAATGATTCTGGAAAAATAGGGTGGGGCCAGATTGTGAAGAGTTTCAGAAGTGAAACAGGGGAGCAAACAGATTTCAGAAAAACCTGGAAAGACTTATATGAACTGATTCAAAGTGAAGTGAGCAGAACCA
The DNA here is from genome assembly GCF_019393635.1 of Dromiciops gliroides. Classification (NCBI taxonomy): domain Eukaryota; kingdom Metazoa; phylum Chordata; class Mammalia; order Microbiotheria; family Microbiotheriidae; genus Dromiciops; species Dromiciops gliroides. The sequence goes on from NC_057862.1 coordinate 175,490,838, forward strand.
GGAGAACATTGAACACAGCAAGAACAAAACTGTAACGATGAGCAGCTGCGAATGATTTATCTGTTCTCAGCAATACAATGATCTAAGACCATTCCAAAGGACTCATGATTTAAAATGCTATCCACCTCCAGAAAAAGAACTGGTGGAGTCTGAATGCAGATTGAATCATACTATTTTTCACTTTCAGTATTTTTTTCATTTTCTCCCTTTGGGTCTGTGTCTTCTTTTACAACATGACTAATATGGTAATATGTTTTACATTATTGATCATGTATAACCTATATCAAATTGCTTAATGTCTCAGGGAGGGGGGAGGTGAGGGAGAGAGAAAATTTGGAACTCAAAATTTTAAAAAATTATTGTTAAAAATTATCTTTATATGTAACTGGGGGAAAATACAATTTTTTTTTAAAAGAAGTGACAGAAGAACTTCTTTTTTATTCTAAGGTTTACTGAGTAAGAAGAGCCCTCTGACACAGTCAAGGTGTACTTAAGGAAAATTCTTTTAACTCAAGCATGGAGAATGGACTGACATGGAGAGAGCTAGGCAACGGGTGATGAGGGCATGAACTAAGATGTCATCTGTGTGAACTGGGACAATAGATCAGATGATAGAACACAGGACACTTTTTTCTCCCTTTCTCTCCCCACAACACATACATTTCTAGAACCTCAACAAGACATTTAAGTTTGTGCCTGGATTTTCTTTTTTCCTCTCTTAGGTAGCTACTGACGTCATAAAATCACTCATTTAGTGAGTATGAACTGCCAAATGCCAGAGAAAACAGACACAAGATCAATTGCCTTCCCATTCTAATTTGTTAAGGGCTAAAATTCTAGCTATTCTGTCTAAAATATCTAATGAGTGGTCGCCAATAAATTATAAACTTTAGCAAGAGTTAGACTTTTAAGCATTTATTAAGGAGAATAAGAATTTGGTAAAGAGAGAAGAAAAGGCCTAGATTCCTATCTATTAAAGGGAGAGCGCATTTCTAGCTCCCTTCTCCACCAACGTCCCCAGGAAAAGAGCAAGAGGCAGAGAGCCAGGCTCCCCACTTCTTCCTCCCACAAGCAAACGTCACTTCCTGATGCCAAAGAAAAGACTCCTGGTCTTGCCCTCAAAGACCTTCACTTCATGGTGAAGCTTTTCCAGTAGGTGGCATCATTCCAATCATTACAAATTATATATACAAATCACTGAGTATAGCTAATTTGCTTGCCAATTCTGTCAGAACACCTGAGTCCTTAGTGTTAAGGATGGTGCAGGTGAGGAATGTGGACACCTGTTTTCCAATTTTCTGACTGTGCAAGGGGATGAAAGGTGGCAGAAAGTCAGTGATGTGCTTGGAGACAGGGCTTCAGTCAACAGAGTATTGGGAGTTGAACTGGGATAACTGGGTTTGCAATCTGATGCTTCCTAGCTTTGCAACTGTCTGTGGACAACTTGTTTAATCTCTAGTGGTTAACACCCAGGGGGCAGCCGGGTGGTGCAGTGGACAGGGTGTTGGGCCTGGAGTCAGAAAGACCTGAGTTCATATCCTGTCTCATATACTTAGTCTGGGCAAGTCATTTAACCTCCATTTGCCTCAGTTTCCTCATCTGTAAAATGGAGATCATAACAGCACCTACCTCTCAGTATTGGGGAGACAATATCTGCATGGTGCCTGGCACTTAGAAGTGTATTTAATAAATTGTTCCCTCCATTCTCTCTCAGACATAGTTTCCTTGTGGATAAAAGGGGATAACAAAATTGACGTATAGAAGGCATTCTGTAAATTTTTAAAGTTATGTATATTGTATATATTATATGTATATTATATATATACACATACATATACAATATACATATACAAATTATTACTATGAGAGTTATTAGAGGGGATGTTCTTGGCAAAGCTGCTATCTTACATTGGTAGGTGGGAATGTCCTCATCCACGAGTACCTCATACTAATGAAATCACAGGTCCAGTCTCCAGGTGCTTAATCAATGCTTGTTGACTCTCTCTATGCCATAAAATTTCCTTTTCTACCTCCAAGTTTATTTAGTCAGTTTATTTCTCTCATGCTCTATCACAGATACTTCATTAGTTAGGATGCTGATGTCATGGTAAAGACAAAGCTTCTCACTTTCCCTTCATGAAGCCCTTGTAGCACAACTTCCCCTTTTATAATGAATAGTCCCATTATTTCTCAACACTTACAGGGCCAAGCGGGCAGCTAGGTGGCACAGTGAAAGCACCGGCCCTGGATTCAGGAGGACCTGAGTTCAAATCTGGCCTCAGACACTTGACACTTACTAGCTGTGTGACCCTGGGCAAGTCACTTAACCCTCATTGTCCCGCAAAACAAAACAAAAACAAAAAACCCAACAAAACAAAACAAACCAAACAAACAAACACTTACAGGGCGAAGCATACAGTTAATACTCACTGAATACTTAGCAGTTGATTGATCTCTCTAACAGCCACACCAAGGAACCCAGATCTTTAATTCTCTTTCCCAATGAACAGTTGTCAGATCACGCAACGTTTTTAGATTCAGCATTTCTCATACCAGCCCCTTCTGGATTCCAAAGTCACTGCCTTAGCCTAGGTCCTTGTCATTTCTTACATGGATTGTTCTGAACTCTTCTTTTCAAATCACCTTGACTGTGGGAGCAATATCCAACTCTGGTAAAACCATCTTGGCAGATGATGGGTTGAGAGGACCAATAGGCTTCAAACTGTCCATGAGTTAGAGGGGTGACTACCCCAAGCATGTGAAGACTTCCCCTGGTTGAATGAATGAATGAATGAATGAATGAATGAATGAGAACAATTTGTTCCAATGGCCATAAAGGTAGCTGAAGCAGGTGCTGTGGAGCATTTGGCACTTGGTCTGCCAAGGTCATCATGCCATTGCATGCCACTGCAGCATCCTGACTTTTGTCTTGCCACCAGACTTTGGTAACTCTGGAAGAGAGAGTGAGGCCGGCAGCTTTGTGCAATTCTGCTTCACTTAAATCCAATTCATGAGTAAGTTAAGACATCACCCTTGTGATGTCTTAACTTGTCACTGATCTTTTTTATTTTTTGGTGGGGCATTGAAGGTTAGGTGACTTGCCCAGGGTCACACAGCTAGTAAGTGTCAAGTGTCTGAGGCCGGATTTGAATTCAGGTCCTCCTGAATCCAGGGCTGGTGCTTTATCCACTGAGCCACCTAGCTGCCCCTTATCACCAGGAGACTGGTCGAGTTAGGCCTTATCTATTATAAGCTTTTTACCCCTACCCCCATAAACAGCACTGCCCCCCATCCTGTCTATCTTCACTAAAGTTGCCAAGAATTTCCTTTATTTACCACACTGACTAGATCCCTCATTCATATTTTGGCCTGTCATTGAACTATAGAAGAAGTCCACCTTTCTTCTGAGGAAAAACCAGGTGAAACAATGGGTAGCATTCTGGGCTTAGAGTCATGAAGAACTAAGTTTGAATATGGCCTCAGGCACTTATTTACTAGCTGAGTGACCCTGGATGAGTCACTTAACCTCTGTTTGCCTTGGTTTCCTCATCTGTAAAATGGGGATAATAATAGCACCTGCCTCCCAAGGTTGTGAAGCTCAAATGAGATGTTAATCATAAAGCATTTAGCATAATGCCTGGCACATAGTAAGTGCTCTATAAATATTAGCCATTATCGCGATCCACCTTCAGAAACCTTTATCTCTCCACCTTCCTCAGGTGACTTGTTCAGATCCTCTTCCCATTGTACATGTTCCTGAACCCACTACTGTTATGTAACAACCCCTCAGATCATGACTATGCTTCTCTTCCTCAATGTACCATACATTGTACATACTCTCCTTCCCACCATTTCAGCATCTCCTGGTTTCCCATTCAATTGCTAAAGCATCAGACTTTTAAAAGGGTAGGGTTCAAGTCCCAGTTAGTTAAGGCAGTACTTTTTTTTATTTTTTGGAGGGGCAATGAGGGTTAAGTGACATGCCCAGGGTCACACAGCTAATAACTGTCAAGTGTCTGAGGCTAGATTTGAATTCAGGTACTCCTGAATCCAAGGCCAGTGCTTTATCCATTGCACCACCTAGCTGCCCCCAAGGCTATACTTTTGAGGGATCAGTATGGTTCAGGGGAATGCATACCGACTCTGGAGTTAAGAAGATCAGTGTTTTGGGCAGCTAGGTGGTACAGGGGATAAAGCACTGGATTCAGGAGGACCTGAGTTCAAATCTAGCCTCAGACACTTGACACATACTAACTGTGTGACCCTGGACAAGTCACCTTACCCCCATTGCCCTGCAAAAAGAAAAAAGAAAAAAAGAAAGAAAGAACCTGTTTGGGGCAGCTAGGTGGTGCAGTGGATAAAACACCAGCCCTGGATTCAGGAAGACCTGAGTTCAAATGTGGCCTCAGACATTTGGCACTTACTAGCTATGTGACCCTGGGCAAGTCACTTATCCCTCATTGCCCCGAAAAAAAAATTAGTAAACTGTATTAAAAAAAGAAGAAGAAGAAGATCAGTGTTCAAACCCTACCTCTGATGCTTACTTCCTGTATGTCCTGGGGCAAAGTCACCTAACCTTCTTGACTTCAATTTCCTCATCTGTAAAATAAAGGAGTTTGACCAGATAAAAATTAGGACAATAGCTAACATTTATATAGCACTTTAAGGTTTGCAAAGTCTTATATTAACTCATTTGATCCTCACAACAACCTTGTGAGGGAAGTACTATTGTGATTGGATTTTACAGATGAGGACACTGAGGCTGAGAGTGCTTAAGTGACTTGTGTAGGGTCACACAGCTAGGAAGTGGCTGAAGCAGGATTTCTACTCAGATCTCCCTGACTCCAAGTTCTGTTGTGTATTCACTGAGCCACATAGATGCCTAAATGGCTATTGAGATCTCTTCTAGCTTTTAGAACCCATTTAGCATATATTTTTGTTTAACCTGAATTTTCTTTATATTATTACTATCATCGGTGCTTTAGTAAGAGAAAATCTTGAATTTCACTGGTATTTTACTAGTAGGTACCTCACCAGTCATTTCTGCTTATCAAAATCTTTTTCATTCTTGAAGGTTCAGTTCATGGAATATCTCCTCCTTGAAGCTGTCCTTGTTCCTCAGAACTGGAAGTGATCTAACCTTCCTCACATCTTTCATAATACCTCTAACTCTCCTACACACTTATCATATTTTAAATTTGTATTCTAGTTATTTGAATCCTGCCCTTATCTCCCTTCAGAGCATAGTGACCATATGTCCTGGAGTTTCTAAGATGATTTCAATTTCAATAAAATCAAGCATACTTTTCATAAGACTTGGCAAACGAAATATCTTTTGTCCAACCTGGTGTCCCAATTTTTGGTTTAAAAATATCTCTACCTTATTCTAGTAGACTGTAAGCTGCTGAAACTTATTCATCTTTGTATCCTAGCACCTGGCACTGTGCCTTGTACATAGTAGACATTTTATATATGATTGTTAAATTGAATTTTGCTCTGAATTCTTTGATTCGATTTGATCCAACCTATATTTTTTAGCAAGTGCTCAGCACTATTGGGAAATGTAGAAGGATATGATAGGGTCTGTTTGTTCAAGGAGATAAGTATACATGAAATAATTAAAAAGCAATATAAAATACTAAGAGTTGAAGAGCCAAAATAGGTGATACAGGAGATTCAATTAAATTCAGCAAACATTTATTAAGCACATAAAAGGGCAAGACACTGATTTTGGGCTCTGGTGTTGCAAATATATTAAAGAGAGAGCAGCTAGGTGGCCCAGTGGATAGAGCACTGGTCCTGAGGTTGGGAGGACCAGAGTTCAAATCTCACCTCAGATACACACTAGCTGTGTGACCCTGGGCAAGTCTCTTAACTCCGACTAGCTTAAACATCCAGGGTCATCTCCAGTTGTGCCGGTAGATATCTTGCCACTGGAAGCAGATGGCTTTGGAGGAGAGATTGAGGCTGATGACCTTGCACAGCACCCCCTCACTTAAATACAATTCACTGCAAGTCATGACATCACCCTGATGTCATGGTCCTCTTCAAGAATGAAGGACAGGGGGAAGCTAGGTGGCACAGTGGATTAAGCACCAGGCCTGGATTCAGGAGTACCTGAGTTCAAATCTAGCCTCAGACACTTAACACTAGCTATGTAACCCTGGGCAAGTCACTTAACCCCCCTTGCCCTGCAAAAAAAAAATTAAAAAAAAAATAAAAAGAATGAAGGACAAATAACACTAATATTAAAGAGAGTCACTGCCTCAAGAAGCTTATATTTTTTGTGGGGTAGGGAAAAAGGAATACAACATGCACAGAGATTTGTAAATACAAGATAACACGAGGAGCAAGAGAATATTAGAAAAGTGGAAAGATTAGGGATGTCTTGGGGAGTGTCTGGCTCTTGAGATGAGCCTTTAAGGAAAGTTAGGATTCTAAGAGGCAGATCCAAGAAGGGAATACTTATAAACCATCACAAAATTGAAGATGAAAAGGTAAGATAAGTAAAGAGAGCTCATGAAAAGCTTCATAAAAACAGTGGAATTTGAGAATATAGACTGGATTTAAATAGACATGGAGCCAGAAGACCACACTCTGGACAGGGAAATGCAATTCAACTTAATTCAATTCAGTTCCACAAATAGCATGATCAGAGAGCCAGATTTTGATTTGAGCATGGATTGCCTGTGAAATTTTTAAAAAAGAAACTAGTCTGGCTAAAGTGGAAGGTGGAATGAGTCACATAGGTTGTATAGGCAGGCCACTGCTAGATTAGGGAGGGCTTTAAAAACAAGGCTGAGAATTTTAGATTTTTTTGGGGGGTGGGTGAGACAAATGGGGTTAAGTGACTTGCCCAGGGTCACATAGCTAGTAAGTGTCAAGTGTCTGAGGCTGGATTTGAACTCAGGTCCTCCTGAATCCAGGGCCGGTGCTCTTTCCACTAAGCCACCTAGCTGCCCCTGAGAATTTTAGATTTTATCTTGCTGTCTCTGTTTACTCTCTAACAGTCCCATCTACCTTCTTCTTCTTCTTCTTTTTTTTTTTGCAGGGCAATTGGGGTTAAGTGACTTGCCCAGGGTCACACAGCTAGTAAGTGTTAAGTGTCTGAGGTTGGATTTGAACTCAGGTACTCCTGAATCCAGGGCCAGTGCTCTATCTACTGCGCCATCTAGCTGCCCCCCCATCTACCTTCCTTATTATTATGCCCATGCTGCTAGAAGAAATCACAAAACCTTGCTGACTGTAGCCTATAATTTCATGTGATATAATCTCAGCTGGGCCCTCACTGAGTATAGGGGTCCAGTCCAACTCTTTTATTCTTCCCTGATGGGTTTTTTTTTTTTTTTAGTCATTCTCCCCTCAGTGGCCGCTCTAACCTTCTCATTGTTGAAGTCTCCTACAATGATGATGTCAGACTCAGATAGAAATGTCAGGCACAAAACCATACATGAGGATCCTTGCTGGCCAAATATTGATTTTGTTTTAAAATGTAATCTTATCTATATTTTATTGTATTATTTATTTCGTTAAATGTTTCCCAATTACATTTTAATCAGGTCCTGGCCACACGCAGGAGTGTTTCCATCTGGCACCATTTAACATTTCAGTCTTATACCACACCTTCCCACTCTTCCCCTCTTCCCCATTTCCTCAGTAGATGACTGTGATTTCTTGACATAAAATTGAGACCATCCTTTGTATACTCTTTCATTTCCCATACTTTGGATCTTAAAACCTCCTTTACATCTTCAGCTGGCCTAAATAGATGACATGCTAATTTGTAGACAGAAAACATGGGATTAAATTCTGTCTCAAACACTAACTGTATAATCAAGAGCAAATAACTATACTTTTCATAGGTTAGTGTTATTTATGTAACACTTTAAGGTTTGTAGATAACTAGGTGGCATAATGGATAGAGTGCTGGGCCTAGAGTCAGGAAGACCTGAGTTCAAATATGATCACACAGCTGTGTGATCCTGGACAACTCACTTAACTTTTGTTTGATTCAGTTTTCTCATATGTAAAATGGGGATAATAACAGATCTACCTCCCAGGGGTGTTGTGAGGATCAAATGAGATCATATTTTAAAAGACCTTAGCATTTATAAAGCACTGTGCCTGGTACACAGTAAGCACATTAAAATAATAATAATAATAATTATTATTATTAATATAGGCAACTATGTGGCACAGTGGATAGAGAGCTGGTCCTAGAGTCAAGATAGACATGAATTCAAATTCCACCTTAGACACTGACCGACACTGCAACCATTGCTTAACTTCCTTGAGCCTCAGTTTCCTTATCTGTAAAATGAGGAGTGATTGTCCTTGATGGCCTCTAAGGTCTTTTGCAGCCCTAAATCTATTACCCTATGATTGCTAGGTGCCTGCCATGTAATCCTCCTTCTTCCCTATCCCCACTTTGGCTCTAGGAAGTGCTACCCCCAATCATGGTGCTCTGTAAATCAATATCCATTCAAGACCATAGCTCTTGAGCTCCCTACTGATTTGTTTATTTTTACCTGTCATTACAGATACCATTGGATCTTCTCCCATGGCTCCTAATAGCTAGCAAATGCCCAGATCCCACTTCTCTCATGCCTGTGATTTGAAATCTGCTTAGGCCAAAATCCTATTCCCCTCTCTGTCTCCACACTATCATCCCTGTCCATTCCCTCCTCCACAGTCTGTATCTTTTTGTCCCCCCCATCCCCCATCCTGCTTCTTTGTTAATAGAATCCCGCTTTGTATTGTATAGCTTTACTTCATGCTTTTCATCTCCTGCTCATGGTGAGGAATAGTGCTTTTCTAGAAGATGTTGCATGCTCTTTCTCTCCTCTCCCCAAATATACTGGGCCAGGCATAAGAATAAACATGTTCTCTGTTCCCCGTTGCTGCTGCTGACCAGTCTCTTTGCCACCATCATTTGGCAAACTTTCCTCCTTTGAGGTTTGTTTCATACATCTGTATCACCCCAGACAAATCCCTTCCACTGTCGGAGAGTCAGCATGGTGTAGTGGATAGAACAATGGACTTGGGATCAGGAAGACCTGTGTAGGTGGGACAATAAGTATCCTAACCCCTAACCCTCATGCAAATGAGGCTACCTTTTCCTTAAAAGGCATCGAAACCATCCTTGTTTCTTAAGTTGACTCAGACTGTTGACCTGATTTCCTGGTTATTTGTATACAAGGCAACCACAAGGAGATTGGGGTAGGGAGCAGTCTCACACTTGGCTGGTGGATTGTAATGGGTAACTCAGGGAGCTTCACTCAGCTAAGTCAACTCGAGGTTGACCAACTCAATGCCTAAACTTTTTGAATATTTTTCTACTATTACTAAACAAATATTCTTTTGTTAACTATTGAATGATATATTAATGTCTCATTTTGTTCCAATATCAAATCCAAATTACCAAGGGACTGGCCTAAGTCAGGCTCAGCCCATAACACCTGAGTTCAGATTCTGCTGTTCAAATTGGACACAATAACTGTGATCCTAGGCCAATCACTTAACTCTGCTGGCTTTAATTTCCTCATTTGTAAAATGAAGGGGTTGAATTTGATAACTTCTAAGGTCTCTTTCAGCTCTAAATTTTGTTGAGGTTTAGTGGATAGAACATTAGACTTGGAATCAGGAAGACATGGGTTCAAATCTTACCCCCAGACACTAAGTGCAAGATCTTAGATAAGTCACTTAATCTCTCTAGCCAGTTTCTTCATCTGCAAAATGAGGGGACTGGACATAATGAGGTTCCTTTTAGCTCAAAATCTTTGCTTCCATAGTCATCTATTGGTCTACGTCCTTCTCCTTTATCAAGGAATTCAGTACCTGGCTCACTGTCTTCCTTTCCACACCAAACCCTACCCTAATACATGGCAACTCCAAAATACATCTTCATGTCTCCTTAGAAGATCTTGGTCTCCAAGTTCACCAGGTTCACCAACCAAGTTCATCAACCTCAGGCATCCATAAGAACGGTCATGGTCTGGATATCACCATTACCTATAGTTGCCATTCAATGATCTTCTCTCCCATCTCAACCTCCTATTTTTCCATCTTGCACCATCTCCCTTCTTTGACATTTACTTTGTGTTGTTTAAAATCTAAATTGTGGGTTCTAATCTCTCCCCCCCAGTTTTTTTGGGTGGAAGCTGGCTAAAATAACTGATAAATTCGGTAAGAGTTTAGGCTTTTAAGGATTTATTAAAATACATATTATACATTAGTGAAGAGAGAGAGAGAGAGAGAGATTGAGAACAGATTCCTTAAAGCATGGAAATCCTAGCTTGGATCTATTCAGTATAGCCAGAGAGAAAGAAACCTTTCCTTTCCTAGCAGCCCATGTGAAATTCTGCCACCAAGCTGATGTCCCAAATGACAAGAGGGACGCTTCTTTTTCTCCCGTCCGCCACCACAATGGTTCCTCCACAAAAAGAGAGCCCGAGGCAGTGGGCTAACATCTGCTTCCTAGTTCCTTTCTCCCTCCCTGAAAGGGGAGGTCCTTCCAGCTGATTGGTTGAGAGTGGTCTCTTGCTGATGTTAGTAGTACACCACCTCTGAGAACAACCACTCAGGGCCAGCCAGGTGTGGTCTCCATCCAATCACCCTTAAGTAGGTACTTAGTCAGTTTCTCATTCTCACCCAATTCAAACAATTCTATATCAGTCCTCAGGTGGGACCTCTGGGCGTCTGCCAAATCCCATTATTTTATCACAACTTCATTGTCACCATGACCTCTTGACTGGCCATCCAACTTTGACGTTCTCCCCTTTGATGACCTGTGCAGAGAGGATAAAGGTTACTATATTCTTTTACCTTCAGAACATTTTAAGGGAACATAAACTAACAGCAGGCAAAAAGCTGTGTGAAAGGATGGGAAATTGGTTCCAATTTTGGAAGATAATTAAAGACACTTTTCAATTTATTTTTATTTTGTAATGAAAATATATGTGGCCACAGAATACTGATTGCCTATTTTCTAAGGATGTGGGGGAAAGGATCAAGAATGAGAAAGAAAAATCCCAGATGCGGGGTAGAGTATAGTGAGCCAGAGATTGCCCTATTGTTAGTAATTATGGAGCCATGTGCTATATAATATCCTGCATTAATTTTGAATCTGACTAATAGTTTTCCCACCACCACCACCACCACCTGCCCAGTCATATGGTCTGGTGCACTGTGGAGAGAAAGACACTCTTAGACTTATGTCAGAAAGATCTTCATGAGACCCTTGGGCTGGTTAGGTAAATTTTATATTATACTCCGTTGGTGGTTAATCCATGTAACTTTCAGCTCAAAGCCCATTTGAAAAAGACTTTCCTCATTGGTGAAGAGTCTTTTGTACTCAATGTTCTGTGTCTGCATGAAAAGCAGAGCATGACAACTTGAAAGAGAACAGAGTTTGGTCTTCTGGCTTCCAGCTTTGAGAGAGAAGACGTTTGTTTCCACACTGGCTACAAGGAGAGATCCCTGAAGTAAGAGAAAGATTCTGGGAAGAAGCCAACATGTAGAGGAGTTGGCACATTGATCATGTCCCTGTCCTTAGTTTGCTATACTAGAGACTTCTGGGAATTTCTATTTGGTTGAGATATGGGACTATCTCTTGACTGAGCCATCTCAGTTCCACTGGAGACATAAATAGATATATATAGAGACTTTCCCTCACCCACTCTTCTCCAAGGAAAACTGTGATTACTGACAGATGGGGAAACAGGAGAGGCTGGCCACTCTGCTCTCCTCAAAGAAAGGGTACCAGGCTAAAAATAAATTACACATGGGGAGCTAGGTGACACAGTGGATAGGGTGCCGCCCCTGAATTCAGGAGGACCTGAGTTGAGGTCCAGCTTCAGACACTTGATACTAGTTGTGTGGCCCTGGGCAAGCCACTTAACCCTCATTGCCCTGCAAAAAAACCCAAACCCAAAACCAACCAACCAAAAAATTACACACACATACATACACATATGTGTATATACACACACATATATGTTAAATATATAATGTATATGATTGTTTAAAAAATTATGCCCATTTTATAGATGAGAAAATGGAGGCACAGACAGACCAGCTAGTGCTAGTCTAAGACTAATTTACTTGCTTGCTAATGGTAACACAGCTTGGCAGTATCAGAGCCAGGACTGAAACCCACATTTTCTGACCCCAAGTCCAATGCTCTTTCTATACCACCATACTATTTCTCTGAACAAATGAATATTTTATGACAAGGGGAAATGTATGAATATATATATATACATATACACACATATACATACATATATATGTATATATATACATACACACACACACACACACACACACACACACACATATATATATATATATATATATATATATATGTGACGGACATTCTGCCTGTATTCACAGATAACCAAGTTGCAATGTTTTTTTTGTTTATTTTGGTTTTTTGTGGGGCAATGGGGGTTAAGTGACTTGCCCAGGGTCACGCAGCTAGTAAGTGTCAAGTGTCTGAGGTCAAATTTGAACTCAGGTCCTCCTGAATCCAGGGTTGGTGCTTTATCCACTCCACCACCTAGCTGACCCTTTCATGTATTTTTTATTTTTTTGTTTGATCTATTCCAATATAAGGTAGTCCATTTGGGAGAGAGGGTAAGTTTTGCCATTTTCTCTTCTAAGCTCCTTATTCTTCCTTTTTCTCAAGAGCTTTATTTAATTTTTCTATATCTTACTTTATTTGTTCTTGATACTCATGCAGTACTTTGTGGAAAACCCATTTTTCCTTTGCATCTCTGCTTGAAGTTGTTATGGAGCTAGATCTGCAATTATTTTTGACACTGGTCAGTATTTTCTTTGATTTGTCAATCTCATCAGTTTTAATTCCTGAATTGGGGCTTTGTGCCAGACTGTTTCTTGTTGAATTTTTGGGTGTGGTGGTAGGTCTTGTTTGATCTCACCCTCGGTACTCCATATTTTTAAGCTGACCTTTCCTTCATAAGGTTGGCTCTCTCCCCTCCCCATATCTTTGAATTTCAGAGTGCCAAATCTTCAGGCCCTATATAGTGTCTCATGACCGAGTGTTAGGGAATTCAGATACCCTGCATTTGGACTGTCCAGATCTGAGCAACATGACACTGTGCTACCTAATATTATAATGGTTGCTGCTTCCAAGGTTCCCATCCTGGGGTTTTCTGAACACCCTGTGGTTTTCTCAGGGGAGCCCTTCACTCTTGACAGAGAACTTTGTTGGTGAACTGTGAATGGCAGTCTCTGGTCCTTCTAGGAGGCCAATTCTTTCCTGTTGGACCCCTTTTCATATTGCCTTCAGGTTTCTGGTTGAACTCTTCTGAAGTTTTGGGGGTGAAAAAAGTCACTTACCATATATAGTTTCTCATTGTATTATTTCTTCATTATTTGGGCTGGTGAGAACTCTAGGATTTTGTTGGAGTAGGTATGTGGGAACTGGATAGGCTGCTTCTTTGAAGGAAGCATTGCATTGTTAATCAATAGTATAGTTTTTAACCTTGATACTTATTGAAACCTGAGATTTGAGGGAGGGAGGGAGGGGGAGAGAGAGAGAGAGAGAGAGAGAGAGAGAGAGAGAGAGAGAGAGAGAGGAACAAATGCTTCTGGAATAAAGGTTTCTCAAATTTATTACATTAGTAATATTTAATAAACTGAGATGGGGGCTCAGATCTAATTGATTAATTAATTTGATATTGCAGTGTTGATAAATAATAAGGAAATGTAAAAACATACCTTGTGGAACCCAGGTTAAGAATGGATAAGGAAGGGGCAGCTAGGTGGCGCAGTGGATAAAGCACCGGCCCTGGAGTCAGGAGTACCTGAGTTCAAATCCAGCCTCAGACACTAGCTGTGTGACCCTGGGCAAGTCACTTAACCCCAATTGCCTCACTAAAAACAAAAACAAAAACAAAAAAAAGAAGAATGGATAAGGAAAATGAACTAGTAGCAGGTGGGGAGAGAAGTAATCACTCTACCTAGGCTATTTGTGAAGGTTGGCCCTATATCCTTATTACATGCATAGACATTCAAACAAAGTATAAAAGGCTGCGTGACTGGGACCATGGCTAGGGCCGTTTCTTTATTCCTTCCTCTACCCTATTCCTCCCAAGTATGGCAGAAATATTTGAGATTTGAACTCAGGGCAAGGTGGGGGATGGGGGTTCCCAAAGCCTGTGCTCCGAGAACTCAACAGCTGCCACAACCACTGCCAATTCTGTTTTGACTTGGTTTCAGCACCGGTCTGCTTTTGCACTGTATGTGTGGACTCTCCATTTTCAGTCTTCTTTCAGCTCACATTTCTGTCACTGTCTCTCTGTCTGTCTTACCTCTTTGCTTCCTCTGCCTGGAACCCCCAAATTCAGGCAGAAGTCCCTTTCTCAAGGTCACTGGCACCCCTAAGAAAACTAAGCTCTCATGAATGTCTACAAACAGTCTAGCTGATGTATTCTTTATTATCCCAAGAAGGTTCTCTAAAGTTAATTCTCCCCCTACCCCCTTGACATACAGAGCAAATACCTTAGAAGATCAGCTTACCACTCCTCATTCCCAACAGGGAGTGAATAAGTATGTGGATCCAAGAATTTTCTACTCATGGAAAAACCTTTTTAGTAGATAGGTCAGTATCCAGTCTGTAGAGGTGACTCAGAGACTTAGGGTACTTCTGCTAGTCATGGTATGGACTCCTCAGGTTCTTGGCCTCAGGTTGTAGTCTTGTGTCCAAGTGGCTACAGTCCTACATCTCAACCTCCAGTACTAACAGGTGCATTTGCTTAATATGCATCTCTGCCCTAGTAGTATAAGGCATGCTGCCAGGCTGTCAAAGTCTAGGCCAGGCAGCTGAGAGGACAAGGAGCTGGATCCCTGGAGCATGTCATCCTTTTATTTTCCTTCTCCCCTATATTCAACCTATACCTTGCTCCCTACTCTTCTTGGTCACAAGTATCTCCAGGGCTATGTGAATGAAGCCTGAGAGGAATTTTAGTGCTACATCAGTAATAATAATCACAATAGTCCACATTTTTATTTTTAGTTTTATATGGCAGCATATTGGTTCCCTGCTAGTTTTTAAAAGAGGTTCAAGATTTCCTAACAGTTCATAACTCGAAGTCTGAGAGCTTGGCATAAAAGTACCAGATAGTTAATCAATTCATAAAATATTACATAAGCACTTAGAGTGATCTGAAACCTATGCTTCAAAGTCTGTGCTAACAATCTGGTGATGGTTCTGAAGACTGGTTAATAAAGGGGAAAGTGATGTGTATCCTGATCTTCATGTGACCTCAGACATTCTAATTGCTTTATTTTTGGGGGCAGCTAGGTGGCACAGTGGATAAGGCACTGGCCCTGGATTCAGGAGGGCCTGAGTTCAAATTTGACCTTAGACACCTGACACTAGCTGTGTGACCCTAGGCAAGTCACTTAACCCTCATTGCCCCTCAAATAATAATAATTATAATTATAATTATTACAAAGGAGAAAGTGATGTATATCCTGATCTTCATGTGACCTCAGACATTCTTTTTTTTTTTTTTTTTGCGGGGCAATGGGGGTTAAGTGACTTGCCCAGGGTCACACAGCTAAGTGTCAAGTGTCTGAGACCAGATTTGAACTCAGGTCCTCCTGAATCCAGGGCTGGTGCTTTATCCACTGCGCCACCCGGCTGCCCCTGACCTCAGACATTCTAATTGCCTTATTTTTTTAGATGTAACCTGGGGCCCAGGACCCCTAAGCCAGTTCAGGAGCTTTCTGAAAAAAGATGATTTCTTTTTGTTTCACTTTGTCATCCTCCAGAGTTTACTTTGAGAAACTCTGAATATGAATAATGGGGAGATTGTATATAATTTTCAAATGATATAGACAATTGGATCATTGATGCTTATAAAAACACTGAAATTGGCCTATGGAAATACATTAGCCTCAAAGTAGTTTAAGTAAAACTTATTTCAGAGACAATTTACTATAAAAAAAAATAGGGGGCAGCTAGGTGGTGCAGTGGATAAAGCACTGGCCCTGGATTCAGGAGTACCTGAGTTCAAATCTGGCCTCTGACACTTGATATTTACTAGCTGGGTGGCCCTGGGTAAGTCACTTAATCCTCATTGCCCCACAAGAAAAAAAAAAAAAAGAACAACTGTGAGGGAAATGGGGCAGCTAGGTGGTGCAGTGGATACAGCACTGGCCTTGGATTCAGGAGTACCTGAGTTCAAATCCGACCTCAGACACTTGACACTTACTAGCTGTGTGACCCTGGGCAAGTCACTTAACCCCAATTGCCTCCCCCACCCCCCAAAAAATAGGAAGTAAGTAAAAAAATATATTTTTAAATGGAAGAAAACACAAGCCTAATACATAACTTTAAATGGGAATCAATCTGTTGCAGATAAGAATTTCCTCAAAAAGCAAAGACACAGAATCAAAATGAGAGACCGGAACAAAATTTACTATATATCAAGTAAAGTTCTTTAAATGGGAGTTACAATTAGGCTATAAAATTGAGTAAAAATAAAAATTCATAAAATCAAGGGAGATAAATAAGAAAACTATATTATACTTAAAAGAATTCTAGACTATGAATCAGTATTGATAGTAAACAAATATACACTAAAAGTAACTCAAGTTTATGTAGTATTTTCTTGCTCGATTCAAATGACATAAAATTTAAATTAGTAAAAGCTAACTAAATTTTTAAAAGACATCAATGGTAAAAACAAATGATAACGGTAGATTTTAATATTTTAAAGAAAGACAAATAGTAAGAGAAATATAGAACTGAACAGAGATTTTGATGTTGAAAGCCATAGCATCTTCTGAATGGCAACACTAAAGAATTTACATATTTTAATGTGGTCATAGTACCTTTTAAAAATAGTCTATATAGTAAAGCACAGAGAAATTATGAATAAATATTAAAAAGAAGAAATACAAGGCCTCAGAGTAACAGAGATAGGACTACTTTTATTTTACCCCAAAGAAAATATACAAAATTTGAAGGGCTCACAGGAATTAATGAAAAAATATAGAAAACACATATAGGGAATCACTATGGCCTGTACATAATCATTGCATTCCTCCTTAGTTTTCCTCCTTTTCTATTAGGGTCCTAAAGGCTTCTACTTAGTACCCCTGTCATTTAGACATCCTTATTAATAGAACTAAACTTGAGGTTGCCAGGCCAACATATTGATATTCCAATGAATCCTTTTCTTTAGTCTCCTCCAGATTCATGGTGCCACCCTGTTATTTGGGTTTGTCCCTGTAAGGGAGCAAAATTTTGAAGTTGCTAGACATGAGCTATACTAGCTATGCTTTTCCGTTCCTTAATTCAGCTTGATGAATATCACCTGATAATACAGGTTGCACTACAACCCAGACCCTTTTCCACGCATAGATATTTCTTGAATTTGCCACTTTATTCTGGTTATGTTGGGTTTTGTTGCTCAGTTGTTTCACTTGTATTCAACTATTCATGACCCCATTTGGGATTTTCTTGGCAAAGATACTGGATTGGTGCGCCATTTTCTTCTCCAGCTCAGTTTATATATGAGAAAACTGAGGCAAACAGGTTTAAGTGACTTGTTCAAGGTCACACAGCCAGTATGTGCCTAAGGCCAGATTTGAACTCAGGTGTTCCTGACTTCAGTCCTGGCACTCTATTCACTGTACCACCTAGCTATCTTTATGCTGGGTAGTAACAATGTTTATTCCCCATTATAAGCTTCTAATGTGTACCCAAGAGCAGTGCAGCCTAGTGAATAACATTTGACTTCAGAGTAAGAAAGTCTTTGGTTCAAGTCCCAGCTCTGGCATACTGGCCATGTGACCCTATACAAGACCCTATGCAACATTTTAATACTACAAGCAATATTCTAATATTAAGTTGCAGAGCAATTGCTGATTGTCATTGTTAGAAGTTTCCTCACTAGAGAATTCCTTCTATTGATGAAATCAGTGACCCAGGAAGCCCTAATAAAGGACTTCACATGGACCACATCTGATCCTAGAAAGTCTGATCTCAAAGAAGGTCTGGTTTTCTTTCTCTGGCTTGCTTCTGCCCTGGAGCAACTCTAGGGAAATTTCTGAAATGAAGATTAGGTATAACATACCTCAGATCATGTAGGTCACAGGGTCCTTTCTAGAAAATACACTCAAGTATATAATATAAATATCTGATATAAGATGGCTATTCTACCACAGAAACTATGTAAAATGCAAAAGAAATTCAGAAAATATCACTTAATTTCTTTTTCTTTTCTTTTCTTTCTTTTTCTTTTTCTTTTTTTAGTGAGGCAATTGGGGTTAAGTCACTTGCCGAGGATCACACAGCTAGTAAGTGTTAAGTGTCTGAGGCCGGATTTGAACTCAGGTCCTCCTGAATCCAGGGCCAGTGATCTATCCACTGCGCCACCTAGCTGCCCCATTAATTTCTTATTGCATTCATTATCACTCACCCTGGAAAGGGAAGACAACTTTGAGAGACTGCAGAACAGATATTTTGTATTCATTTTATTTTATTTTATTTTATTTTTGGTGAGGCAATTGGAGTTAAGTAACTTGCCCAGGGTCACACAGCTAGTAAGTGTCAAGTGTCTGAGGCCGGATTTGAATTCAGGTCCTCCTGAATCCTGGGCTAGTGCTCTATCCACTGTGCCACCTAGCTGCCCCTTTTATATTCATTTTAGACCTGCATTGCATAAATAACCTACGAGGTCCAAATATCCTGATAAGCCAGGCCATGGCTTTAAATATATGCACAGTGCCTGGCACAAAATAAGAAGCTAATAAATGTTCATTTGTTGAACGATCCTTTGGTTTTATACAACTTCTATTTCCCAATGTATCCTCTCTCCTCCCACCCCCACCCTGAGAAATTCCTTATATAAAGAATATAAGAGGGACAGCTAGGTTTCACAGTGGATATGGCACCAGCCCTGGATTCAGGAGGACCTGAGTTCAAATCAGGCCTCAGACACTTGACACTTACTGTGTGACCCTGAGCAAGTCACTTAACCTTCATTGTCTCCCCCCACAAATTACACACATACACACACACACACACACACGTATATAAAAGAGAGGACAAAACAGTTGAGCAAAACTAACCAATATTTTGAAGAAGTCTGGCATTCTATGCAATGTTTTGAATCCTTAATGTCCAACGGCTACAAGGGAATATAACAGTTTTCTCATATCTCCTCTTTGGGGACAAGCTTGTTCATTATAAATTTGTAGCATTTAGCTTAAATTGGTCTTTTTGTGGTTGTTCTTTGCATTTATGTTGTTGTAGTCATCATAAATCCTGCTCCCTTCCCTTTGAATCAGTGCATATAAATCTTCCATGTTTCACATATTCATCGTTTTCCTAATTTCTTTGTCTTATTTTATTTATTTATTTTTTTGGTGAGGCAGTTGGGGTTAAGTGACTTGCCCAGGGTCACACAGCTAGTAAGTGTCAAGTGTCTGAGACCGAATTTGAACTTAGGTACCCCTCATTCCACGGCCACTGTGCCATCTAGCTGCCCCCATTTTCCTAATTTCTTACAACATAATGGTGCTTTATTATATTTATGTACCACAACTCATGCAGCCATTCCCTAATCGATGGTCATGTTATTTTGTTTCCACTTCTTTACTAACACAAAAAGTGCTACTCTAAATATTTTAGTGTATATATGTGACATTTTTGTCATTTTCTTCACATAATTCCAAATTGCTGCTATGCAACTGATATGATGCTACCCTGCTATACAACTTGCATGTGCTTTTGAAATTCTTATTTCCAGAATACTTAGACCAATCTGCAGCTCCATAAGCCATACTTAGTGTGCCCATCTTTCCACAACTCTTTCAAAATGGAATGCTCCCATTTTTTGTCATCTTTTCCAATTTGCTGAGTGTAAAAAGCATAGATTTTTTCCCCCTTAGCCTTTCAGCTAAAACATGGTACTGGTGGTGGTAAAGCTTTTCTGAGAAGCCTCCTGTTAAAGAAATTCTCCTTTCAGGATGGCTAAGGCCCAAATCCCAACTTCAGGAACATGCAAATCATGAGCTGCCAGGCTGGAAATTACCATTGCTCTCAATTGTCAGTCACTGGCCTGTGCTCAGGGAAGAAATAAGAAGGCAGAAGCAGAAAACCAGAAACTCAAGATCCATCTTGGATTTCCACATATTCCTTTTTCAAGCTGTAATTTCCTGTGGGAAGGGGCCAGGAGTGGAAGACAGGAGAGAAATCCCATCTTTCGTCCTTGCTAGAAGTCCAAGGGAGAAAAAATCAAGGGAAGGGGTTTCAAAAGAGAAGAGGGAAAGGGCCTTCATATCCTGATGAATGTATCCTCCTGACTGTCATTCACCAGCCATTTTCCCTGAAGCTAGGTGGGGCAGAGGATAGGGTATTGGGCCTAGACTTAGGAAGATTTATCTTCTTGAGTTCAAATCTAGCCTCAGACACTTACTAGCTGTGGGACCCTAGGTAAGTCACTTCACCCTCTTTGCCTCAGTTTCCTCATCTGTAAAATGAGCTGGAGAAGGAAATGCCAAACCACTCTAGTATCTTTGCCAAGAAAACCCCAAATAGGATCATGAAGAGTTGGACTCAACTGAAATGACTAAATAACAAGAAGTCAATGGGTACTAATCTGGAATTCCCTCTGGTAGCCAAGTAAGGTTCATGGAATTGCCCAAGTTCTCACAGTTAGTAAATGACTAAGCAAGGATTCAAAATCAAGTCTTCTAAATTCAAATCCAATGCTCTACACCAGAGCTGCAACCAAAGGGCCTTGTCTTAGCACTTTCTGTCCTGCCTCAGGTTTACAAATACCTTATCTTAGTATCTCACAAAACAGATAATAATCTTCATTGATTCCCAACACAAAAACTTCTTTAAGTACTGGTCTTTGTGGATTGCCCTCAGCCCTGAGGACATTCTCCCATCTATCTAGATTGAGTTGCTGTTTCTTTGTTTTCCTTTTGTTCAAATACACACAGTCAAGATAAACAATTCCAAAACTGGCCACATTTAAAAAAAAGTCTGTCTCTATGAGGTGGTGGGTAGCATTTATTCATCACTGGTCTTCTGGAATTGTGGTTGGTCATTGTATTGATCAGAGTTCTTAAATGGTATGTTTTCTTAATACAAGGTATTCCAAAAGTCTTAGTGAAATTTTGAGCTATTAAAGCTTAAAAGCATTGGGGCAGCTAGGTGGCACAGTGGATAAAGCACCGGCCCTGGATTCAGGAGGACCTGAGTTCAAATCAGACCTCAGACACTTGACACTTACTAGCTGTGTGACCCTGGGCAAGTCTCTTAACCCTCATTGCCCCACAAAAACAAAAACAAAAAAGCTTAAAGCATTAAAATTTTTGGACTGCTCAATATAAACTCTGAGGTCAATTTCTACACAGTTCTGTAGAAGAAGAGAGTCAGTTTTTACAGCTTCATCCCTTAGCTCAGTCCCTCCCACCCTCTCACTCTCCCTGTTGTTCTCCTGAGACACCAATATCAATCCAACCTTTCATTTTACCTAAGAAACTGACCCTATCCACACCCTGTCATTAGAGGGTCAATTACATTATTGAGATGAGGATCTTGCTGTTCCTGCTGCTCTCTTCAGTCAGGAGCTTATGTTTACTCACCAATCACAACCACTTTGTCAGAAAAAAAGGGGGCAGGAAAGGGAAGAGAATGAGCATTTATATAATGCCTACCTTTGTGCCATGTACTGTGTTAAATGCTTTACGAGTATCTCATTTGATCTTCTCCACAACCCTGTGAGGTAGCTGCTGTCATTAATCTCATTTTACACTTAAGAAAATGAAGATAAAGAGAAGTAAAGTGACTTGCCCAGAGTCACATAGCTAATAAGTGGCTGAGTCAACTTTTGAACTCAGGTCTTCCTGATTTCAGCCCCAGAACTCTATCCACTGTACCACCTAGCTACCTCAATCCACCTCCTATGTGTCCCAGTGCTACTCCTCAGTGAAAGAGGATCTGCAGAACAGAACAGGACCCTAAAAGCACAGACCATATCCTTGCCCTTCTTGGTGCCTGACCTCTCTGCTCATAGATTTATTTCCAGGGAGAAGCCTAAGGAAGACGGTCGAAACTAATTACATTGAAATCTCTGACTCAGTGCGTGTCTGTTGTTCAGTCGTGTCTGACTCTTCATGACTTCATTTGGGGTTTTCTTGCCAAAGGTACTGAAATGGTTTGCCATTTCTTTCTCCAGCTCTTTTTACAGATGAGGAGATGGAGACAAACAGGATCAAGGCCAGATTTGAACTGAGGAAGATGAGTGTTCCTGACTATAGGCCCGGCACCCTATCTACTGCACCACCTACCTGCCCAGTGTGTATGTAATAGAAGTCATTCCCTGCAGCCTAACCAGAAGGACAGAAGAGACAGAATACCCAGGCCAAGGACAGATCTTTAGTTGAATTTTCTGGGGAGCCCCCTCACTTATGCCTTAGCTTTGTAAAATTCTAACACCTAATAGCTAACTTTTATACAGATCTTTGGGGTTTGCAAAGTACTTAACATATGCTATTTCACTGCATGGTTTGCCTTTCGTGCTAAGTGTTATCATTATCCCCACTTTACAAACAGGGAAACTGAGGCTGGGAGAGATCAAGGGATTTGCCCAAAAAAAAACAACCAGTGAATGCCTAAGGTAGGATTTGAACTCAAGTGTTCCTGACTCCAAGTTCAATAGCACTTATCTCCCAAGATTGTTTTGAGGATTAAATGAGATAATTGTAAAGAGCTTAGCTCAGCTTAGGCACTACACAAATGTTAGCTATAATAATTACTATTATTTCTTGGAGTCAGAAACATCCATGTTCAGATCCTGCCTCAGACAGTAGTTGTGTGATTCTGGATAAGTCACTTCTCTATCCCCTGCCTCAGCTCCTTCATTTGTTTTGTTTGTTTGTTTGTTTTGTGAGGCAATTGGGGTTAAGTGTCTGAGGCTGGATTTGAACTCAGGTCCTCCTGAATGCAGGGCCAGTGTTCTATCCACTGCACCACCTAGCTGCCCCCAGCTCCTTCATTTGTAAGATGGGGATAATAATAGGGTCAGTGTGAAGCTTAAATAAGATAGCATATGTAAAGTGCTTTACAAACCTTAAAGTATCACGTAAATGTTTTTATTAGTATTTATTAGTTTTTATTGTTATGTTCCACCAACCAGCCATCTCCTCTGGATTTCCCATCATCCATTAACAGTGAAAATGATAAAGGGCAGCTAGGTGGTGCAGTGGAAAAGCACCGGCCCTGGATTCAGGAGGACCTGAGTTCAAATCCAGCCTCAAATACTTGACACTTACTAGCTGTGTGACCTTAGGCAAGTCACTTAACCCTCATTGCCCTGCTAAAAAGAAAAAAAAAAAGAAAATTATAAAAATAGAATTACTCTCTTCCATAACCCTCCTATACGTTAACTCCCCTCTCATAGTGGGCAATAGACCTTGATCTCACTAAAAAGGGCCCAGCCCTTGGTTGGTTAACTTATCTTTCTTATTCCCCAAGTATAAAACTCATAAAAATATTTATTCATCTTTGACCTTTATCCTACCTCCATTTTCCAAATCATGCAATCCTTCCTTGTAACCCAAATGTTTCCTAGGTCTTG
The DNA here is from genome assembly GCF_019393635.1 of Dromiciops gliroides. Taxonomy (NCBI): domain Eukaryota; kingdom Metazoa; phylum Chordata; class Mammalia; order Microbiotheria; family Microbiotheriidae; genus Dromiciops; species Dromiciops gliroides. The sequence goes on from NC_057862.1 coordinate 175,514,471, forward strand.
CTCTTTCTTCTGTATTTCCACAGCTACCATTTAGGTAGGTACAAGCAATAGGAATAATGGGAAAGAGGTCAAGAGACACTATTTAGAAAATGCTTTGTGTTTAAGGCAGTCTTTGTTTTTTTGTTTTTTTCAGGGCTGTAAGGGTTAAGTTGCTTGCCCAGGGTCACACGGCTAGTAAGTGTCAAGTGTCTGAGGCAGGATTTGAACTCAGGTCCTCCTGAATCCAGGGCTGGTGCTTTATCCACTGTGCCACCTAGCTGCCCCCTTAAGACAGTCTTTGGGATGGGTCATGAGATATAGATAGAACTAAGATAGGTGAAGAACAGAAAGTAAATTGTTCTGAGCACAGAGCCTGGAATGTGATTTGAATGTGGCTCATTTATAGAATAGCATTTGCTGGCTAGAGTAGAAAATGGGAGGGAAAAATTGAATGAGTAAGAAGGACTTTGAAAGAGAGGTTATCCTAAAGGGAATGAAGAGCCATGGCAAGTATTTTAAAAGCAAAATATTTTTTACATTGTTGTAGACTAATAACTCAAGAAAGCCAGGGTCTGAGTCAGGTTAATAAATGACTTCCTCATAATAGATTTTCAAATAGTACTATATTTAATGTTTCCAATCAATGTTCCCTGTTTACAGAAAGTTCAACTAAGTGGCACAGTAATAAAAATAGACTATGTTAATATAGCTCTTTGCAATTCACAAAGTGATTTTTGTAGTCATTTATTTTCTCGTTTGATCCTCAAAACAACCCTGAGGCCTCCTTGCCCTGGAATATTAAACTATTCACTCTGCCTTCTCATTCTGAAATATCCCTCTACCAAGCCAGCTCCCTTCTCCAAATGGTGAGCTCCTTCTGAGAACTGCATTTTATAGAAGGGCCTGGGCTGGCCAGTCTTGGTTCCACCCTCCACCCCCTACCCGCAGCTAGGCTCCTGATTTCCTAGACTTTAAAACCATGCCCCCGGGGCAGCTAGGTGGCGCAGTGGTTAGAACACCGGCCCTGGAGTCAGGAGGACCTGAGTTCAAATCCGACCTCAGACACTTGACATTTACTAGCTGTGTGACCCTGGGCAAGTCACTTAACCCCAATTGCCTCATCAAAAAAACAACAAAACAAACCATGCCCCAGTGGATAAGTACCTTCATGCGCCTCTACTCCTCACCACTCTCCTCACAGCTCCTTTCTGTGTATTGACTTTCCCCATTAGAATGGAAGCTCCTTGAGGGCAGGGGCTGTCTTTCTTTTTGCTTGTATTTGTATCCCCAGCATTTAGCCCAGTGCCTGGCATATAGTAAAGTGCTTCATAAATGATTCTTGCCTTGCCTTGCCTATATGATAAAGGCAGTGTGCTATTATTATCCCCATTTTTCCAGTCGAGAAACTGAGGCCCAGAGAGGTTAAGAGGACTTGCCTGATGTCATAGAGAGAGTCAGCAGCAGAGCCTTGACTTGTATATGAATATTTAGTTTTGAAATCCAGGATTCTGTTGAGTACATTAGCCTTTATTTCTGGAATTTTAACCTTTTTTTTTGTATCGTAGAACCCTTTGATTGTCTGGGGAAGCCTATGGATCCCTTCTCAAAATAATGGTTTTTTAAAATGTAAAATAAAACACACAAAAATAAATACAAAACATAAAATAAAACAAAATACAAAATTTAAAATAAAATACAAAAAATGGAATTATAAAGAAAATGAATTATATTAAAATACAGTTAAATATATTTTATATATATATATATACACACACACATATATATTTAAAGTTCACAGACCTCAGGCTAAGAAGCCTTATTTAATTCTGTTGTCTGTATGTTCCATGCTTCTACAGTCAGTTACTGTCTTTTCTTTTTTAATTTAAAGGAAAGAGACTAATTAACTGTTTAACCACACACAGTGTCCTCAGCACAATGTGATGTATATTTAGATCCTTAACACCAGCCATACTCTCCCTTCAGAGGAGATTGGTTCTTTACTCACTGTCCAATAAATGAAGACAGGAGTATTTGTTCCCAAGGAAATAATGCCTATTTCTTTCTTCTAGTGTTCAGTGCACTTGGGAATCCGATGACTACCTGAGCAGGAAAACCTCAGTGTACTCCGGGGCACTTAGCAAGAGTTTACATACATGTGGGTCCAAGATTAGAATGTTGTCATTGGCCTTTTTAAAATCTTATTTCTGTGATTGGTGAAAACTCAAAGACTTCATTGATTTAAGGCATTGTATAGAGTCGTCTGGATAGACTGAATAGTCTTAACCACTTGCCAATCTGCATTCTAACAAGGAGGGTGTGCCCTGGAATTAGTGTTATATATGATGTTATATAGCTTCGAGGCAATGTCATCTGCTCCCACGGAGTCAATTCATTTAATAATTAGGGCTTCTCCAGGAAGCAAAAACCTGGAGCTGCACCAGGAAGCAGGAAGTAATGAATGTTGGAAACCTTGAAATACAAGTCTTCCTTCCAGCCAGTAGGATTTCCCATCAATACCTTTGAAGACAAGGAAAGGGTTTGGATATAAGTAATGGGGATTAATGCCATAAGAAAATGAAGGAATGATATTTTGTGGCAATGAGTGGATGAAGCAATATAAGGACAACTGGGCTTTCTGATGAACAAGATCATTGTGCTGGCTTTCCCCCATGTAGCTGAACCCCAAACATCTAGTGGGAAGATGATGCATGTTAAAGTAACTTACCACCTGTGTGACCTTGGACAAATCATTTATCCCTTTAGCCTTCAATTTCTAGATCTATAAAATGAAGAGGTTAGACTGAATTGCCCTCCAGCTCTAGATTCGTGATCCCATAATTAACAAAGTCTTATGCATACAGTATGAAAACCTAGGTTAGTCTTGGATTTCCCCAGGCCCCCCATTTAATCCTTCTCTTGATGTTTACAGAGATATTTTTAAATAGAACCCTGTACTAATAGATAATAACATTCCTGTCACAAAAACATGCATACAAATATTTAACATATAGTGTGGATTTATATATAGGAGAGAAGTATTTATAAATATGGTAGCAGAACTAGAATGAGGATATCCATGTGTTTCTAATCTCCCTCATTCTTGTTCTTTGGTTGACCCCCAAGACCAGAATTTCCATATTATATTATGAGTTCAAATCCCTGGGCCTCAGTTTCTTCATCTATAAAAAGAGAAAGTTGAACTAGATTTCCTCTGAGGTCTGTTCCAACTATGTGTGTATAATCCTACCATCCTAGGCAGCATGGTCCTTCAGACCTTTGCTCATTATTGAGTTGTATGGAAAGAGAATCTTTTGGCTATTTGGACTGTTCCCCAATAGACTTCTCTGCACTTGATCACAAATGGATAATTCAAAGGTCATTTTGTTTTATTCTGGGATGAAATTTGGTGAGGAAGAGTCCAATTTTTATCCAAATACCCACTATAAAGATGTTATTGTTTTAAATAAATAAAATGATCAATTACAACTTTAAAAACATATTTCAGGATAGAGCACCGGCCCTGGAGTCAGGAGTACCTGAGTTCAAATCCGGACTCTGACACTTAACACTTACTAGCTGTGTGACCCTGGGCTAGTCACTTAACCCCAATTGCCTCACTAAAAAAATAAAAAATAAAAATTTCAGAATGCATACCATAGGCAATGTAAAGATTCTGCATCTCAGTCACTTAATATTGTGCAACAGCAGTGAAAGAGAGGAAAGAACATTTTATTTAGAGTCAGAGGACCTGGATTTAAAACCTGGCTCTTGTACCTACTACCTATGTGATCTTAGGTAAGCATTTAACTTCCTTAGAACTCTTTCCTTAGCTCTAAAATCAGGATTTGGAGTGGATAATCTTTCATGTCCCTTAATCTTAGATTGTACTCATAATGCCTTTCACTTACTACCGGTAAAGCAGATGATCCTGAGTGGGTCACCTAACCTCTCTGTGCCTCAGTTTCCTTATCTGTAAAATGAAGAGGGTTGGACAAGATAAACTCTAAAGTGTCTTTCAGCTCTATATTCTATGATCTTATGATTAATAAAGTATTCATTTTACACAGAAATCATGAAAATTGAGTTATTGAAAACTGGATCTTAGATTCACCAAATGATTCCCAGATCCCACACTAGATCTGCTCACAGTTCTCCACCCACACCCACCCCAAGAACCAGGCTCTTGGAAGGGAGTGGAAGGGGGAGAAAAAGAAAGGAAGGAGAGTATATAGAGAGCTTCTGCTGTTAGTCAAACAGAATTTGAGGGAGACATACCATGTCACCCCACAATATCTTCCATTTTCAACTCCTGGCATAGCCTCAAGCTTAGTTGAAGCATATAATGTGTGAAAAGGAATGTCCAGAGGTCCCTGAAAGTCAACTGATGATTTCACCAGTCTTGAGTATCTAGGTACATGCTAAAGGGACTTTGGTACCTTTTATCCAAAGGTACCAAAGGTGAGATCATAGGGTCAGAGCTGGAAGAGACCACAGAGGTCATCATTTTACAGATGAGGAAATTGAGGCACAATGAGGTTCAGTGACCTAGGAAGTGATTGAGATGAGATCTGTACAGATGTCTCCCTGATTCCAAGTTCAGTACCACATCTATCATGCCAATTGCCCCTCCTTTCAAGAACTGGAGCCTAAAGGGTTCATGAGAAAGCAGGAGTGATGTGGGCACTTCACCTCTTTCCTTGAACATCAGCAGCCCTTCCCTAGGCCTTCTTTTTGAACCATCTACTTCCTCCCTACTATTATCTGGCCTATGAGCCTCTCCTTCATTATACCTGGGGTGCTACTAATGAAGGCTCATATGGGTGAATGATGGTGAAGATGACCAATAGATTCTTTCAGCAATAACCTCTTCCTGTCTTGGATACATTAGGAATTGGGAAGTATATGCCTAGTCTGTAGATACACAACCTCAAGATGGACACTCACCTCTCCTCTCTCCACTGCAAAGGAGATAGAAAGTCTGTGTGGGATAAGTGGGATCCTTGAAGGAATAGACTTACCTAGATCTTGGCTGCTGTTTTGTTTTATTTATTTATTTTTTTAATTTTGAAGAGAGGAGCCTCCTAGCTGGTGTGAGACCTTGATATCCCCAAATGCTTTTCTATGCAAACTCTGTTCTTTCAGAGCAAAATCCATCATTGTTTTTCCTCCTCTCTAAAGATAAGTGTTTTCCGGGCAGCTAGGTGACACAGTGGGTAAAGCACTGGCCCTGGATTCAGGAGAACCTGAGTTCAAATCTGGACCCAGACACTTGACACTTACTAGCTGTATGACCCTGGGCAAGTCACTTAACCCTCATTGCCCCACCAAAAAAACCAAAATAAATAAAGATACATGTTTTAGGTCTCCCTGTCCCTTCATCTCTTCCCTGTTTGTTGAGTCATCAGAACAGCAGAATAGACCTGAGGTTCCTATGTCCAAAGACAGCATACACAGTCTCTTATCAGGATCATACTCAGAACATTCTGGCCTTGGTAAAACCCTTCAAAACTTCTGCTTCACCAGCATAGGCAAGGAGGACAGAGGCTCACCTCTACACCACACTGAGGCATCAGGCAGAGTAGAACCCTTGCTGAGTAATATCATGGCTAGCTTTATTAAGTGGTTCCAAGAAAATTAAATGTAAGGAGCAAGATTGCAGTGGGAAATTTTGATAATCGAATAATCTACCAACATAAACTAGATTATGTTTTCCCGGCTTTGTGATGGCATTTGTTTCTAATTCATGGTGTGGAGAAACTATGTTGGTTAGAGAAGCCTTATTGGATATGCCCAGACCCTGTCTCATATCACTTAGCTTGAGTCAACTGAAATAAAGATCAGTCTTCCTCAGCTTCTCACTATCTCTCCCCCCTCATATGCAATCTGTTCCTAAGACATGTCTATTTCACCTTTACAATATTTCTCATATATACCCCCTTCTCTCCTCTGAGTCTGCCACTACACTGGTGCAGGCCTTCATCACCACCTGGACTATTGCAAAAGCTGGCCTGTCTGCTGTAAATCTCTCACCACTCCAATCCATCCTCCATTAAGCCAAAAAGGGATTTTCCTGAAGCGTTGGTCTGACCATGTCACCCTAGGTAAACTTCAGTTGTTCCTGATGATCTCCAAGATCAAATATAAAACCCTTCATTTTCAAAGCCCTTCATAATCCATCTCTGTTCCACCCCCTGCAATCTTTGCAGTCTTCTTTTACATTACAACCTTCCCCCCGCCCCCCCCCCCCCCCCCCCCCGCCCAGCATTCTTTGATCCTATGAGACTGGCATTTTCTCTGGCTATCTTCCATGCCTGGAATTTCTTCCTTTCTCATGACTCCTGACTTCCCTGGTTTTCTTCAAGTCCCAGCTAAAATCCTACTTTCCATAGGAACCTTCTCCCAATATCTCTTAATTCTAGAATTTTTTTTCTCTATCAATTATTTCCTTTTTAGCCTGTATATAGCTTGTTTGTTTAGATTGTGGGTTTAGATTTGACTTTTCTTTGGATCCTCAATTCTTATCACAATGCCTGACACATAGTAGGCACTTAATTAATGCTTATTGACTCACCAACAGTCTCTTCCAGATTCTATAAGCTTTTACTGACCCTTCTTTTACTTAATCCTTTGTGTCTTGCTAGTTCTCTCTTACTTCCACTTTTCCAACCCCAGTCCCAAATTGTGCTGTTTCCCTGAGGCTTTTGATTAATAGAGAAATGAGATGCTTTCCTGAAGTTTAGGCCAATCTCTCAATTTCTTTTTTTTTTCTTTTTTAGTGAGGCAATTGGGGTTAAGTGACTTGCCCAGGGTCACACAGCTAGTAAGTGTTAAATGTCTGAGGCCAGATTTGAACTCAGGTACTCCTGACTCCAGAGCCAGTGCTTTTTCCACTGCGCCACCTAGCTGCCCCCAATCTCTCAATTTCTAGTCAAAATTGTTCCTTTTGTAAAACCGATTCTACTTTGGCATGGGGCCTGCTGGGAAGTCAAAGCTGCCCTCTACAACAGGAGGAGGTTTGCAAAGGAGGTGCATGGGTTTGTTGACAGAACCAAAGAGCTAGAGTTAAATACTTTGTTAATACATGGAACCACATGTCAAAATCTTCCAGAAAATAATCAGGGTCCTCAGAAGGGAGACAGACTTGTACATTCAGTAACCATAGCCCCTTCTTAACCTTAAGGAAGGTATAAGTGGAAATCCCTGTCCTGATGGAAAATCAATCATACATCAACAACAGAAAGGTGTGCAAAATTGGATCAAGCACAGGGATTACTGAGTCCAGAAACTTTTTCACATTCTAACTTTAGGAATGGCTATTTTGAGCAGCTGGACATAAAGCTATCCTACCACTGAATTTAATAAGTGATCAGTAGAATATAATAAGTTCCTTGAGGGCAGAGACTGTCCAACTTAAAAAAAAATGTGTATACTTAGTGCCTGGGGCAGCTAGGTGGAGTAGTAAATAGGGCACTGGGGGAATCAGGAAAGACTCATCTTCATGAGTTCAAATCTGGTCTCAGACACTTAACTAGTTGTGTGACCCTAGGCAAGTCACTTAACCCCATCCACCTCAGTTACTCATCTGTAAAATGATCTGGAGAAGGAAATGGCAAGCCACTCCAGTATCTTTAACAAGAAAATGCCAAATGGAAAAAAAAACAAACCCAAAATACACTAAATGGAGTCATGAAGACTCAGACCCAACTGAAACAATTCATCATTGTCATCTTCAACAACAACAACAACAACAACCAATATCTAGAAAAGTGCCTGGAAAATCATAGAAACTTAATAAATACTTGTCAATTGAAATAAGTGGCAATTGTTAAGGCAAACAACCAAGGCTATAATCCAGGCCCATGTGAAAAGTAGCCTACAGAACCTCAGATCAATTCAATTCAACAAGCATTTATTAAATTGCCTACTGTGTGCCAGTTAGTCACTATCATAGGTGCCAGAGATATAAAGACCAAAGCAAAACAGTCTCTGACTTCAAGGAGTCTTTGTTCATCTGGTTTCTATCTACAGAAATTCCCTGTATTAGTCACTTTTTCGGTACTGAATATTCAGGATAAATCATGTTTATTCTTTACTATGTAGCTCAATGCATACCTACTTCATTGCTAGGCAACGTGTGCATACTTATGTAATTCCTGTTGATTAATTGCCTGTCAGGACCCTAGGCATATGTATTCCCTATCTGCTTTCCTTAACCTACATTCACCATATACTCTAACTAATAGCATCTCTACCTTACCCAGCTACTGGTTCTGTCTGGTATTAGTGTACTTCCTCTGGCCTTTGAAAAGTCCTCAATCCTCCCTCAATCCTGCTCCAGTGCAGCCCTCCCTTTTAGAGATCTAGGATACTTAAACCTCCACACTGTTACATAATCACATCCCCCTTAGATCACTCTAAAGGATCTTGACTCCATACATATGTGGAAAGAATGGGGATATGGTAGTTCATGTGGGAAAGAATAGTTTGTCAGTTTAGGTAGCTCATGTCACAAATAACAGGACTAGGAATCATGGAAGGGAGAAAAAGCCTTACAAAAGCCCAAGTTAAATGCCATCACAAGAAGATTCCCAGATTAAAAAATATACACAAAAAACTGTCATCACAGAAATAGGGAATATTCACACATTAGGAGAGTTCCAATGTGTTTGGGGAAATTGACATCTGGTGGACATTGTGAATTCTCTTTTTTGCTGTTTTGCTCCCTAATAGGACCCTATCTAGGTTAAGGCTCCAGGTATGAGGTAGGATACCATAGTGGATAAAGGGCCAGCCATGGGGTCAGGAAATCTCAGTTTGAAGTGTACATACCAGCTGTGTTACCATGGGAAAGTCACTCATTACATAATCTCTCAGTGCTCTAGGCCAGTGGGTCCCATTTAGTGGTTCTCAAATACCTTGAGAGTTTACAATAATGGCCCAAGAGGTTTGTACTGAAATTCATTAAGGACATCTGAAGAAGTAAACAATTGTAGAATATTATGAGTAGTATACTAAATTACCCTGGGAACTCACAAAACATTTTGTTGTTGTTGTTTGGAGAAAAGGAGGGGCAAAAATATTGGGAACTACCACTCCAAGCAACTCTCAAAGACCTTAAGTTGTAGGAGTTGTCAAACTCACAGTGATAGTTTCCATACCAGGAAATCAGACTGAATTATACAAACAAACAAACCACAAAGCAAAACAACCAGGTAACAGATTCTGTTGCCCAGAAATAGGGTGAACTGTGGATTTGGCCTGACATTTTAGAATCAGAGAGGTAAAGACATTGGGCTGTCCCCAATGCCTAGAAAATTCTTCCTTCTTACTTCTGCCTCTTGAAATCCCATGCTCCCTTTGAAGCCTAGTTAGCGTGCCACCTCCTACATGAAGCCTTTCCTGATTCTCCTAATTGTGAGTGCTTCACCTACCCCTAACCCCTGAAATGACTTTGTATTTCTTTTGTATGTTGTTCTTGTTCAATCATTTTCAATAGTATCTGACTCTTTGTGACCCCATCTGGGGTTTTCTTGGCAAAGATACTGGAGTGGTTGGCCATTTCCTTCTCCGGGTCATTTTATAGCTGAGGAAATTTAGGCAAAGAGGGTTAAGTGACTTGCCTAGGGTCTCATAGCTAGTAAGTGTCTGAGGCCAGATTTGAATTCAGGTCTTTCTGACTCCAGGACTGGTGTTCTATTCACTGAGTCACCTAACTGCGCATAAGCTGTACTTATTTTCTGCGTACATGTTGTTTCCTTCCAATAGAATGTAAGCTCCTTGAGGTCAGGAACTGTTTCATTTTTGTCTTTGTATCCCTAGTACCTCAAATAGCACCTGGCGCATAGTAGGCACTTAGTGCTTATTGAATGGAATTGAATAAAACTAAGGCTCTGAAGTTGAGTTCCATCCTGAGCAATAAGGGCCATTTGAATGATAGGGAGCCTAGGGGCTTATTGAGTTCCTTAAGTAGACTATTGATCACATGTAAATAGAAGAAAGGATATGCCTAGTAGTAATAAGAAAAAAAGAAATTTAGAGCTGGATATGATCCTTAGACTATATCTTATCTATTCACTTCATCACAGATTCTGTAAGAGGAAAATGAACCCAAGTGAAGGGGCTTGTCCAAACACATTACTAATTAATAGTAGAACCAGGTTTAATATTCATATATTATTATTCATATGTTATTCAAGTTTTTGATAATTGTCCCTTTTCAACTACTGTATTGGAAGAATTGCAGAGAGGATCTGAATTTTGATGGAGAAAATTGGAAGAATTTAGAAGAGGGTGGCCACATTTCAGGTTAAATAAAATTTGAAGTTGGATTTGTTTTCACAATACCTTTGAAGACATTCCCATCTAGTTCTTGCTGTCTGTCAATCTTCCACCAGTTCCACACCCGGATTTCTCTTAATCCTGGCCTCTATTCACACCCATTTCCCTTTATTCTTAGAATGTAATTGCCTCTTTCTCCCTAGTTAGTCCTGCTGAGAGTGACAGAGATGAGTCTTCTTGTTCAAGAATAGATCACTAATGGATATGAAACTTTTCTGCAGGCTCCAACCACTGGACCAGAGCACCAGAGCACCAAGCCAAGGTTTTGATGATAAATAAATGGGTTTGGTTGTTCTGTTTTTCTGCAATCTGATACATTTCTCATAGGCACTTTTCCTAGTCTTTTAGGATCATTTAGGTTTTTCATAAAATATAACTAAGAGTCTTAAGACACAGCTTATTTTTCTTTTATGCAAGAAAGAACTCTATAGGTAGGTTGGGAAAGTGGGATGGAGAGGGATTGATTAGGAAATGACTATGGTGTAAAAATCAAAGACATCAATAAAACTATTAAGAACAGTATAAATGTTCCAATATGCATATTATTTGCAGAACAAAAGCAAATCTAGCAAGCTTAGGTACAAGTTTAAGTACATTCTTTCATTAAACTGCATTATTATCTCCAGTGTTCTTCAACCCTAAATATATTACTCTGAATCTTCCTATTGCAAATCAGAAGGCTTCTTAGAAAGACACACTCTTCAATGTTCCTGTGTTATTCATCATAATACTTTAATTAATTATCCTAATTAGTCTAGTTAAGGCTATAATATTCATGTCTCAAGAATATCCTCTCATGGGTGAAGTTGCTTGAGACTTTGCTTCATATTCTGAATAGTAAAGCTCTTCCCGTTTCTCTCTGCTCTTTCCTTATAGCCATGAAGATATTTCTACAGAAATCTTTTCATGTTTCTCTGAATATATCTTCTTCATTGCTTCTGAAAGCACAGTAATATTCCATTACATTCAAATGCCACAATTTGTTTAGCCATTTCCCAGTCAATTGGCATCTACTTTATTTTCAATTCTTTGCTACCAAAAAAAGTACTGTTATAGATATTTTGGTGTATATAAGGACTTTTCTCTTACCCATTATCTCCTTGGGAGTATAAGTCTAGTAGTAGAATCTCTAGGTCAAAGAATATGGACATTCTAATCACCTTATTGACATCATTCGAAATTGTTTTTCAAAATGTTTTGCACTGATTCACACCTCACCCTTCATGAGGAAGAAGTCAGTGAGAGAAGAATATGCTCAGCACTTGTGATCTATACTTTATGCAACATACTTGTATTTCACTTCCTCATCAACCTGGATGACATGTTGAGGTTGAAGTTTGTTTTGTTTAAGTCTAATTTCTCCCTTAAATCTACTCTCCTTATTTCTCCCACCTTTCCCTCTCCCAGTTCCCTCTAGTTTCCATTTGAGTTAAATGTATTTCTACACCAAACTGAGTTTTCTACCTCTCTTTGTCTGATTAGGATGAAAGTGAGGTTCAGTTGACTTTCATTCTTCCCTATTCTTCTAATGTTTTCAGTCTTCTAATAGTGTACCCCAATTGTGTAAGATAGTAAACTCTATCCCCTTTCTCCCTTTTTCTTCCTTAATGCATTCCTTTCCCCCTTCCCTTTTCCTTATTTTCTTAAAATCATCCATGCCCATGGTTCCCCAGTATGTAGCCAAACTTGGTCATTATCATTTTATAGCATTTAGTTTCTATTTTTTGTTGCTGTTCTTTCTATTTAAATTGTCAAAGTAATTGTGTATATTATTTTCCTGGCCCTTCTTACTTCACTCTGGATAACATAAGACTGCATGCTTTTCTGTTCTCATCATATTAATTGCTTTATCGGAAAGCCTACCTCAAAGGGTTTAGGGGACAGATAAGTAGAATCCCATTTTTCTGATTCCTTCTTTGGTTCCAGTAAAAGGGTACAAGGAATATACCTTTTTAAAATCAGCCTCAGTTCATTGTGTATTTAAGTATCCCTAACAGTATCCTCATATAACTTCTCATTTCTTATTCATTCTGAAACTGCTTGTTTCCATTTTCTGTGCAAGTCTAAAAACCTGAATTAGTTGATTTCCCAGTGTTTCCACATTGGTCCTGGGCAGCTCTGCTATTTTCTCCTCAGTGGAATTGTTTATTTGTATCTTCAAAATACCATTCTTCTTTTTTATCCTTCTTGACTTCCCCTGTAGAATGTTAGCCTGTGCAACCCTGCTTATCCTTTTTCTGAAGCTTTTGAAATCCACTTTCCTGAAATATAGATTATATGTCAGACTATGTTTGACTTTCTTTTCCTTCTCTATCGCAAATCCAACCGAGTTTTCCTTCTCTGATTCTTGGATTTCCTTACACGAGTGCTTACCATGCTGCTCTGTGCCACTCTGTTGCTTTTCCTGTTCCTTTTGAATGACATTTGTCTTTATAGAGATAAAAGATGTTCCGCAGAAGACTACATTGTTACCATCACACAGTTGACCAAAAATAGAGGAATACAAGATCTTACTGTGCTTACTGCTTTTTTTTTTAAAATAAGTTTTAGGGTCAGTGGCAAAATGGACAAAGCAATGGCCCTGGATTCAGGAGGACCTGAGTTCAAATCTAGCCTCAAACACTTGACACGTGCTAGCTGTGTGACCCTGGGCAAGTCACTTAACCCTCATTGCCCTGCCCCCAAAAAAAGTTTTTATTGATTTTTAAAAATTTTATAGCACCATAATTTCCCCTCTCATCTCTCCCTTCTCTCCTTCTCTCTCTCTCTCTCTCTCTCTCTCTCTCTCTCTCTCTCTCTCTCTCTTTGGTGAGGCAGTTGGGGTTAAGTGATTTGCCTAGGGTCACACAGATAGTAATTGTTAAGTGCCTGAGGTCATATTTGAACTCAGGTTCTCCTGAATCTAGGACCGGTGTTCTATCCACTGTGCCACCTAGCTGCCCCTCTCTCCCTTCTCTCTTACCAAGAACCATCTCACATAACAAATAATATTTTAAGGGTTTAAAAAACTAATCAGAGGAAAAAATTCAGTGAAAAACTAATCAGTGCATCACAAAAAATCTGAAAATATGTGCAATGTACATAGTTGTGTACCTTATACCTCTTCAAAGGATGATGGTTAGGATCTCACCAGCCATGCTTCTTTTTTTTGGTAATTTTGTAACATTCACTTTTAATTTTTTTTTGGGGGGGGGCTTCTTTCTATTTACATTGTTGTAACTATTATGTATATTGTTTTCCTGGATCTGTTTACTTCATTTTGCATCAGTTCATACAGATCTTTCCATGCTTCTCTAAATTTATCATGTTTATCCTTTCTTATAGCATAGTAATTAAAAAAAAACATTTGCTACCCAAAAAAGCATTTGATACACTAGAGTAAAGCTCTGCCTTAAAGTTTCTCCTTCAACAATGTCTACTGCACATATGTCAAAATCACACAAGATTGCTTGAAAGATATAACAACTGAAAAAATTTTGTCCAGTGATCTGAATATTCATTTCAATGGAGGTATACTCTATATGGAGTCTGTATGTTCTCACCACTGTCAGGGAGGAGATCTAGCTCAGAGGAATCCTTCATCTGTAGATAGTGACCTCCAGAGGTTCTGGTTTGACATCATCTGATTGCAACAAGCTTTGAAACTTTACAGAACCTCTTAAATTAGATCTATAAAGTTTAGCCAACTCTTCACTCAAGGAATGTTCCCTCCACATTGGGTAACCTCCTCCCCTGGAAATTTTTGGGAGGAAATGGATCAGAGTTGCAGAGTAGGGACAATCGTGGATGGGTTGTGGTCTACATCATTGAAGGCAGCACCTAGTCAGTCAACAATCAACAATCATTTAGCAAGCCCCTACTCTATGCCAAGGGCAATTAGGTGATGCAGGGGATAGAGTACTGGGCCTGGAGTCAGGAAGACTAATCTTCCTGAGTTCAAATTTGGCCTCAGATACTTATTAGCCCTGTGATTCTAAGCTAGTCACTTAACTCTATTTGCCTTAGTTTCCTCATCTGTAAAGTGATCTGAAGAAGGAAATGGCAAACCACTCTAGTATCTTTGTCAAGAAAATCCTAAATGGGGTCCTAGGCTGGAAAAATGTCTCACAACCTTTTGTTGGCTTTCCCACTCCAAAATTTGTTTTGAGGTATTAAAGTTCTTTGGAGAGGAATGTTGGAAGAGTTCAGATGAGTGGCTTCCCCTCTGCCATCTTGGCTTCACCTTTTTGTATATATTCACCTGCTTTTTATGTATTTTTTCATGTTCTCCCATACACCCCCCCATTAGATCATAGGCTCCTTGTGTGCAGGGACTCTTTTTCCTGTTTTTGTATTCCCAGGGCTTAGCACATACTAGGTACCAAATAAATGATTATTCATTGATTGAACATTGACCTTAGCAGTGAATTCTCTGGATAAGAGGATATGAATATTTTTGTCACTTTCTTTGAATAATTCCATATTCCTTTCCAGAATGGTTACACCATTTCATAGCTCCACAAACAGTGTATTATTGTGCTTGTCTCTCCATAGCAACACTTAAAATTCTTGCATCAGGTTTAAGATTCAGTGCATGGCTTCATCATTATCATGAAGCCACCATTATTGTCACCACTATTACCACTATATCTTCCTATACCTTCTTATCTATGTATTGCGTTATAAGTGACTAATACAGTACTTGTTTCCAGTGGGAGCTGTTGTCCTTACCACCCCTGCAGTTTTCTGGGTCTATTATGCCACAAAAAGAACAGAAAACATAGGGCTAGTATGGCTCCCTGGACATATAACATAAATGGGATGACAGATCATTTTAATGTCACACTATGAGGGAAACACTTAAAAGAAGAGTCAAAAATTTGATCTGAAAGAACTTGAGAGCTAGATGTTAGAAGCCTATGAAAGAAGTTGCTGAGATAGCCCCTGACAAAGGGTCTTCCAGTGCCTGGATTGTAAAGTATCCAGCAGTGGCGTCACTTATCTGGTAGCTAAAGGTCACTGAAGAGTCTATGAAGGCATTAAGTTGTAGTCATTATAGGAGTAGTAAGTAAGAAGGAGGTGAATATGATGAGCAAGGGAGAGAGCCCAACCTCATACCTTTTATCTTTGAAACTAAAATGTTTAGGAGGAAGGTTTTGTTTTTGTTTTTGTTTTTTTCTTGACCAATTATGGTACTTGTGTGAGCCTGTGAAAAATTGGGCATAAAAGACTGGGTAGGTGGAGATTTCAGGCTCTGCTTAGGTGGCTGGCCTAGGACTCTAACCCCGTATTTTGTTCATTTCACTTCCATTTCAGTATATGTACTTGAATCTATTTGTGAGTAAGTAATCCTTTCAGGGTCATGTGATAGTAGAAAAGAGATCAGGATGTTGTTATGTTCCAAAGCCTAAGAGATTTAGGAGTTATTATTTGAATTATTCATATCCTTAGATAGAGGAGCCTCAGAAAGTAATGGGAAAAGCTGAGACTGGCAAAAATAGGTGTTTCATGAATGTGCCAGGATTGTTCTGATATAGTTTAAGCTCTGAGTGCTATCTATACAGCAGCCTGGCCAGAGTAGCAGTTTCATTTTAATATGCCCAGTGAGTTGTGACTACATGAGCCTAGATTCCCACCTAGTGACTTAACCAGATATAACACCATGAGTATTCAACATGTCATTCCCCCTACTGTTGTTAATATAACAACGATGATCCTGCCTTTTCCAAAAGAAGCAAAGTAAAGAACCCCTAACAAGTGGAAGAATTCAGAGGAGGGAGCTGATGTAGTTGTGGAAGACTGTTGGGAGATGGGGTAGAGCTTAAATTAGGCATTAGAGAAAAGGCAAGACTTTAGGAAATCAGAAAGGAAGAAAGGTAATTCCTAGCTGGTCAACACATGTGAACAGGAGAGGGAATGGATAAATGGTCAAAAGATATGAACAGGAAGTTATCTAAGGGAGAAAGCCAAAATATCAAGATAAATATGAAAAAAATGTCCCAAATCACTCATAATTGTTGTTGTTGTTTTCAGTCATGTCTGACTCACTGTGACCCCATTTGGGGTTTTCTTTTTTATTTGTTTTGTTTTTCCTTTGTTGTAAATTTTTATTTTGAATTTTATTTTCCCAAATCACATGTAAAAACAAATTTTAGCATTGATTTTTAAAACTTTGCATTCCAAATTATCTTCCTCCCTCTTTTCCCACCCTCCTTAAGAATTCAAGTAATCCCCCCCCAAAAAAGAATTCAAGTAATCCCCCCCAAAAAAAAGAATTCAAGTAATTCAATATAAGCTATACGTGTGTAGTCATGCAAAACATTTCTATATGTCAGCTTATGGAAGAAAACAGACAAAAAATTCAGAAAAAGGAACAAAAAATTATGCTTCAATCTATATTAAGATACCATCAGTTCTTTCTCTGTAGATGGATTACATTTTTCATAAGCCATTTGGGGTTTTCTTAACAAAATTCCTGCAATAGTTTGCCACTTCCTTCCCCAGTTCATTTTACAGATGAGGAGACTGAGGAAAACATGATTAGGTGAATTTTCCAGGGTCACACAGTTAGTAAGTATCTGAGGCTAGAATTGAACTCAAGAAGTGGAGTTTTCCTGACTCCAGGTCTGGCGCTCTATCCATTGTACCATCTAGCTGCCCCCAATCATCATTAGAGAAATACAAATTTAAAACAACTCTGAGGTTCTATCTCATACCCATCAGATTGGTAAAACTGAAAAAGCAAGGAAAATTACAACTATTAAAGGGGCTACAGGAAAACAGGTACATTAATATACTGTTGATGGATCAAAGAATTGGTCCACCCATTATAATCATGGTGATTTAAATTTTTTTTTTTTGGTGGGGCATTGAGGGTTAAGTGACTTGCCCAGGGTTACATAGCTAGTAAGTGTCAAGTGTCTGAGGTCAGATTTGAACTCAGGTCCTCCTGAATCCAGGGCCAGTGCCTTATCTACTGCGCCACCTAGCTGCCTCCTCCACCCATTATAGAAAGAAACTATAACCCCAAAGTCACTAAACTGTATATACCCTTTGACCCTGTTTGCCTCAGTTCCTCACATATAAAATGAGCTGAAGGAAATGGCAAACCACCCAGTATCTTTGCCAAGAAAACCCCAAATGGGGTCATGGAGAGCTGGACATGACTGAAACCACTCAACAACAATGTATTTTGGACATTAAACAATGAGGGACTTGTCTTGCTTGACTCTGCATATTTGTTAAAAGGTTTCTTCCCTCATTTCCAATGGCAGGGGTGTGGGGCGAGGAGGGAGAAGGGAAAGAAAAGAGATCTTAGTTAATTGGGGAGGGCAGGGCAATGAGGGTTAAGTGACTTGCCCAGGGTCACACAACTAGTGTCAAGTGTCTGAGGCCGGATTTGAACTCAGGTCCTCTTGAATCCAGTGCTTTATCCACTGTGCCACCTAGCTACCCCCTTAGTTAATTTAAAAAAATCAAAATTTTAAAGCATAAATTATAGAGGAGGACATGGAGGTGCCCCATCCAGGGAGCCATTAATATACCAGTTTGGCTAAATGTTGGTACTCTCAGGTTATTTGCTTCTGCCCCAAGCCGTGCCCCCTTCCTGGACAAATCATTACTCTGGGCCTTACTTGTCTTATTTCTAAAATAAAGCTGATAATATATTATCAAACTGAAAGAAAAAAAGACTGAATTACACTGATTCTTTGACTTCTATAATGAAATACCCCAGACAGGGAGGGGAACAACACATATAACTGAACCAATACACAGACAAAAATTTACCTTATTTTCTAATTATCCCTCCTCTCCTCAATTAGCCATACCCTCTTTCTCATGCCCCAGGTCCACATTCTACCAATTTCCCAAGCCTATGTGAAGAATGAATTTTTTTCTCCTTCTACCGACTGATATCCTAGAGTTAAAAATAGCACTTTACTCAGTAATTGAAAGGAAAATGTATAACCAGCAAAACAAGGTACAAAGTTTTCATGGGCAAGATAACAAAGAGCTGGCTGGAGTTGTCAGGTCATTAACTCAGTCTGCTGAGCAGAGGCTCATCCCACTTCCCTTTCTTCCTCTTAGTCCTTCATTTTCCTCCTCAGCCCAGTAAGGGGGAGAAGAGGAGAGGGAAGGAACCTTAAACCCCTCAATGGGGCAACAGGGAAATAGTCCATTTGAGGCAGGGGTATGCTAGAACTGGATTGTTAAATTTTCAGTGTGAGCATTTACACTTCAGAAATTGGCAAATGTTGCAAATCAGCATTGATTTATTGTTTTGTTGATTACCCAAAGTTAAGAAAGTGATGCAGAAAATGTTAATAATGCATATTAAAGGGGCAGCTGGGTGGCACAGTGGATAAAGCACTGGCCCTGGATTCAGGAGGACCTGAGTTCAAATTTGACCTCAGACACTTGGCACTTACTAGCTGTGTGATCTTGGGCAAGTCACTTAACCCTCATTGCCTAGCTAATAATAATAATAATATAATGCACATTAAACATAAAATTGTATCCTGAATCCATTGGGGGGGGGGGAGGAGCCAGTTGTTAAACATTTTCCAAAACACCCCTGGTTTACGGGGATAATGATGCCAAGCTACAAACATTTGAATCTCAGAGGAGAAAGAGAAGGATCACTGGTGGGAAAAGTCTGTTGTAAAGTTCCTTTATCAGGCCTTTGAGCATTGGGAGCAATGATTACATGATTGATTCAAACTGTTTGTCATATTATCTGCTACTATGGGAAAGAAAGTTGTAGAAGAATAAGTTGTCATTCCTTGGGGAGGAATGGAAACATAAAATTGGGGAATGAGTTGGGTTTTAGAAGCCTGATGTTATGGAAAGACAATTGGATTAGAACTCAAGAGCCCTGAACCTTCTGATAGAAACTGGTTGTCTGTATGACTTGCTGAACCTCAGTTGTCTCTTGTTGTTCACTTGTTTCAGTCATATCTGACTCTTTGTTACCCCACTTGGGGTTTTCTTGGCAAAGATACTGGAGTATTTTGCCATTTCCTTCTTCAGCTCATTTTACAGATGAGGAAACTGAGGCAAATAGAGGTAAGTGACTTGCCCAGGGTCACACAGCTAGTTAGGTATTTAAGATCCCATTTGAACTCAGGTCTTCCTGACTCCAGGCCCAGCACTTTATTCACTGTGCCATCTAGCTTCCCCCAAGTTGCCCTACTTCCCTAATTTTGAACTCATTTCTGTGATCATGTTCTTCTGTCACTTCTCCCACTACCACACTCCTAAACCTATTACTGTTCATATTTTCCTTTATTCCCATCATTCCCTGTTGTCCTATTCTGACCTCCCTGTTCTGTCCTCACTCTCCTCCCTTCAGTCTTGACTATATATTTATACAATTCAGCTCTTCAATGGTCAACTATTTTCTATGCTGGGATCCCTTACTCCCTTGTCCTTTTCCTATTCATGTCCTTCCAAATTCTATTTCTGGGTCAGCCCCAGCTCCTGCTCCTGAGTTATTAAATGCTGCTGAAGGCAGTCACAAACCCATGCTGACTATGTCCACTGCAAATTCACATTGTCTAGCCTCAACAGGGCCCTCACCCTGCTCATCCTTCCTGTCATACTTCATGCAGAAACTGTTCCAAACCTTCTCTCCTTCTTCAAACCTTCTAAGTTGACCCTCAATTGCTGCTGCAAATTATTACTATTATCTCTCAAATGCAATAAGACAGCCACATAGAAATAACAACTGACCACTATCCCCTGGCACTTAGGGTCCTAGAAGATTACCCCCGGCTCAAAGTACTTTGTAGGCCAGACTGAGCTATATATTTTTGTATTACTTGTAAATCATCAGCTCATCTTACCCTTATCCATTACCCAGCTCCCTTTGGTAGATCCAAAAACTTAACATTCATTCAGACTTCTAAGAACAAGACATTTCATTAGATTAGCAAAACTATGATACGAATCAAGACATATGTCTAATTTGTAACATTTCAGTTGCTTCTCAACTCCAACCCCAAAGCCAAAATCACCTTTCCAGACACAGTCCATCTTTAATCTCTTTAGTTTCCTGAGCTGTGCAAGGGCCAACCTGGAAGTCCAGTATCTTCTCCCAATGAAGTGGAAGTAGGACATAAGCAATTTAAATCACAACATGTGCCTACAAAGGACTGAGGAATGCCTCAGGAACCTTCAGAGAGTTTGATTGCAGCTGTACAAGTAAACAGGACAGCAGTATTGTTGACATCAGATTCTTGGGAGCTCTGATTTCCATAAGTCTAGCTTGTGTGCCTATCTATTCCTGAAACCCCAATATAGAAAATGGCTGAAGCTTAAATGTCACACAGTATGCCACCTGATTGTCACAAATCTAATGCTAACTTGCATCATCATGGGACAAAAATGCTTGTTGTATCCATAGCCCCCATCTCTGTTTCCTGCTTTTCCTGCAACCTCCATGTACTTCTCTTGTTTATTGAATCATATCTGCAAGTAAAACTGATCAAGGTTGTGCTGGCACTAAAGTTTCTCTCTCTACCTGTCTCTATCTCTCTCATTGCATCTCCATCTCTATATCTCTTTTTCTGCTGCCTGTCTTATGTTGATTTCCTTTAGTCTTATGACTTTAGTAATCTCTCTGTCTCTCTGTCTCTTTCTCTCTATCTCTGTCTCTGTCTTTCTGTCTCCTCTGTCTCTGTCTCTGTCTCTCTGTGTCTATCTGTGTCTCTCTCTCTGTCTCGCTCTTCCTTGAATTCTAGTCCTACATGTCCAGTTATCTGCTGGACATTTCTGCTTAGATGTGTCCCTGGCAGCTCAAATTCAACATGTCAAAGATTGAACTCACATTTCCAACCCCACCCTTCCTTATTCTTGTCAGTGGCATCACCCTTTCCTTTTCCACTCAGTGGCCAAATTTTGTTATTCTACTTTCACAGCATCATGTATATCTATCTGTCCCATCTCTCCATTCATATTACCACCATCCTAGATTAGTGCCTCATCACCTCTGATCTGAACTCTTGTAATAACTTCCTAATTGATTTCTTTGTCTCCAGTTTCTCCCCTCTAACTCGTCTTTCACATAGCTGCCAAAAATAATTTCTGAAAGGCAAATATTTGACAAGATCAGCCCCCTTCTTAGAAACCTCCAGTGGCCTCCAGAATAAAGTGAAAATTCCTTAGCCTGGCATTAAAGAACCACTAAAATCTGATTTTGATCTACATTTCTAGCTTTATCTCACATTATTTCCCTTCTACATTCCTTCAGAATTACTCTTTCCCAAACTTGACATACCACATCTTACCACTGTGATTTCATACTGGCCATTCCCTGCCTGGAATATACTCACCTTCCTTCTCCACCTTTCAGAATCTTTAGCTTCTACAGAAAAATGAAAGTGAACACTGTATAATTATAATGACCACGTTTGTTCACAGAGATATGAGAAAAAGCATGTTACTCCTTTAATTAGAGAGATGGGGAACTATGATTATAGAATCTTGCACATGCTATCATTTATGGTCGATGTGTTAGCTGGTTTTAGTGGAACTGGTTTTTTTTCCTTTTAAAGATCTTTGTCATAAGGGAGGGCTTGCTGAGTGGAGAAGGGGGAGAAGGAGATTTAGAACTTATTGTGATATGAAAACAAAGACATAAATAAAACTATAAAAACCAAATCTTTATCTTCTTTTGATGCTCATCTCAGGTGCCACTTTCCTCCATGTAGTCTTCTCTAATGTACCTTGAAGAAAGTGTTCTCTTCCTCCATGATAATCCTAGAACACCTTAATGTGGAACTCTCATTTGCCTCAATGAAAAAGGTCTTATACTATACTTTAAGGAGATAGGAATCCCCTCTTCTATTAAAATGTGTGCAACATCTGTTTCAAAAGCTGCTCTTACTGAAGAAAGAATTACTGTAGCTTTAAGAACCAAATGGAATATTTGGGGTTTGGCAGGTGGGACTACCAGTCTTTGAGAAATTAAGAAGAGAGAGTTAGTGGATATAGTTTGAGAGAAACCTTACAAAAAGTAGAGAGGAAGAGGATGAGGAAAAACCCTCTTGGGAGAACTGTCTTAACTGTTATTTTATGAAGAAATTTTATAAAATCTCTTACGGATCAACTCATTTATCACACTTTTCTTCCTTTTCATCAGCATCCTTGCAACCCTTAAGAGGCAATACATTGCTAGACCAGGCCACTCTTTCTTTTCTGTTTTTTTGTTTTTTTGTGCAGGGGCAATGAGGGTTAAATAACTTGCCCAGGGTCACACAGCTAGTAAGTGTCAAGTGTCTGAGGTCGGATTTGAACTCAGGTCCTCCTGAATCCAGGGCCGGTGCTGCCATCTAGCTGCCCCAGGGCCACGCTTTTTTTTTTTTTTTTAGTGAGGCAGTTGGGGTTAAATGACTTGCCCAGGGTCACACAGCTAGTAAGTGTTAAGTGTCTGAGGCCGGATTTGAACTCAGGTACTCCTGACTCCAGGGCCAGTGCTCTATCCACTGCGCCACCTAGCTGTCCCTGGGCCACTCTTAAGAGAGCCCAACAATGCTCACTTCAGTTCTAGCTAAATTCACTGTTCAGACTTTAAATTCCTCACCAGCAGCCTTCCCTTTTGCTGAGTATGTAGATCTTCTTCAAGCTGACCTGGCTCAGACGATGCCTTCTGAATGAATTAATCACAAATGTGTTAGTGCTGGGAAGAAATAGCCTTCAAATCTGTCTGGACTTGGTTTGCATAACATTCTGGCAGTAGACACTTCCCCCAGACAGTCATTGGAATAAAATCCATGGACAGGTTGTTGAGAATTCTTATAAAAGCTATGTTAAAGTTGTTATATGAGCTGGGGGCTGAAAGGAAAGAAGGATAAGTAATTTATATTGAACTTCCAGTTCAGTAAACCCCATCCTATCCCCAGATATTTTTTCACATGAATTGTGTCTGTCCACACTTCCTCTACCTTGTACTTATGCTATTGATTTTGGTGAAGCTAAGTGTACAACTATATTGATTCCCATTCAATTTTATCCTATTACATTCAGCCCAGAGTTTCATCTTGTAGAAATTATTTTGGATCTTGACTGTCATTCAGCATGTTGGTTATTTCTTCTTGCTATGGATTATCACCAGAAAGATTCCTTTTGATATCATTTGTCCACTACAAATCAGTTGTGTTTTCAGGTTTTTAAGTCTCAGGAGTTTCTCCAATCCTGTTTTGGAAAGATGTACTAGGAAGACAACAGACCTCTCTACTCTTCATGACAGGTGATATATGGCTCATAATTCTCAGTACCCCTTAGCATCAAGTCCATTGTCTACTCTTCCTCTGAGTATTATTGACTTCTCTCATCAGCAAGTCACTTAACCTCTCTATGTCCCAGTTTTTTCATTTGTAAAATAGGAACGATTCCTGTAGCACCTACCTCAAATTGCTCTTGTGAGGCTCAAAGTGAGATAAACAAATGAGAAGGAACTTTGAGGAACTATAGAAATGTCAGTGGTAGTTATGATTTATTATTGCTGGTGGTGGTGATGGTGGTAAGGATCATTATCATTTGTACTTGAATTCCCATCTCTCACCTCTGTGCCTTTGTAAAAGTGGTCCTCCATCTCTGGAATACACTCCTTCCTCATATTCATCTTTTACAATCTCTAGCTTCCTTCAGGATGCAGCTTGGGGGCCACCTCTTTTTTTGTTTGTTTGTTTGTTTGGTTAGTTTTGCAGGGCAATGAGGGTTAAATGACTTGCCCAGGGTCACACAGCTAGTAAGTGTCAAGTGTTTGAGGCCAGATTTGAACTCAGGTCCTCCTGAATCCAGGGCCAGTGCTTTTATCCACTGTGCCACCTAGCTGCCCCCGGGGGGCCACCTCTTACAAGAAACCTTTCTTGACTCCTTCACCTGTCATTAGTGGTCTTGAATTTGCTTCTCCAGGGCTTTGTACATTATAATACTTAATAAGTATTTGTTGAATTTAAATTTCTTGAAGCACAAGGGGCTACAGCCTCATCAGAGGATCCAGTTCATCCTCTCTATGGGAAGAAGCCTGCTCCCTATTACAGAGCTCCAAAGCTTCCTTGGTTCTTTTCTTCATTTTTCTGAGTCACATTCTTTCACCCTTCAGCCTCTTGACACAAGCTAGGCTTGCCTTTGGTTTGGTTTTCCTCTTTATTTTTCCCTCTGAAAAACTTTTCCCACCTTTTGAAGAAATGCTCAGCTTTCCCTGAGCTTTCCAGTCTTTTCAGTCTTCTTATACCTGTCCCCTACATCTTCTGTGATCTAGTTACACTGGCCTGCTTTCTCTTTCTCAAACAAGATTTTCATCTCCCAATTCCTGGCATTTTCACTGGCCTTGACATGGCCTTCCCCCATGAATGGAGGGCTCTCCCTCCTCATCTCCACCCACTGGCTCCTCTGGCTTCCTTCAAGTCCTAGCTAAAATCACGGCTTCCTGATCCCCCTTAATTATAGTGCCTTACTCTAGGGATTATCTCCAATTTATCTCACACGTATGTTTGTATGGCTTTGTCTATTTTCTCCCCCAGTGACACCGGGAACGCTTTGAGAACAAGGGCTGTCTTGTCTTTCTTTGCATCCCAGGCAATAAGCACAGTGCCAGGCACGCAAGAAGAGCTTATAAATATTTATTGATTGACTGACTGACTGACTAGCCTTCAGCTAGTAGGGAGATAAGCCTGTGCTTTGCACATGCCCAGCTGTTTGTTACACAGCAGTGGCAGAAGCGCATTTCCCAAGTTCTGCAGATCCCTGCAGAATGCTTCTTCTTCTCTAAAACCTGCTGAAAAGAAACAACTCATCCATCGGTCGTTCTTGTCCATAGCTGTTTGGTGCTGTCATGGCAGTGGCATATTTACCCTAAGTGAGGGTTCTGTCTCTGGGGGCTCCTGAGTGAGGCTTTATTTATCGCCAGGGAGCCCGACTCTCCTCTCTGTAGCACACGAGCTTACTCAGCTACCTTTGATAAGTAGTAAGCAGCCTCTTGCCAAAATCCCATCACAACAAGCAGATTTTTCTCAGCTGGAGCCTGGGAAAAAGCTCTCAAGCAGAAACCCAACTACTAGCCACTTTGTACCATTTCATGTTTATGAGGCCTCACACAACATCCTTTAGAGGACCATAGATGTGTAGCTAGAAGGAGGTCTCAAAGACCTAGCCCAAGCTCCCCATTTTACAGATGAGGAAACAAAGGTCCAAGGAAGGTAAATGATTCACCCAAGGTCACACAGAAATCCTAAGAGACAGGATTTGAATCCAAGCCTTCCAAGTCTGGGCCTGGTACTCTTTCCATTGTGCCAGTGGTGGGAGCTACCTCAGTGGAAACTCCAGTGCTCCTTCAATCTGAGTCTGGGGTTCCCCCTATTTTTCCTATGTTTATAGATTGAGGGTCCTCTTACTTCTCTGCTTACTGCTATTTTATGCTCCCACACTTGGCACCTTCTCCTTCTTCCCCTCATCTAGCCAGTTATTGATCTTAACAGGGAGATTTATTAATCCAGTTCCTCTTTTCTCATTTGTCCACATGTGAATCACTATAAATCAGAAGTGGCTTTAAATTTTATAAATCTCAGGAAACATCTACCAGGAAGACAGCAGACCTCTCCATGTTTCACTATAGATGACAATACAGCTCCTATTCCTTACTACCCCTTAGCATCAAACCCATTGTCTATTCTTCCCCTGAGAATTATTGACTGACCTCTCTCATCAGCAAGTCACAACCTCTGAATGCCTCAGTTTTTTCATCTGTAAAACAGGAACAATTCCTGTAGCATCCACCTCAAAGTGCTGTTGTGAGGCTCAAAGTAAAATAACATATGTAGGGGGGAGGCTCCATGGGGATTGGTCAACACACTTTTAAGGGTTTTTATTCTATTTCCTAACTAAAGTCACTTTCCCCCAATCCATGAGCACAACTCCAACAAAGACAAAAAACACCCACACCTTGCAGATAAGAATCTAGGCTATAAAAATGTCCTTTATTCAAAATGCACGCATAAGCAATTAATTCAATGGAATACACAACTAAGGGGAAGAACAAAGAAGAGAAATATGAATCTTTTGGGAAAATCAATGACTCAGAGCTGGTAAACAATAAGTTGAACTGCTTCTGGACTTTTCTAGAGGGCCAAAGGACTTGACTTTTTCTGTCACCTGAAGCAGGTAGCAGAAGGACAAGACAGTGATCTAAGATAAACTTACCCAGAGCTTTGGTTTCCAGTTTGTAGCCCAAGTGTATATAGCCTTGGTGGGGAAAGCCTAAGAACAAGGGCTAGTACTGGGCTGCTGCTTTAAATGCATTTTGTAGAAGCTGGAGACTAGCTTAATAATGACTCTAATGGTTACCTAGAGACACCAATGCTCTCTAAAGAGGCTCTCCTGAGCTTCTTGGAGAGAAAGGCCTTTACTGTAATGGGGAAATGCAGTGACAATATGAACAGAAACCTAATTTATTATGGGATAGAGAAGATACCCCTTTCTCCCTGAAGCATGATGTACAAATGATCTATGTCTCACACACAGAAACTACACACCCAGGCACTCACAAGTATACTCACACACCTCAAACATATACTCAGCCAGAACAATTTTAGATTTATCTGATGGGAACTGACCAACTTGAATTACACTCCCATTTTTAGCCCAAGTCTATCATCTGAGCAATGATCAATCTAATAGATAAAGCAAAAATCATCCCTTAAGACAGATGGAAAACATTTGACCTATTAGTTGACGCAATACATTCACTTATTTAATTCACAGTTATTGAGTGAATGGAACTATCCTAGGCACAGAGATATTTATCCTACACTGATAAATTTAATATGGATGCCCCTCCTCCAAGGGTTTATGATCTAGTAGGAGAGACAAGTATCCAAATACCTGCTATCAGGAGGAGTTCAGAGAAGCTTGGAAGGACTTACATGAACTGATGCTGACCGAGAGGAGCAGAACCAGGAGAACATTGTACACAGTAACAGCAACATTGTGTGATGAACAATGGGGATAGATTTGGCTCTTCTCAGCAGTGCAACAATCCAAAACAGTTTCAAAGAACTCGTGATAGAATATATTCTCAACATCCAGAAAAAAGAACTGTGAATTATGGATGCAGATTGAATCATACATTTCTACTTTTTGGACTGTTTTTTTTTTCCTTCTTATTTGAGTTTTTTCCTTTGTGCTCTGATTCTTTCACAAGATGACTAACGTAGAAATATGTTTGATGTGACTGTACATATACAACTTATATCAGACTGCTTTCCATCTTGGGGAGGAGGGAGGGAAGGGAGTGGGGGAGAAAAGAAAAATTTGGAACTAAAAACGAAGTGTAAACAAATGTTGAAAACTATCCTTATATGTAATATGTAAGTGGAAAATAATAAAATAAAAAAAAACAAATACCTGCTATCAAGGGACAAATGCATAGAAAAGGCTTGTATTAAGCACTATGGGACTTCAGAGAAAGAGGACAGTTTCTGACATGTGACTACAGGCTTCCCAATGGTCTCCATTTTCCAGGAGTGATTCATTTCAGATAATGGAGCATTCCTATTACAATTCTTATTTCAGTCATGGTTTTCTGTTGAGAGAGTTCCTTTGTGGATTGGTCCTGCTTTAGGCAAATTGTTACACAGATCAGCTCTACCTCCTTTCCCCTCCCCACTCTCCACAACACAAATATAATTATTCGAGGTACGCCCTAACCCTCTCTGCCAGTGGAGTCACTAGATTTATAAAGGGTAGTTATCTGGCCCAATGTGTATATATGTCTCCCGCTTGCATTGTTTCCTTAATCTGTCCCTCTCTTCCTGTGCCAAGCATCCCTTAGTGTGACATTTGGCAGACATTCTGTTGTGTCTAAGTAACATTGTCTAATGGCTTCATACCTATAGTAGTCAATCATAGTGGCCTAGAGACCCTGAGCTATACTGACAAAGGTCTTCTCCAGTTTTGCATCTCCTCCCATGTATCTCCTAGCAGTACCAAGTGCTATTACATAGCTGACAGAGATAACATATGTAAAGTGTTCTTGGAAACTTGGTGGTGGTAGCAGTGGTGGTAGTGGTGATAATGATGGTGGTGGGGGAAGCTAGCTGGCACAGTACATAAAGCACCAGCCCTGGATTCAAGAGGACCTGAGTTCAAATCTGGCCTCAGACCTTGATACTTACTAGCTGTGTGACCCTGGGCAAGTCACTTAACCCTCATTTCCCTGCAAAAACAAAACAAAATAATGATGATGGCATGAGTCATCATTATTCATATTTGAATTCCTACCCCACACCACTGTGCCTCTGCATAAGTGGTCCTCCATGTCTGGAATACACTCCTTCCTCACATCTACCTCTTAGAATCCCTGCTTTTCTTTGTCTTGTTTTGTTTTGTTTTGTCTGGGGGGGGAAGTTATTTTGCCCAGGGTCACACAGCTAGTAAGTGTTAAGTGCCTGAGGTCAGATTTGAACTCAGGTCCTCCTGAATCCAGAGCCAGTGCTTTATCCACTGCACCACCTAGCTGCCCCCCTGCTTTTCTTTAAGTCATGGTTCCCACAGATCCTGTCATAATATCTAACTCCATCCTATCTCAGTCCACACTACAGAGGCCAAGATAGCTCCTAGCTATTGAAAATACATTGTATGAAGGGACAGTTAGGCTGTGCAGTGGATAGAGCACTTTCCCTGAAGTCAGGAGGACCTGAGTTCAAATTTGACCTCAGACACTCAACACTTAGTAGCTGTGTGACCCTAGGGAAGTCACTTAACCCCAATTGCCTCACCAAAAAAAAAAAAAAAAGAAAGAAAGAAAAGAAAAAGAAAATGCATTGTATGATATCATCTAGAAAGAACCATCTTGAATTAAAAGTGGTTCATCGGGGCAGCTAGGTGGCGCAGTGGATAGAGCACCAGCCCTGGATTCAGGAGTACCTGAGTTCAAATCTGGCCTCAGACACTTAACACTTACTAGCTGTGTGACCCTGGGCAAGTCACTTAACCCCAATTGCCCCACAAAAAAAAAAAAGAAAAAAAGAAAAAAGAAAAGGGGTTCATCCAGGTAGTGATCTGAGAGGGTAAATAGTATGCCCTCTTGTACTAAGCCAGAGTTCACAGAGTAATCAAATCCAAAGGTCTAGGTAGGAGTTGTGAAAGAGTTTCTATCTGGTGACTTAAATAGGGGGTGGGGAGGGAGTGGGGTCAGTCAACCTGGAGGTGTGTGTGTGTGTGTGGGGGAATACTAGGCAGTAGGTGAAAGGGCAATTGTCTCTTCCCCTTTTCTGCTTTGCTCCCTAATAGGATCCTATTTGGGTTTATGTAACAAACATAATATTGGCTAGCATTTACATAGTGCTTTAAGCAGTTCATAAAATGCTTTAGAAATATCTCATTTGATCCTCACAAAAAACCCTGGGAGATAAGTGCTGTTATATTATTTCCTACTTTACAGTTGAGGAAAATGAGGCAGATAGCGGTTAAGCTACATGCCCAGCATTACATGCCTAATAAGTGTCTGAGGTCTGATTTGAACTCAGGTCATCCTGACTCTAGGTCCAGTGCTATGTATCCATTACCACCTAGGATTGTTTTCTTTGAAACTGGGGCTTGGGGGTGAACTGGAGAAGCAAGCTGATTCCATCTAAGGCAGAAAGGTAGAGTCCTTAAAAAATATGTAAACAGAGGTGAAGAATCTGGAGACAATAGATCTCACTGTTGGCCATTAAGGTCATTGGACTGGAAGGAGGACCCAAAACTAATTGGGTCTCTGGGGAAGCAACAAGAAGAGCACATTAGGCGATTAAGAATAAGACTTTGGGGGGCAGCTAGATAGCGCAGTGGTTAAAGCGCTGGCCCTGGATTCAGGAGTACCTGAGTTCAAATCCAGCCTCAGACACTTGACACTTACTAGCTGTGTGACCCTGGGCAAGTCACTTAACTCCCGTTGCCCCGCAAACAAAAAAAAAAAAAAAAAAAAAAAAAAGAATAAGACTTTGGGGGCAGCTAGGTGGCACCATGGATAGAGCACTGGTGCTGGAGTCAGGAGTACCTGAGTTCAAATCTGACCTCAGACACTTAACACTTACTAGCTGTGTGACCCTGGGCAAGTCACTTAACCCCAACTGCCTCACTTTAAAAAAAAAAAAAAAGAATAAGACTTTGACAAGATGAGGTGATAAAGAGAGAAGAAAAGAATGATTAAGGCTTTATGGTAGGGCCAGCTAAACTGTGACATCCCAGAATGTCTATTAGGTGACTGCTGTTGACCATTCTTATAATGTATATGAGAACACATTTCTTATTCAGGATTTTTGTAACTCTAAGGGCCATGTGAATATAAATGAATTGGTGTTGCTTGCAAGAAAATGTAAATTTGCGAAATACATTTGTACATAGTTATATTAAGGGTAAAACCCTCTTCTCCTAATATTAGATTTCTTTTATATTGAGTTCCCCCTCTTACCCCCTTTTTGACTAAGCTAGCATATGTATAATCCCAAAGAAAATCTATTATTATTTCTTAAAAGGGGCCTTTGTTCTCTAATCTAAGAAGACATTCATCTAACAATGGCCAAGCAATTTTGGATAAAGAGAACTCACTGGGTACCCTTTTGCTCAGACCAATTGTTTACTTTTCTGCATACTTATGCAGTTTTGTTTTGAAATGATCAGTTGATTCTGTATCATTTATTATCGATCCTGTTTATAATTAATTGATCTTGTCCCGTAACTGCCCAAGTCAGGATTGTCTCTGAAATTAGTTCAGAATTCAGCTGACCTGTAATGGGTTAAGTTTAGAAATTCAGTTCTCCTGATAATCACTGTTCTAGTCTTGCTTCAAAGGATTTAGGTAACCTCGGCATGTGGCTTGCCATAAGGGAGCCAGGTCTAATATCTTTATACCATGAAGTTCTCCTTCAAGGATGTCTGGTTTGCTGTCTAAAAAGTCTTGTCCATTATCTCTAAACCTTGCAGGCAGACTCAAACAACCAACATTTCTTAGTCACTGGTGGTAGGCACAAGTCATTGCTGGCCCCTCATCACCAAATTTCCAACCAATCATGTTGTTCCCCTCACCTCAGCTATGTAACCAATCATGTTGTCATCAACCCCATGATGTCACGTACCCTGTACTTTTCTTTGTTCTATGCTTATAAAAGTGAGCTGCATCTTCAAGTCTGGGTCTTTGGCACAAATCGAGGCAAGCCATTGCCCCATCTTTTTCTCAGGTTATCTGTCCTGATAGTAAAATGTTACCTTGTGTGGAGAAATGTGCACCAATTTATCTTTTTATAAAATTCCACATGACAGTTTTCAGTTATTTTGGTCTTATACACACTCCCTAAATTGACTAAGTTCCCATTGTATTCTCCCCTTGGCAGATTTCATCTAGAGTATTATGATCAGTTATGGGCAACGTGATCTAAGAAGGGCATTGATAAATTGGAGAATGTCCAAAGGAAGGAAACCAGAATAGTGAGGGCCTTGAGTCTGTGACATATGAGGACTGGTTATGGTAGCTAGACATGTTTAGCATGGAGAATGAAGACAGAAGCTGTCTTCAAGTATTTGAAGGCTTGTCATGTGTAGGAGGAATTTCTTTGTTCTGTTTGGTCCCAGAGGGCAGAAACAATTTTGGCTTTATGTCAGAAAAAAACTTCCTAAGAAAATGTGAGTATTCCAAGATGACCTGCTTCTAGATATTGTGAGCTTCCCTTCCTTGTAGGTCTTCAAGCAGAGGCTAGAATTCTAGTGGAAATTCTTTTTGTACATAGGTTGGACTAGATGCCAGATGAGGATGAGGTCTTTTCCCACTCATACATTTAATGATGTGATTCTGATCTTATAATTCCTTGTTATCAAAACTTGAGTGGCAGAAGGGAAATGAACATTCCAATTCTATGACCCCAATCCAATTTAAGCAGTTACAGCAAGCAGAGAGCAAGCAACAAGAATTTGTTATTTACTATATATCAGATACTTCTGGTGCCAAAGTTTAGCTCTGAGAATAAAGGTAACACCTTCTTTCTCATTGCTGCCTTAGAATCCCTAGGGAAACAAGAAATTGAGGAAGTGTCCTTAATTCCCAACCAGATGATCTAGAACATAAGTAAACAGATGGCTGTGGAAATCCTTTTTAAAGATGTTGACCTGAAAATTTTCCATCTCCAATCTCTAGTCCCCCTGAAGATTCAGTCAATTATAAATAATATCCTTCAAAAAAAAATCTCATTTGGGCCCATAAACTTTATTCATGGGATCTCTTTTTCCTTTCCTAACTTGGACATTGGTTTCTCTCTCTCTCTCTCTCTCTCTCTCTCTCTCTCTCTCTCTCTCTCTCTCTCTCACACACACACACACACACACACACACACACACACACACACACACACACACACACACACCCACACACCAGACAGGCATTTGCTGATAAATGTAAAAAATAATATGGAAAGGAGAGATTAATTACTTCCCCTTTCCAATTTATCTCTGTGGATTGAAACAGCACTAATTCAAGATTAGGGCTTCTAAACACAGACTGGTGGCTTGTTCAAAACAACAAATCTAGTAATTTCCAGACAAGTTTATTTTAAATAAGAAAAACTTCAAACAGATAGAAAGAGATAGTAATTCCTCAACACTTAATGAATACTAGCCCCTATCACACTTTAACCTAATTACCTAATAATTTAACTGTAACCTAATTAATGATCAGATCTCAACATGTACAGAACATATACATGCTGGAGAACAGGTTAAAGGACTGAAATGGGTTCAAGGATACTAAGAAACATTAGCTCACTTATTTTATGATGGAATAGATAAGATTCTCTGATCTGTCTCCCCTTGAGCCCAGTGATATAAGTTTAAATTAGTGATTACCAGGAAAACAACTGTGGAAGATGATTCTCCTCTAATATAGGCCTTTGAGCACTTACATATCAGCTATACCTAAACTTCAGCTACAGATTTGTAAAGTGCTTAAAGGTACAGCGCCCTGGCATGGAGTAGGCACTATATAAACATTCATTTCCTTCCCTTCCCTTTTTTAGTCTCTGGGTGTTAACAACAACCTCCTGGGCTTCTCCCATCCCCTTTTCTACCCTTAACCAACTTCTGTTCAGTTCCCATGATCAAAGGTACTATTTAACCCCCAGAAGTTCAGGTTCCTTGATGAGCTGCCTTACAACTTGGGGGAGAAGCCAGCCACTACAATGTTTTCTCCAGTGATGTAGCTGGAATCTGGAGAACACAGGAAAGACACAATACCCGCACAGTCTTCTGGTTGTCCAATCCTAGATGGAAGAGAAATAAGACTGAGATCCGAAAACCAAGCTTGAATGTGTCTTGTCATCTGTGTCTGTAGTTTTTTGTTTGTTTGTTTGTTTGTTTTGTTTTGTTTTTTGGTGAGGCAATTGGGTTTAAGTGACTTGCCCAGGGTCACACAACTAGTAAGTGTTAAGTGTCTGAGGCCGGATTTGAACTCAGGTCATCCTGAATCCAGGGCCAGTGCTCTATCCACTGCACCACCTAGCTGCCCCCTGTATCTGTAGTTTTAAGGGGGTGCAGGATGGCTTCCTCCAATTCATAAGAACCAATTCAATTGGTTCCTCCAATTCATAAGAACCTGGGAATTTATTCCATGCAGGCATACATAGTAAGTTCTTCATGGGGCACTCCTACTTCCAACTCACACCCCCCAAATCCAGGACTATGCTCATCTCTCATGCCCTAGAATTTTTTTTTTCTCCCAGCTCTATGGAAGGTACTTTATGAAGTTCCAGAACCATTTACCTCTGCATTCCATGTAGTTTCTTAATTTGAGTTATCATGTCTTCTTCTTGGACCTGAACAAAAGCAATATATTGGTTGTGCTTAGACAGAAGGCTCACAGGTTGGGGGCGGGGGTGGGGGGGTATCTAAAAAGGGAGTACGTATGCTGTATATGCCTTGAGGGGATGAAAGCTCCTCACGTCTAGGGAAATTAAATGGAAACCACTGTGTACTATTTTTCCCCAAGAAGATTAAAGCATATATACTGCCACAGGGAAAGGAGAATCTATCTCATTTCAGAGTATAAGGGTTAGAATGGATTAATAAACTCAAGACTCAGCCTCCCAGTCCTGAATGTGTTTCCACAGGAGCTAGTCTGGACTTGACTTGATCAGGAATTTAATCCTCAGTGGGATGTCGACATGGTTAGAGGAGTAATCCTAGAACCTTACCACATTGCTGAAGGGAGTCTTGATAAGACCTGGAACCAGACAGTTTACCCGGATGCCCTTTGGGGCCAGCTCCACTGCCAGTGTCTTGGTGAGGCCCAGCAAAGCAGTTTTACTGATGTTGTAGGGGCCCAACAGCTACAAAAGAAAATAAAGCAGGCAAAGTTCCCTGGGGCCAGAGAAGGGGAAATCTTTCCAGGCTGCTTCTCTGTTTCTTAGCTCTATCACAGGTTGGGGGAATATCTTTGGACTTGGACTTCCACATTCGTCAAATGATGGTAAGACCTACTCTTGATTCCAAGGGGATGTGATAAATGCTGAATGACATAACAGATGAAAATATATGGCATAAGAGAATCATTATTGCAGCTAGGTGGCGCAGTGGATAAAGCACCAGCCCTGGATTCGGGAGGACCTGAGTTCAAATCTGGCCTCAGATACTTGACACACTAGCTGTGTGACCCTGGGCAAGTCACTTAACCCCCAATGCCCCGCAAAAAAAAAAAAAAAAGCAACACTTTAGGGGGCAGCTAGGTGGCGCAGTGGATAGAGCACCAGCCCTGGAGTCAGGAGGACCTGAGTTCAAATCCAGCCTCAGACACTTAACACTAACTAGCTGTATGACCCTGGGCAAGTCACTTAACCCCCATTGCCTCACTTAAAAAAAAAGAGAGAGAGAATCATTATTAGAATGCAGGATTTGTACCATTTCTCTATGGAGCAGCCAACCAAGTTCAAAGAAGTCAACACTTACTGAAACTGGAAAATAGGCTGCAACGGATGATACCAGGATCACAGAACATTTCCTACAAGGAAATGAACAAATGGCATAACTGTGGCTGGGAGACCATATATTTTCAAGGGATTAGCTTTTCCAGTGATATAGAAGCTATAGAAGCTAGTGGGAAGAGGGACTAAGGTCTATGATGAAGGGATTTGGTGGCATCTTATTGGTCCCTCTAGGTAGAAGTTGTGTCCTTTGGGCAGTAAAATATGGGAGAGTTTCTAATCATGGGGACGGACAGTATCCTATGGGCTCCCATGACAAACAGCTAGGTGGAATTGCAAAATCAGAATCGAAGAGTCGTATTGGACTTCAGATGTTATGTAGTTCACCGCCCTCTCCAAAACATGAATCTTTTCTACAAGTTCCCTGACAAGTGGTCATTCAGTTTAAGGCTGAAGAGCTCTACTGATGAACTCACTCCCCTTCAGTGGCAGCCCATTCTATCTCTGGACAGTTCATAAAAATGGAACAGACTTTGCTTAGGGAATCTCTACTTCAGGGTTCAGAGGAAAAGGGACTGAGTTAGTTTAGCCTTGGGCATACTAAAGAGAGGTCATCTAATTGTTTGTGTCCTAGTTTTCCTGTTGTGCTTGGCCCAACTCCTGTACCCAATAACCCACTTATTTCCCCATCTCCATTCCATACCCCCTTTTCTCCATATGAGGCAACAGCTGACCCAGCAGAAGGGCTGGGGACTTCACATTCACATCCAGAATCTGAATTCAGAACAAGAAGGAAATGCAGTATGGTTATTTCTGATTTCCTACTCTCATTGGTCACTTTGAATTCTCTAAGTTTCCTTGTAGGAAGTGACTGGAATGTTAATAGCTCCTTTCTCTATATGAGGTACCCAAAAAGGAATCTGGGCATATGTGTAGGGGTCTAAGGAGCCTCATCTCTTCCTGAGTGTCAAAGGAAACACCACGAATCTGCAATTTAGGGAAATTTCTTATAGTTGTCTCTTCCACAATGACTTCTCCCCAGCTGAGCCAACCTATTCTAGAAGAACAGGGTAAGAGGAAACAAGAGTAGAAGTAATGTAGGAGAGCTAGTTTATAAAGGTCCAATTAAATGGAAGTGACCCAATGGGCAAAATAGGGTATTTAATAATAGAAGAAGCTTTGAATAGATAAGCCCTTCATGATGACCCCTTAAAGAGGGGTCATTCACTAAGTTTAGTATAGCCAC
This sequence comes from Dromiciops gliroides, assembly GCF_019393635.1. Classification (NCBI taxonomy): domain Eukaryota; kingdom Metazoa; phylum Chordata; class Mammalia; order Microbiotheria; family Microbiotheriidae; genus Dromiciops; species Dromiciops gliroides. Next base: position 175,550,957 of record NC_057862.1, read on the forward strand.
TGTGGGTCAGTGACAGTAATCCTGCTCAATAGTAATGGACTGGAGCTGAGGCTCTGGTACCCCCTTTTTGGGTGGCACCCTACAGATTAAAGGTCTCCCTGGTCAAGGCCATGAAAGTTAGTGGGAAGCAGCATGACCAGTAGAGCACGTCCTCTGGGCTTCGTGACTGAAGTTGGGACTATGGGGTCTGAGAAGAGTATCTCTCCTAGAATGATGAAGGCAGATCTTTAGATAAGATAATATTTCCCCATCCCATTCTGGAGGGTTGATTCCTGTGCCTGGCAGATGAAAATGGCATTCCAAGAGATAAAATGCATTCCATCTGATTTATGACATCAGAGGAACCTGAGCCAAGACAAGGGAGGAGAAGATCCTAACCCAAGATCTTAGTGACTTAGCGCTTGGCCCCAGGGTTGTGCCTGAGTAAAGTTTGTGAATAGAGATGAAGATAAAGAAAGCCCAAGAGCACAGGCATCTGTTTTCTTGAAATTAGGAGATTACATTTGTGTGCGTTATCAGCTATAGCTGATAGTGCATGACACAAGGATCATAGAATACGACCCTCAATCCAACTCCTAAGGCCTCACCTTGTCCCAGACCTGCTCACTGGCTCCCAGAGTGCTCCCTACTAAAGGATTAACCCCAGCAGCACAAACTAGGATGTCCACACCTCCATAGTAGTCTGCAACCTAGAGGAGAGAAAATAAGATAGAAAATAGGGCATCAGAGATGATGGGGAGGTAATAAACAGCCTTTCTTTCTCTGTGTTGCTGCGCTTTTGTTTCTCTGTCTCTGTCTCTCTTTGTCTCTTATGCCAGGTAGATTGGGAGGGTGTGGTCTGACCCACAGACTCACTGCATATGGGGTAATATTCCTTGTAGGCACATAGATTTAGAGCACCAAATTCAACCCCCTGGTTTTGCAGATGTGGAAACTGAGGCCCATAGAGGTTAAGTGACTTGACAAAGGTCACACAGATAGAAAGTAACAGCTGGAATTTGCATCCAGGTCTCCCTGGCTCAAAGCCCAATTCTGTAACCACTAGATTATGTGGCCTTTCCTTGCTGGAAGCTAGAGTAGACTTAATGTTTCCTGTCAAAGTGGAAGTTCTTGTGATGATGATGAAGATGAAGAAGAAGAGGAAGAGGAGGAGGAAGAACCACCACCACTTTTATGAAGTGCTTTAAGGTTTTCAAAATTCTTTACATAGGGGCAGCTAGGTGGTGCAGTGGATAGAACACCGGCTCTGGATTCAGGAGGACCTGAGTTCAAATCTGGCCTCAGACACTTAACACTTACTAGCTGTGTGACCCTGGGCAAGTCACTTAAGCCCAATTGCCTCACTAAAAAACAAGCAAACAAACAAAACCAAAATTCTTTACATAGATATCTCATGTGTTAGTCACTGATGCAAGGCCAATCTTTTCACTCTTCTCTAATTGATTTCCTATGGTAGTTGCTTCAAACCTCTCTTCCAGCCACCTATGCCACTCCCTCCTCCTTTCCTCTCATCTGGGGATCTTGCCCTATATTACCCTCTCCACCCCATTTCCATACTTGAAACCACCACCTCCATTTTTTCTCTTCTTTGCTCAAGTCTTGGAGGATGAGATCACCTTCTCTTAGCCAATGCTTACCCTTCTCCACATCCTCTTGATCAAATTCCGTCCTGTTCCCTCTGGAACCTTATTCTTCAATCATTATTTTTTTTTCTCCTTAATTTTCAATCTATTCTTATCCATTGACTTCTTCCCTGCTGCCCACAAACATATCCTATCTTCCCCATCCTTAAAACAAGTTGACTAGTGCCTTCTATCCCCTCAAGCTATCATTCTATATCTCTTCTTTTCACAGCCAAACTCCTAACAAAACCTATCATACTCATTGCCTTCACTTTTTCACCTCCCACTCACTTCTTAGCCCCTTGCAGTTCTGGCTTCTGTTCCCAATCCTCAAGCGAAACTGTTCTTTCAAGATTGCTAATAATCTCTTTATTGCTAAATCCAGTGGTCCTCTGCATAACCTCTCCTTTCTGGGTTATTTTGACGCTGCTCTACCTGTCTGACTCTCCTTTTGCTGATCATCGTCCCTGTCTTGCCCCAGATGTGTGATATACCCCAAGTTCTTTTGGGGGCACTCTTCTGCATCTAGAGGCTCTCAGCAATCTCATCAGTTCACATGGACTGGACTTTAGGCAGCCACCTTCCAAACCTAAATATCTAGCCTTCATGTCTTTCCTCAGCTCCAGTTCCATATCTCCTATTGCCTGATGTACCACCTGGATATAACATGGGAAACAAGCCTAAGATGTATGAAACAGATTCCTAAATCCACATTGCCCCCTAACTTCCCTCTTTCTATTAAAGGCACCACTATTCCTCCATTCACCTCCATTTGCAACTTTCCACTCTCTCGCCCCTAATATCTAATCTAGTTGCCAAGTCTGAGGGATACTTCCTCTGCAACATCTCTACCCCTTCTCACTACTCACACCACAACTAACCTAGTATAGGCCCTCATCACCTGACATCTAGACTATTATGTAGCCTTCCTGTCTGTCTCACCGAATCCAGCCTCTCTCCTTTTGTAATCCTTCCTCTTCACTTAGGCCAAATTGACCATCCTAAAGCACAAGTCCGGTCGTACTCTGTCCCTGGCCCAGAAAGCTTCTGTGGTTCCTAACTCTTCCCGGGAGAAAATACAAACTTTCCTTTTGCTGTTTCAATTTCTTGACAATCTAGGTTCAGGCTTTCTTTCTAGGCTGACTTGTCATTACTCCCCCTCAAAATGTTCTCTTATGTTTTAGCCACATTGGCTTTCTTGCTGCCCTCCACACACAACATTTTATCTCTCACTTCTTGCTTTTCATGGGCTGTCTTCTAAACCTAGAATGTTTTTCTCTTCACAGCCACCTCTTGAATCCCTCAAGACTCAATTCAAGCACTACCTCCTTCAAGAGACCTTTCCTGATTTCCCCAATTATTAGTACTCCCCATACACAGACTTTGTATTTATTTTGTATATATCTTTCATTTACTTATTTGTGAACATATTGTACTTATCCCTCCCCTGTAGAATGTAAACCCCTTGAAGTCAGGGACTGTC